>NC_134358.1:516126950-516448062 GCF_048569485.1 Anomaloglossus baeobatrachus
GGCCATGCGGCCCAATACGGCGCTAATGCAAGTCTATGCAGAAAAAAACTCAACCGGCGGCAAAAAAAAAGGTTGCGTTTTTTCTGCAAAGCGCCGTATTGTGCCGCACAGCAAAAACCTGATGTGTGAAAGCAGCCTTAGCACCAGCTGACAGGCAATCCTTACAGGAAAGCCGTTCCTTTGTTTTCATCGCAATGCTTTATACATTTACAGATCCGTTTCCACATGGACCTGCACCAGGTGAGTCCCACCTTCACCTTCACCTTGATTTTTAGGTCTTTATGGCTATCAGGACTCTGATGCTAATCTCTGAATTATGGCAAATGGCTAATTTTCAGTAGAAATTAGCAACCGGCCAAACGTAAAAGGGGTTGTCTACCGCTTTACAGCCTTTACTTAAAGCACCGCTCCAGTGTTTTATTTCAGCACGCGAGTGGCGCTTAAAACCCCTGTTGTGTATTTTATCGGTGATACTCCGGACCCGCAGCGCTATCTTGTGACAATCACGTCTGGAAGTTAGAAGTTACGTCACAAGCTCTCAATCTAACTCTATGAATGCCAGAACGAGGGTCTCATAGACTTGTATTGAGTTGTGACCTCCAGATTACTCCATGAAACATTAGCGAAGCTGGCAGGTCACAAACTACAGAAAACCACTGATGGAAGATGAAGACGCTGTAAGGTGAGTATAAGACCAGGAGCCGGGCACTTAAAGGGAACCTGTCACCAGATTTGGTGACTATAAGCTGCGGCCACCACCAGTGGGCTCTTATATACAGCATTCTAACATACTGTATATAAGAGCCCAGGCCACTGTGTAGAACATAAACATGACTTTATAATACTTACCTAAGGGGCGATGCAGACTGGTCAGATGACCGTCTCCATTCTCCGGGTGCAGCGCCTCCTCTTTTGGCCATCTTTGTCCTCCTTCTTCTGAAGCCTGGGTGCTTAATGCGTCCTACGTCATCCACACAGGCTAACATTGAGGTCCTCTGTAAAATCTGAGAACACCATTAACCCTTCAATGGATTCGGCAAAACAAATCTTTCCCAATTTTGGCTCCTGACATGGGAGTTGTTTTACTAGTACATAACTTCACTAGTGTATGCATGAGAGCAGACAGCAGCTGCAGAACTACAAGGCTCAGCATCCTCCATTCACTAGTGTATGCAGGAGAGCAGACAGCAGCTGCAGAACTACAAGGCTCAGCATACTCCATCCCGGACTGTATGCAGTTTTTTGCCAACAAAGAGAAAAAAAAAAATGACGTGGGCTTCGCCATATTTTGTATGCTAGCCGGGTACAGCAGGCAGGTACGGGCTGCCCCCAACCCCCAGCTGCCTATTTGTACCCGGCTGGGAACCAAAAATATAGAGAAGCCCTTTTTTTTTTAATTATTTCATGAATTTCATGAAATAATTTTAAAAAAAATGACGTGAGCTTCGCCTAATTTTGGTGTCCAGCCGGGTACAACTAGGCAGCTGGGGATTGGAATCCACAGTGAAGGGTGCTCAAGCTTTCTGGGCACCCCCACTGCGAATTGCAGTCCGCAGCCACCCCAGAAAATGGCGCTTTCATAGAAGCGCCATCTTCTGGCGCTGTATCCAACTCTTCCAGCTGCCTTGATGCCGGGTGGCTAGCCGGGTAATAATGGAGTTAGGGCTAGCTGTATATTATCAGCTAGCCCTAAGCCCGAAATTCATGGTGTCACGCCAATATTAGACATGGCCACCATGAATTTCTAGTAATGATAAAAAAAAAAAAACACAACACACAAAAATATTTTTATTAGAAATAAAACACAACACAATTAGTGACTCCATCTTTATTGAAATAAACCCCCCTCCGCAGTAATCCTGGGTTAGGGTCCCGCGCCGTCCAATCCGGATCCAATATCATCTGATCGGTTTGCTGGAAGACAAAGCGATCAGATGATGTGTCAGGATCAAGTGCCTGAATCCCATCACACAGCAGCTGATTGTATAAAAGCCGATTATACAATCAGCTGATGCATCAGTGCCAAAAAAAAAAAAATACATACTCACTTATGTGCTGTGGTGATTACCGGCAGCTCCTGCAGCGATCGATTGGACAGGAGTATGATCCCGTCCGATCGCTGCAGCAGCTGCCGGTAATCAGATGATGAAGTCTCCTGACAGCAGGATCAGCTGATAGCCGGCCGGACACGAAAAAGCCGGCGAGACTACGATCAGCTGATGCGTCAGGTGACTGCATCAGGTGATCCACGGCCAGGTCCTGCAAGCTTCGTGCGTGCCCCGGGGAGACTGCACACAGCCAGAGCGGCGGGACCGGGACAGGGGCTGGAAGCAAGCATGGCACCCGGACCCTGCAGACAGGTGAGTATGACATACACATACACACTCACTCCGCGTCCGGTCACCTGTGCTGCTGGTGGGAGTATATGATCACACTGCCGACACCGCCCGCTCTCCTGACAGCTGAGCACAGCGGGCGGGTGGACAGTGTGATCACATACTTGCGTGACAGGGGGGATTTCAGTTGGAGAAACCCCCCCTGTACTCCACACTGGCGGCCCGTACCTCCCACAGCTGAATGCTGGTAGCGCGCGCTCTGCCTTCACCGCTCCACACACTGGCATCCTCCGGCTCCTCCCCTCGATGCTGGGCTGTGACGTCAGGTAGTCACCGCCCACAGCCCTGTCAATCACTGTGAGTGGCGCCGGCATCCTGTGACGTACCCGTCCAGTTTGAGAGCCCGGAAATGCCGGGACGTCAGAGGATGCCGGCGGCCACAGCTCCAGGGGGTCATGTGACTGGCACTGAGCGTGCAGGATAGCGCCGCTCAGTGCCAGAAATGGAAACAGAAGCCAATGCAGAAGATGCATATAATGGTAAGTGAGAATCATTGGGGAAAAAAAAAAATGGGTGAACCACCCCTTTAAATCCATCTGCTTCCAAATTATATGAGTCATTTGTCAGTAGCATGCATGCCATTCATTCACAAGACCAGTGATCTATACACAGATCTAGGTAGAAATATGACTAGTTTAATTGCAGAAGTTAAGATACATTTAAACAAATCAGTTGGCTAGAAGCCAACAATACATAACACATCTCCTATTGGGTAAACTGCAAAAAGAGCTTACTCTGAGATATATGTACTGTATATGTGTTTCCTCATTTTATATTAAGCTAAGTCAGCATGATTCACTTATCACAGGAAAGTCCTAGAATGTGTTGTGAGTCTTATGATGTCTGAATGCAGATATAGGTGCGGTCCACAGTTCAAGCGCAGTCTTAGGCCTGTTTCACACGTCAGTGATTCTGGTACGTTTGTGCTTTTTTTTAAACGTACCAGAATCACTGACATACGCAGACCCATTATAATGAATGGGTCTGCTCACACATCAGTGATTTTTCACTGCACGTGTCTCCGTGCGGCGTACCCGCGTGTCCGTGATTGCCGCACGGAGACATGTCCATTTTTTTCTGGCATCACTAATGTCCCACGGACCACACAATGGCGTGGTCCGTGAAACACGTGCCAGAAAAAAACGTGCTTTTAAAATAAAAATCATTTTTACTCACCCGGCTCCAGCGATGTCCTCTGCAGCCTGTGCAGCCTGCTGCTTCTGAGCCGGCTCATTATTGTCGCGCATATTCATGATGCTCGACACAGCCGACCCGGAAGCAGCTGCAGCGGTGGTCAGCGCCGGCCGGATGCTGCAGCATGGGAGCGTTCAGCACCATGGAGAGCGGGAGCGGGCACAGGTGAGTTAATCTCTAAGTGCAATCACGGGCCACGGAGAACGGAGCCCGGATTGCACTTAGACAACCCATGTGTGCCGTGATTCACGTCACACGGAGGGATGTGTGCGTGTTTTACACGCCAGTGAAAAACGTCAGTGTTTTTCACTGACGTGTGAAACGGGCTTTAAGTCTTGCTTTTTGAATATCTTCATATAATTCTTAATACTCATAACAGTTCATAACCATGTCCATAACACTATAACCAAACATTTGGACTTTAGTTTTTTTCCAACTATATGCAGTATATTGTAATATTTTGAGTTTTTTACTCTTTTTCTTTTTTATTCTTTACACATTGAAGATTTTTCAGTAAAGAAATAATGCAGTATTCAAGTGGATGAAGCGCAGGTCCACACTCTTCTCTTAGAGACTAGGCTCTAGGTAAGAAAGTGGCAGATCACTATGGTGTATTGTGAGTTCTGTTACGCTGGTATTTATGTCAGTAAAGTATACTTATTGTGCAACTAACAGCCCTGAAAGTGATGTGTGTTTGAAGTCTGAGAGATGTGAGCAGACTGTGGTCTAATCACGACAGATGTGCCAGCCTCTGCCTCTTGGTGTTTGTTCCCACTGGCAGCTGTGCACAGATTTCGGTATTCTCTTGCATTTTGATATGTTTAATTTTTTGCACAACCAGTAGCATGGAGTCTGATGGGCTTGTTCCCTGGGCCCAAAGTCTTCACATCTGCTTCTGTCAATCATCAGGAGACCAGCAATATGTTTGTTACAAGGAGGCATCTCTGTTCTCTCACTTTTTGTATAACATCACAGTGGTGGAGCGAGAAATTAGCAGAATAAATACATGGGAACCGCAGAGAAAAGAGGAGCTTACGATTTATTACTGCACCTTATCCATATTGCTTTTTCACAGAGGCTTCTTAATTAGTCAACAGAAAATAATGCAGAAATTCAGCCTCATTCACATTGTTCACAAATTATATTAGATAGATAGAAATATAGATAGATAGATAGATAGATAGATAGATGGATAGATGGATAGATGGATAGATGGATAGATAGATAGATAGATAGATAGATAGATAGATAGATAGATAGATAGATAGAGGGATATATAGATAGAGGGATAGATAGATAGATAGATAGATAGATAGATAGATAGATAGATAGATAGATAGATAGATAGATAGATAGAGGGATAGATAGATAGAGGGATAGATAGATGGATAGATAGATAGATAGATAGATAGATGGATAGATGGATAGATGGATAGATAGATAGATAGATAGATAGATAGATAGATAGATAGAAAAACATTGAAACCATTCCATCTGGGAGCTAAAAAAGTAACTTAATTTTTTCGTGTTCTGCCGCCCCAACTGATTGCTCAAGACAATGGACAGATGTTCTCAGAAAGTCCTTGAGCACAAACATAGTAACTTGTGCTCCTATAGACTTTCTTTTGAGACTGACAACTTGTCTGCATGTGCTCGAGCATAAGCTGAATACTTCTACCACTTAATTGGAAACAATGTAGCTCTCAATTGTAATTCCCCCACTGATCAACACTACTGAACAGAGGCTAAAAAATATAACAAATGATTTAACACTGGAAATCCCAGAAATTTCGAGCTTCCCCCTGAAGTCCCAAAAGAGGGTCAAATGACAAATACAATAAACTGAATACAACTAACTAGAAACTAAATGGATAAACTCAATAGAAAACAACAACCTCCTGTGGTGCGACAGTAATGGCCTTAATTACACAACAAAAGTCGGTGATTGTAAGATGTTAGCTAAAATCCTTCAGGTCATTCGACCCGTCTCTGGGTTCCAAAGGTAGAAATGTTAAATGACCCCTCTCTGGGACTTCTAGTGTTAAGAGTTCCGTTACTTTTTAAAAGATGTTTAGAAATGATCAGTACTTCTACTAAATTATTTAGTTTTTCTTGTTGCTACAATTTTGTCTTCAAGCTGCATAAACTTTACTCCAATTTACTACTAGGCAGATGGGACTTAAAGGAAACCAACCAGCAGCATTTTCATATATAAAGTAAAGCCAGTGCTATACTGGTACTAAGATGCGGAATGTAAGCATAGGTTTTGTTCTGAGATTGGAGGTTTTATTTCCGAAATATGCCACTGTCCTGCCTCCTTGGCCTTGGTAAATGCTAGACTGTATGGGCTACATTTAGAAGACACCCCTATCACGTGACAGAAATTACTCATACCTGGAAGGAGCCCATACAGTCTAGCATCTACCAAGACCAGGCAGCAGATAGGGGCGGGAATAGATAGCCAAACCTAACAACCATATTCCTTCCCCTGTTGCACCTGTCAATCAATTAGCAGTGCATTGCTGGAGCTTTACTTACACATTTTTTTAAATAAAACCTCCAATCTCAGAATAAAAGTTATGGTTACATTCAGCATCCTAGAGCCAGTATAGCACTGGCTTTACTTTACATATAAAAATCCTGCTGGTTGGTCTTCTTTAAGCAGTCATACATAGCAATGTTGGAAAATGTTTACAGGGCAAATCCTGTGACCACTTTTATAGTCATCCAAACTGTACAACAAATGATTGCTTTGTAATCTGAAAAAAAACCCAGATTTCAGAATATTCTAAATGTCATGAGAAGACAAAAAACCCATTGGTGGACACAGACAGAAAAGGGTCCCTGTCCAAGAACAGTATATGGGCCCTTAGCAGTCAAAGAGCTCATCAAAATGCATAATTCCACCTGCTTTGCAGTTAGAAATGGGCCCCTTTACCTTTCGGGCCCTTTTGCGGCTCCACAGGTTGCACCAATGATATGTCCGCCCCTGAAAAAACCTATTGGAACATCAGCACTGGGATGTTTTGATCCATCCTCCATTAAAATAAGCCTATCAGCTTTTTCTTTATAAGAACCTTTTAGAAGCTTATTGATTCTTTATTATACCTAAAATCAACTTTACAACTGGCCTTGTGATATGATAATTATTTGGGGACTAGTTGTAGGACATAGTTTTTCCAGACTAATCATCCCACTAAGTATGTTATCATTATCACTTTAGGAGTGAGTGACATGATTTTCACAGGGGCGAGACCACCAGCTCTTTGCAATCTCTGTCTCCCTGGCAATGAGCAGTAAAGCTGGGTCTACACCCCCGGCCTCATTGGTGTACACCCCCCAGCCTCATCGGCACCCTGCCCGTACCCATGGAGGCCACAGCAACACATGACTCTTTGCTGGCTAAGTTCTGCCTTTAGGTAACCACAAATCTGTCACCACCGCCTCTTCGAAATCATATTGCCAACGACCACAGGTGCATGATAACAATTAGTGGGAGAATACGATTGGGGAAAATAATATATTATGATACCAGTAATACATCGTAGACAGCCGCACATGGGCCCAAAAGGTAAGCCATTATGCATGGGATAGCATAGTGTATCAGTCATTAGTACTGCAGTCTGAGGTCCTGGGTTCAAATCCCGCCAAAGACAACATCGGCAAGGAATTTGTATGTTCTCCCTGTTGGTGTGGGTTTCCTCTTACTGATAGGGAACTTAGGTTGTGAGCCCTAATGAGGACAGTGATGGTCACATCTGTAAAGCGCTGTGGAAGTAATAACACAAAACAAAAGGGTAAAATAAATTATGATGCGCTATTGGACTGCAGGGGGCCCATATACTGATATTGCACAGGGGCCTCTTCTGTCTGTTCACTCCTGTTTAGACGCCTTTACTGTATTGCATATGCAAACTATTATGGAGCTATTTTTCATAATGACCTGGAAATTTGGCTTTGACTTGACCTGACTTCTTTCGAACACCTGGGTGTCTGATACGCCTGAGAAGCCACTCTGAAGGAAAGTCAAATACATTCTTGGTCAGTCTGACTGTGAAAATAAGGGACTATACTTCCTAATTAATTAATTGGGGGAACACTTTATCCAGATGGTCCAAAGAAGCTTTATATTATTGATCATGGTGGGGGTTTATTGTTATTATACGATACATTCATTTTGATTGTTGATTACTTTCCCTGGGTTATATGCGATATATTGCACTATACTGGCCTTGAGGTAAAGGGAACCTGTCACCAGATTTGGGGCCTATAAGCTGCGGCCACCACCAGTGGGCTCTTATATGCAGCATTCTAACATGCTGTATATAAGAGCAAAAATCACTTTATAATACTCACCTAACGGGCGGCGCGGTGCAGACTGGTCGGATGGGTGTCTTCGTTCTCCGGTACCGACGCCTCCTCTTTCGGCCATCTTTGTTTTCCTTCTTCTGAAGCCTGGGTGCATAACACGTCCTACGTCATCCACATTAGCCGGCATTGAGCACCCCCTGAGGAAAGGATCGCTGAAACACGTGTCGGGGCTTTGCGGTGTTCCTTGGAGTTTTTACAGATCACTTAAGGTATAATTTTCCTTGCAAATTAAATAATTGTTAATAACATTTTATCACATAGGATCATTATACCACAACCTTATTTATATATGACATAGGATTTGGATACTATTTGCACTGTGCACTTTGTCATATATTAGGGATTGACCTTTTAAGTGATCTTGGCATTATGCACCTTATTTTCCTAGTGAAACCGCTGCTATAATTTATGGGACATTTTTCCTGCCTTATATTTATATGGATTTGTAAGAAATATTTATTTTAATTGTTGAATAAAAATAATAATTTTAATGCTATTTGCACCATCATTTCCTTTATTTGTCTAATCCTAACAGATTTTTTATCTGAAGGTATTTTTGATATTTATTGAAACTTAATGGTGATATTTATACGGAAATTTTGATTATTATGCCTATGAAAACAGTATATTTTTAAAAATAAAAACACTCAAAATGCATGTTCCAAATTATTATGCACAGCAGAGTTTTCAACCTTTTTATTTTTATTTTGAAAAACAAAATGGTCAATTGTGAAATTATAAGCATTATCAGCTTATTACAAAATGAAATCAGTTTTAAAGTCAAAACGTAATTCTAGGTGATGTTACATTTGCACATAGGACCCCTTGTTTGAAAGAAGCTTCTGATCTCTCTTGTCCATTGAATTTGTCAGTTTTTGGATGGTTTGTGCTTCAATTGTTTTGCATGTGGACAGAATACCCTCCCAGAGCTGTTGCTTAGATGTGAACTGCCTCCCGCCATCATAGACACTCCTTTTGATGATGCGCCAGAGGTTCTCAATCGGGTTGAGGTCAGGGGAACATGGTGGCCACACCATAAGTTTGTCCTCTTTTATGCACATAGCAGCCAGAGATGCAGAAGTGTTATTTGCAGCATGAGACGGTGCATTATCATGCATGAAAATGATCTTGCTGCGGAATGCACGGTTCTTCCTCCTGAACCATGGCAGGAAGTGCTGTTTTAGAAACTCCACATAGATTATGGAGTTCATCTTTACCCCTTCTGGGATCCTAAAGGGGCCGACAATCTCTCTCCCCATGATTCCAGCCCAAAACATTACTCCACCTCCTCCTTGTTGGCGCCTTAGCCGTATTTTCATGGGATGTCCATCAACCAGCCATCCTCCACTCCATCCATCTGGACCATCGAGCGTTGCACGGCACTCATCGGTGAACAAAACAGTTTGGAAGTCAGTCTTCATGTATCGTTTGGCCCACTGGAGCCCTTTCTGCTTGTGTGCAGTGGATAGAGGTGGCGACAGGATGGCTTACGCACAGCTGCAAACCTCTGAAGGATCCTGCATCTTGTTGTTCAGGGGACGTTGGAGGCACCAGCAGCTTCAAAAACTTGTCTGCTGCTATGACAAGGCATTTTAGCAGCTGCTCTTTTAACCTGACGCAATTGCCTGTTGGAAAGAGTCCTCAATTTCTCCTTATCAGCACGCACACCTGTGTGCCGTGAATCAGCTACATACTTCTTGATTGTGCGATGATCACGATGAAGTGTCTTGGCAATGTTGATTGTAGTCATGCCTTGACCTAAATACTCCACAATTTGTTGCTTCTCAGCAGTAGACACATCCTTTTTCTTTTCCATTTTCACAAAAAATGTAGGCTGCTTAAGGCCTCTGCCACACTTACGTGACAAAACGTACCATTTTTGTCACGTACGTGTTAAAGGGGTGGTTTGATCCGTGTGTGCCGTGTTTGTGGCACGCACGTGTTCTCCGTGTGTTATACGTAATAACACACGGAGAACGGAAAGCCCCGACTTACCTACTTCTTCCGGTGCTGTCTGCGGTGCTGAATGTCAGTCTCCGCCCCAGGCCATGCCCCGCTGACGCTACTTCCGGCCCCCAGTGAAGGAGAAGCGCTGTTCAAATTCACTGGGGGACGGATGCAGGGGACAGCCGCGGCAGAGACAGCAGGACTCGTGGAGGTGAGTATGTGTTTATTTAATTTTTAACATGTCACGTGACTTTCTCCGGCGCGTGTCACACTGACCCGCATCCACACTACATCCGAGTGGTACGGGTGCGGGCCGTGTGACACCCGTGGTCCCGGAAAAAAACTGACATGCTGCCGTTTTGAAAAAATGGACACACGTAAGTACGGAACGGACACACGTTCCGTTCCGAAATACTTACGTGTGTCCTAATCATTATGATTACCTAGGTCCCCGTGTGCACGTGTCTCCGGTACGTGGAAAAAAAGGCACACACGTTCCAGAGACACGTGAGTGTGGCAGAGGCCTAATAATGTGGAACAGCCTTCTTAAGTAGTCTTGCCTTTATTTGGACACACCTGCCAAACTAATATGCACAGGAATCTGCAATTGCTCTCAGTGATATAAAGAGCCCTGACACACAGCACCAGCAATGAGTTTAACTGACAAACAAAAAAATTCTAACCTTATGGCTATGTGCCCACGGGGACATTGTCCTGCGGATATATCCGCAAGACATTCCGCAGGTGCTCCCAGAAATCCGCAACAGAACCTTCTCTGTTTCAATGCTGCGGATATACAGCGGAATGTCGTGCGGATATGGTGCGGACATTCTGCATTGAGGATACAGTACCATGGCTTCGGCACTGCATCCTCAAGGCAGAACAAGTGCTGCAGTGATCGGGGTGCTCATACTTACCTCCATCATGCAGCACCTCGCTTTCCGGCGGCCAGGTCACTGTCAGGCAGCATCTGGTTCACTGTGCTGGAGGTGGGCGGGCCTGAACTAGCTCCGGCTGTCACATGACCGGAGCTCGTGCAGGCCCCGCCCACCTCTTCCTTCCTGTACCTGGCTGGATCCACCACGCTGCTGTACACCGGACGGAGAAAGTGACTTGGGTCTCTATCAAGGCAGGTAAGTATATGGGACCCTGCGGAGAAATCCGCAACAATAAATGACATGCTGCAGATTTTTCCGCACGAAAATCCGCACGATTTCCGCTGCAGAAAAATCCGCAGCGTGGGCACAGCATTTCCCAAATGCCATAGAAATGGCGTGCTGCAGATTTCTGGAAAATCCGCGGCTTTTCCGCGAGAAAGCCGCAGCAAAATCTGCGCATTTTCCGCAGCGTGGGCACATAGCCTATCACTCCTAAACTCTTTTTGCATAATAATTTGGAACAAAGTGTAAGAGCCCACTGGTGGTGGCTGCAGTTTATAGTTGCAAATCTGGTTATAGGTTACCTTTAAGTTACAGTTTGATGTTTGTGTTCTGTATATTTTAAAGATTTATGAATAAATGATGTGATTTTAGGTGTCATGGGTGAAATCTGCAGCAAAAACACTGAAAGAATTGACAAGCTGCAGATTTATTTCTACACTTAATCTGCAAAGAGAAAATACTGAATATGTGCATGAGAATTCAGGATTTTCATTCGCCTTGATGGTATCAGGAAACCCTTCAGATTCTGTGACAAATCTGCACTGAAAAAACACGCATCAAAAACCCAATCTTATTCTTTTCCTCTGATTGTGCCACTCCAGATTTTGACTTAGGGGTACTTTGCACGCTGCGACATCGCAAGCCGATGTTGCAATGTCGAGCGCAATGATCCCCGCCCCGTCGCAGCAACGATATCTTGTGATTGCTGCCGTAGCGAACATTATCGCTACGGCAGCTTCACATGGACTTACCTGCCCTGCGACGTTGCTCTGGCCGGCGACCCGCCTCCTTCCTAAGGGGGCGGGTCGTGTGGCATCACAGCGACGTCACACGGCAGGCGGCCAATAGGAGCAGGGGGCGGAGATGAGCGGGACGTAAACATCCCGCCCACCTCCTTCCTTCCTCATTGCAGCCGGGACGCAGGTAAGGCGATGTTCCTCGCTCCTGCGGCTTCAATTACAGCGATGTGTGCTGCCGCAGGAACGAGGAACAACATCGTACCTGTCGCTGCTGCTAAATTATGGAAATGTCGGACCCTACACCGATGATACGATAACGACGCTTTTGCGCTCGTTAATCGTATCAAAAAGGATTTACACACTACGATATCGACTGCGACGCCGGATGTGCATCACTTTCGATTTGACCCCACCGATATCGCACTTAAGAAACACGATGTAAAATACAGACCAAATAATGTCAAGTGAGAGTATCCTAAGGATACGTGCACAAGATCAGGATTCACGGTGTTTTGGATGCAGTGTGCACAGTGGATGCGATTTCTAGAACTTCCATGCCCACTCTGTTCATTTTGGCCACAGCGTAAATTGACCTGCTGTGTGGATTCTCGAGCCACAGCATGTCAATTTATTGCTGCGGAACTGTAATCCTGGAGAGGATGCAGAACCTTGTAGCTCCCTGATGGCTTCAGGGACACTACATCAGCGTTTTAATTCACATGTAAATTAGGCAGCAGAGATGAAGCCTCTGTCACACCAGCTCTATTTTTCGCCCAGTGCTGCCACCTCCTACTTGACTGACAGTTTCTATGCTGGGTGACTTTAGACAAAAACAACCATCAGTCAATCATGAGGAGACGACGTTGGGTGAAGAAAAGAGCTGGAGTGACGGAGGGTGCAGCTCTTCAGCCTTATTTGCATATCAATTCAAGTGCTGATTTCTCAGTAACTTAAGATTGACCATGTAAATTGCAGGACTTGTCTCTGAAAGAGCTACATGCACATATAGGACGTGAAATCCTGCTGACAGATTCCCTTTAAATTTTAGCTGCACCCTATTTTTCTAATACACATATTCTATCCTTTCTGTACTCGGAGTATAAATATCCTTCCAGACTTAACTTCTGTCTTTCTATCTTAGATTAGAAATCATGTGGGAAAAGGATAAATAATAAATGTCCTCAGATAAGTGCCGGTCGCGTTCTCATGGTTTCCATCTGTAAACATAAAATTAACTGAGAATAAATAAGATTTCATTGGTGTAGATTGTATTGACTGATATGTATTGCTACACTAATGAATTTAAAAATCTACTTATCTTTAGTTTTCTGAGAAAAGAGGAAATATGGTCATTTACAAAACTGCTGAACAGGAGATACAATGTATCAACAATGTGTTCAAAATTTAGATACAGTTTAAGCATTGCACAGTTTCAATTACAGGGCAGTCCAAGACTATGGTATTTGTTTTACTAAAAGCCTGAAAACTACAGGCAGGTAGTTGCTGACTAGCCGCTTGTTCTGCCTGGCACTGATCTGTGCCGAGACAGAGCAATAACAGACCGCTCTCACCAGGGTCTGCTGACGCTACGTTACGTGAACAGAGCAGTGACTTCTCTTCCACTCTTCTGTGTCGGGAGGGCGTGACTGCCAAAGTCATGCTGATTGACAGGCGGCTCCCCTCTGCATAACTGTGTGGAGCTGGCTTTTAATCAGCATGACATCAGCAGTCACATCCTGTCGACAGAGCAGCCCGAAAGAGGAGGAGCTGCTCTGTTGATGTAGAGTAGCGGAAATCGCCGGTGATCACTCTATGCCAGTGCCGGCTAGGACAGGCAGGTAGGAAGCAATAACCTGCTTATTAAGGGTGCTTTACACGTTGCGACATCGCTAGCGATTGCTAGCGATGTCGCGAGCGATAGCACCTGCCCCCGTCGTTTCAGCGATATGTGGTGATCACTGCCGTAGCGAACATTATCGCTACGGCAGCATCACACGGACATACCTTGTCAGTGACGTCGCTGTGACTGCCGAACAATCCCTCCCTCAAGGGGGAGGTGCGTTCGGCGTCATAGTGATGTCACTGCGTTGTCACTAAGCGGCCGGCCAATAGAAGCGGAGGGGCGGAGATGAGTGGCCGGAACATCCCGCCCACCTCCTTCCCTCCTCATTGCCGGTGGACGCAGGAAAGGAGATGTTCGTCGTTCCTGTGGTGTCACACATAGCGATGTGTGCTGCCGCAGGAACGACAAACAACCTCGCTACTCACCTGTCAACTATTTTTGGTGTTGGAGCGACCTCTCCA
Organism: Anomaloglossus baeobatrachus; assembly: GCF_048569485.1. Taxonomy (NCBI): domain Eukaryota; kingdom Metazoa; phylum Chordata; class Amphibia; order Anura; family Aromobatidae; genus Anomaloglossus; species Anomaloglossus baeobatrachus. The sequence goes on from NC_134358.1 coordinate 516,141,063, forward strand.
ATACTAACGATTTTTACCTCTTTTGCGATCGTTTTAGGTCGCTCCTTGGTGTCACATGCTGCGATGTCGCTAACGACGCCGGATGTGCATCAAAAACACCGTGACCCCGACGATATATCGCTAGCGATGTCGCAGCGTGTAAAGCACCCTTTAGTCTTTAGGTTCATAGTAAAAAATTAGTGAATTAGTGTAGTCTCAGACCTGTTTAAAATCAATTCACAGTTGGATGGTTATGATGGATATAATTAGTTCTTTAGAATTAGGAAGTCTACAGCCCCACTGGGGAACTTTGTTTGTTCTACACAAACAGAATTAATGTCCAAAAAAAATTTGATATATAACAGAACCAGCAGAACCTCACTGATTATCATTGGGTCCGTTTATGCATAATGCCAATCTTTGCTTCCATTATGATAAGGCCTGTTTCACACGTAAGTGAAAAACACAGACATTTTTCACTGACGTGTTAAAAACGCATATGTCCCTCTGTGTGCCGTGATTCACAGCACACGTGTGTTTTCCATGTGCTATCTGTTATCCGTGATCAGTGATAGCACATGGAGATCAGGTATTCCAAACTCACCTTTCCCCGCTCCTGCTCTCTATGGTGGTTAATCTCCAGCTCTACTGTGTCCGGCTGCAGCTGTGTATGTCACTGCTGCTTCTACTTCAGGTTGGCAGTGCAGTGCATATTCATGAGAGTAATTAGCCGACTTAGAAGCAGCAGCCAGCAGCGGCTGAATACAGCATCGCTGGAGAAGGTGAGTATAAAAAGCTTTTTATTGGAAAGATATGTTTTTTTCTGGTACATGTTTCATTGATCACACCATAGTGTTGTCTGTGGGACATCAGTGATGCCAGAAAAAAATGGACTTGTCTCCGTGTAGAAACACGGACACACGTGTACGCCAAATGGAAACACGATCATTGAAAAATCACTGATGTGTGCGCAGACCCATTGATTTTAATGGGTCTGCGTATGTCCATGATTCTGGTACGTATAAAAACTGTGACATACGTACCAGAATCACTGATGTATGAAACAGGCCAAAGTAACACATAACGGAACCCAGAAAGACCAGTAAGACTCCATAATACTCAATGAGACCCTCCTGCTTTCGATTTAATCAGTTATGCAATAGAACCATTTGGGGCATAAATTCCATTTACCCAAACACAGGTGTGCAAATACAGGTGTGAACGCAGCCTTAACAATAGAGATACTCTTTGATAAAACTCTCTGCACCTGTTAAAGAATCTTCCATTAAGACTTTCATTCAATGTGTGTATGTACATGTAATATAGTATGAGTGTATTAATATACAGTTAGGTCCAGAAATATTTGGACAGTGACACAAGTTTTGTTATTTTAGCTGTTTACAAAAACATGTTCAGAAATACAATTATATATATAATATGGGCTGAAAGTGCACACTCCCAGCTGCAATATGAGAGTTTTCACATCCAAATCGGAGAAAGGGTTTAGGAATTATAGCTCTGTAATGCATAGCCTCCTCTTTTTAAAGGGACCAAAAGTAATTGGACAAGGGACTCTAAGGGCTGCAATTAACTCTGAAGGCGTCTCCCTCGTTAACCTGTAATCAATGAAGTAGTTAAAAGGTCTGTGGTTGATTACAGGTGTGTGGTTTTGCATTTGGAAGCTGTTGCTGTGACCAGACAACATGCGGTCTAAGGAACTCTCAATTGAGGTGAAGCAGAACATCCTGAGGCTGAAAAAAAAGAAAAAATACATCAGAGAGATAGCAGACATGCTTGGAGTAGCAAAATCAACAGTCGGGTACATTCTGAGAAAAAAGGAATTGACTGGTGAGCTTGGGAACTCAAAAAGGCCTGGGCGTCCACGGATGACAACAGTGGTGGATGATCGCCGCATACTTTCTTTGGTGAAGAAGAACCCGTTCACAACATCAACTGAAGTCCAGAACACTCTCAGTGAAGTAGGTGTATCTGTCTCTAAGTCAACAGTAAAGAGAAGACTCCATGAAAGTAAATACAAAGGGTTCACATTTAGATGCAAACCATTCATCAATTCCAAAAATAGACAGGCCAGAGTTACATTTGCTGAAAAACACCTCATGAAGCCAGCTCAGTTCTGGAAAAGTATTCTATGGACAGATGAGACAAAGATCAACCTGTACCAGAATGATGGGAAGAAAAAAGTTTGGAGAAGAAAGGGAACGGCACATGATCCAAGGCACACCACATCCTCTGTAAAACATGGTGGAGGCAACGTGATGGCATGGGCATGCATGGCTTTCAATGGCACTGGGTCACTTGTGTTTATTGATGACATAACAGCAGACAAGAGTAGCCGGATGAATTCTGAAGTGTACCGGGATATACTTTCAGCCCAGATTCAGCCAAATGCCGCAAAGTTAATCGGACGGCGCTTCATAGTACAGATGGACAATGACCCCAAGCATACAGCCAAAGCTACCCAGGAGTTCATGAGTGCAAAAAAGTGGAACATTCTGCAATGGCCAAGTCAATCACCAGATCTTAACCCAATTGAGCATGCATTTCACTTGCTCAAATCCAGACTTAAGACGGAAAGACCCACAAACAAGCAAGACCTGAAGGCTGCGGCTGTAAAGGCCTGGCAAAGCATTAAGAAGGAGGAAACCCAGCGTTTGGTGATGTCCATGGGTTCCAGACTTAAGGCAGTGATTGCCTCCAAAGGATTCGCAACAAAATATTGAAAATAAAAATATTTTGTTTGGGTTTGGTTTATTTGTCCAATTACTTTTGACCTCCTAAAATGTGGAGTGTTTGTAAAGAAATGTGTACAATTCCTACAATTTCTATCAGATATTTTTGTTCAAACCTTCAAATTAAACGTTACAATCTGCACTTGAATTCTCTTGTAGAGGTTTCATTTCAAATCCAATGTGGTGGCATGCAGAGCCCAACTCGCGAAAATTGTGTCACTGTCCAAATATTTCTGGACCTAACTGTACACAACTAACGCTGTTCTTTCCGGCATCCAGCGCCGTTCTGCTGCATTTCTCAATGTTGTCATCGCAATTATTACTAGACGGCTCTTTGTATGCTGTGTGCATGAGCCTGAAGTCTCTTTTTTACAGTATAAGTCTATGGAGCCTTTTTCTGAGGCTCAAAAGACTTAAGCCTGCTTTACACATTGCAATTTCGCATACGATATCATATGCAATTTGCAACGCCCCCATCATATGTGTGGCACGTTCAATTTGTTGAACGTGCCGCACAAACGATTAACCCCCGTCACACGTACTTACCTTTCATACGACCTCGATGAGGGCGGCGAACGTCCACTTCCTGGAGTGGGAGGGACGTTCGGCGTCACATCGACGTCACGCGGCAGCCGGCCAATAGAAGCGGAGGGGCGGAGCTGAGCAGGACGTAAACATCCCGCCCACCTCCTTCCTTCCGAATTGTGGGCCGGGAGCCGCAGGACGCTGGTAAGATCTGTTCATCGTTCACAGGGTGTCACACACTGCGATGTGCGCTACCCCGGGTACGATAAACAATCTGACGTGCAATTCTAGAGAAAGGTACGATGTGTATGCGATGAACGTTTTAACATTCAATCGCACGTACCTGTCACACACTGCAATGTACCTTACGATGCCGGATGTGCATCACTTACGACGTGACCCCGCCGACACATTGTAAGATACATTGCAGCGTGTAAAGCAGGCTTTACATTGTAAGTGTCATATCTGGAGCATTTTGTGACCTGGGCAGTCTGCAGAGCGGTAACATGAGTAAAGGCCACCTTACACGCTATGACATCGCTAGCGATGTTGCTAGCGATCGGACCCGCCCCGTCGTGCATCCGTCACGGGCAAATCGCTGCCCGTGGTGGACAATACGCACATACCTTAATAATGACGTCGCTGTGGCCGGCGAACAAACTCTTTTCTAAGGGGGAAGTTCGCGTCACAGTGAAGTCACACAGCGGGCCACCAATAGAAGTGGAGGAGCGGAGAGCAGCCGCATTAATGACACTCCAACCTCGTTGCCGGAGGACGCAGGAATGCTGTTGTTCGTCATTCCCAGGGTGTCACACATAGCGATGTGTGCTGGCTCAGGAACGACGAACAACGTGCGTCTCAGAAGATCAACGATATTTGGGAAAGGAATGACGTGTCAACAATCAACGATATTTCAGGTAATTGGGATCGTTAGTGTCGCGGGCGGAGGAGGGGACGCTGCGCTCCCCCACTGCTCGGGTCCGGCCGCCGCTGCTGCTGCGGCTGCTGCAGCTCGGTGGTGGCTCGAGCGGTGGGCCGGATCCCAGGGACTTGAGCGGCGCTCCTCGCCCGTGAGTGAAAAGGGGATTTGGGATTGATTGTGGGGATTTATTGTCCGTGACACCACCCACGGTTGTGGTGATAATGGTGACACCACCGCTGCTCTGGACGGGGATCCCGGGAGCGGTGACAGGGAGCAGCTTGGTTGTTATTTCTCTCCTCCGTGGGTAGGGGGTTGGTTGTCCCGGGGCCCGGTGATGGGGTAGGGATTGATGGCAGGCAGGTTACGGGGCCTGGCGGGGTGCAGGGTCGCAGGGGCAGCGCTGTGCCGCACGGCACGGTGGTACTCACTCAGCCCAATGATGCACACAGAGTCTCTGCTGAAACAAACGGCTGGATGGACGAGTCCCACAGGCGGCTGCGGTGTTTTTCCCCTGACCCCAGGTTGGTAATGTAAGTCCTTTCCTGCACCTTCCGTATGCTCCTCCTGCGCTCCGGTTTCCAGCTGGCTCCCCGATTCAGTACCGGTGGGCCACCGCCCAGCCCCGGCTACCTACGGTTCCATCAACTGTCTGCCCGGCTCCCTGCAGACGGCCACTACCGTCTGCCTCACTCTCTGCACGAGGGCCCTAGGCTCCAACCTAGGCCCCAGTCTGCGTCTGCCTCTCTGCAGACCTCCTCTCTCTTCCTCTCCTAGACTTGTCTGCACCTGCTTCCTGCCTCAGGCCAGCTAGACTCTTCGGTGGGCGTGCCTATCTGCTTGACTCCGCCCACCTTGTGTGTCTGTCTGAACCCAAGGGAAGGAATCAGGTTTCACTGGGGATGTCTGCTGTGAACTGCTGGGGGTGGGGGTGTGTGTGTGTTGTTACCTGTGGCCCCTGGCTTGTCCAGGGCGACACATTAGCGGTCGTTCGTGTCACACGCAACGACATCGCTAACAACGCTGGATGTGCGTCACGATTTCCGTGACCCCAGCGATATTTCATTAGCGATATCATTGCGTGTAACGGGGCCTTTAGAACAGAAGAAGAACGGCGCTGAACACCAAAGAGAGCTGTGGAAGGGGAGTATATTAAAAACACATTAAATAAATAAAAATCTTAAAGGGAGGGTTCCTTTAAGGAGGATCCTATATAGTGGTCTCCCTTTTTGCTAACTCAAAATTGGTGACTGGGTATTTGTGAGTTTTCTGATTCTGACAATATCTTATAAATGCTATCTTTAGTTGCAGCTAACTGTGCACTTCACTTACCTATACTTCTCAAGGTCATAAAACATTTATTTTGAGATGGCTTTTACTGTGTTTTTTGCTGACAGGTATAATCAATTATGGAAAAAAAAATCTCAGCCTTTCACAAACCCTTGATCTTTAATGCAAGAAGCACCTTTATGGTCCAGCGGGATTACTAGGCAATAAATCCGGACAATTCCGGGCAAAGCACTGAAAATTGAACAAAACTGTAACTCCTCTACATACTGTAAATGTTTCATGGTCTTATTTAACTACTTATGAACAATGTCAATTTTGGCCTTAGAGTTAGTAACATGATTTTAATTTTTCCATGAAAGATTCTATATATTTGAGGCTCTGTTTTCCACAGCATGTAGATTTTTTTAGGCAGCATTTTGTGGTACACATAAACTGGTGTTTCCTGTATGACATTTTATATTGATGAAATGCATAAAATTGTCTGACATATTTTTTTTCCATTTTTTCCCATTTTAAAATGCAGCTTTTACAATGATCAAATGTGGATCACATAAAAATTCTTGTAACTGGTGGTTATGACCTGGACTGTTAAAGAGCTATTCCCATTTTTAGAAGCTATTACCTATCTTGTCATGATATGATTGTAAATAGCAAGGGACAGGGGCTTCTATGCTGTCCCTCACGCTAGAGGTCCCTAGGCTATCCATAACCTTAGGGTTACCCCTAATGGTGGAGATGCCTTAGTCTACTGGCTATTCTCCTGACCAGAACTAATCTGATTCCATCCTCCCACCGGGGAAGGAAGGGGCAGGAGTGAGATGGAAAAACAGATTAAGACAGACAGGGGAAAACCAAAACTCTGACACACAGCAAACTCACAGGAACAAACAATGAGAGACTCAGAAGAATAGCAAGAGCAGGAAGGTAGCAACAAAAAAAAGACAACAAGGGTTAACTCCACAATCGAACACAGCAACTAGTACTAAAACCAACCACCAGTTAGTCTTGATCACAACACCTCACCAGACCAACTTGGATAAACTATAGGTGACATAGAAAAAAGTATCTAGCCAACATATATAGGAGGAGAGCTGATGTGATTGGCTCCCACACAACATTTGATCCAAGGAGACTAACAAGCAAACCAGCAGAGATTAATTCTTGCTAGCCTGCCTAGGATTTACCAATCTGTTGGTTGATGTCTGAGTCTGCCTGCGCTGATCACAGACATCAGAGAACTTATCAGGTAGAGTATCAGAATCTGTAGTCTGAACAGATCTCGATGCTGCCATAACAGTCGGTGATGTTTGTTAAAACCTCCGTGTGACATATCTATTGGATAGGGGATAATTTGCTGATCAGTGGGGGGTGTCCTCTTTGGCACCAATCAATCCCTGCAAGGAGACTCTACAGTTTAAAAAGAATGGAGTCCCAACATGTGTACCAAGCTCCATTCATTCTTGGGATCAGTAGGGTTCCCAGAGGTTGTAACTCCAACCAATCAGCAAGTTATCTCTAATCCTATAATTGCTTGTTAACTTCTGCAGATGGCAATAACCCATTAGGCTAAGGGTACCCTCACACTTAGCGATGCAGCAGCGATCCGACCAGCGATCTGACCTGGTCAGGATCGCTGCTGCATCGCTACATGGTCGCTGGTGAGCTGTCAAACAGGCAGATCTCACCAGCGACCAGTGAACAGCCCCCAGCCAGCAGCGACGTGCAAGCGACGCTGCGCTTGCACGGAGCCGCCGTCTGGAAGCTGCGGAGACTGGTAACTAAGGTAAACATCGGGTATGGTTACCCGATGTTTACATTAGTTACCAGCGCACACCGCTTAGCTGTGTGTGCAGGGAGCAGAGAGCCGCGCACACTGAGCGCTGGCTCCTTGCTCTCCTAGCTACAGTACACATCGGGTTAATTAACCCGATGTGTAATGCAGCTACATGTGCAGAGAGCAGGGAGCCACGCACACTGCTTAGCGCTGGCTCCTTGCTCTCCTAGCTGCTGTACACATCGGGTTAATTAACCCGATGTGTACTGCAGCTACATGTGCAGAGAGCCGGAGCCGGCAGCACAGGCAGCGTGAGAGCTGCAGAGGCTGGTAACTAAGGTAAATATCGGGTAACCACCTTGGTTACCCGATGTTTATCTTGGTTACAAGCTTACCTCAGCTGTCAGACGCCGGCTCCTGCTCCCTGCTCGCTTCATTTGTCGCTCTCTCGCTGTCACACACAGCGATCTGTGTGTCACAGTGGGAGAGCGCCTTTGAAGAAAACGAACCAGGGCTGTGTGTAACGAGCAGCGATCTCGCAGCAGGGGCCAGATCGCTGCTCATTGTCACACACAGCGAGATCGCTAATGAGGTCACTGCTGCGTCACAAAAAGCGTGACTCAGCAGCGATCTCGGCAGTGAGCTTGCTGTGTGTGAAGCACCCCTTAGGATGTGGTGGTAGGCTAAAGTCAGATGCTCCTAATTGATGAAGAAAGACGCCTCTTCATGGATCAAGGCCGTTGGAGAAGTTATGCATACCTCCATGTATAATAAGTGCAAAGAAACAAATATCCAGCTCACCCCAAGACGTCCGCACTCCTGGCGGTGTTGAAGCACGAGATCCCACTGCTGATCAGCATCTGAGGCATAGGTGAATAAAGGAATGGTCCAGCTTCACGTTTCCATAAAAACACAGCTTTAATCAAAAATTGTTTTAAAATACAAAGAATATTTTTCTTCTAATAAAGATAAGCCATAAAAGTATACCATCTCTGAGTTAAGAAAAATCCAAAGGTTTTCTAATCCGCACACCAGACGCATTTCGAACAGCTCTTAGACCAGTCTATTCAGTAGGACTATCAGCTGTGTATCCACCAGACTTCTGCACAACACAACTGATGGTCCCAACCCCATTTATAAGGCAAGAAATGCCACTTATTAAACCTGACAGGACACATGTGAAGTGAAAACCATTTCCGGTGACTACCTCTTGAAGCTCATCAAGAGAATGCCAAGAGTGTGCAAAGCAGTAATCAAAGCAAAAGGTGGCTACTTTGAAGAACCTAGAATATAAGACATATTTTCAGTTGTTTCACACTTTTTTGTTAAGTATTTCATTCCACGTGTTATAATTCATAGTTTTGATTTTGAGGCCTTCAATGTGAATCTACAACAATTTTCAGAGTCATGACAATAAAGAAAACTCTTTGAATGAGGTGTGTCCAAACGTTTGGTCTGTACTGTATTTACACACATATATACTGTGTATATACATATATATATATATATATATATATATATATATATATATATATATATATATGTATATATATATATATTACAGTGTATGTATGGTTGGTTGTTCTTGATTTAATCTGTTGGTTTCAACTGTTGAATGGGGTTTAAGATTGAAATGAACACCGTACTATTGTGATTTTTTTACCTTTTCTCATGTCTTTTTGCCTAGCCTTTCTACAAGCAATATGACCACCATATGTGAATAATGGTATCTGAATTCAAATCCCAAATTAGTTAATGTAAAAATAAACAGGTCACTTAAGAATGTATATATTTTTAAAATGACATTTTGGCTAAAATTGATTTATACATTTTGAGAATTAATTTCCCGTTACTAGAAAGTGAAGCAAAAAGTAAAAAAATACAACTGTCAACATTAAGAATCTGACCCTAACGACACAATTTATGAGTTTCCGATGACTGCTCTTTCCTAGTATCAATGTCAATAAAACATACATTGATATAAATGGATACATTCAACACTACAGAAAATCGATTCCTCTTGTCCAAGAAGACAATTGATTGAAAAATTGCACCTCTCTCCTGTGAGCACAATCCGGTCTGGCAAACAGTACAGCTAAAATACTTTGCCAATTAACATTTATTCTGAGATGTCAAAACGGTTCACTTCACCATTGACAGAAGTTTGGGAGCAATGGATCTAAATGCGGTATAAAAGCTTAATAAACAACCCTTAGTTATGTGTTCAGAGGTAATTTATGCTCCAGCATTTCGGCAACGCAAGTCAAACAACGACTACACCAAGTCTGGTGGGAACAGGAAAGTTACGTCTCAGCCTATGAACTAAAGTGGCTGAATATTTTCTGCTAATTTGGTTTTCTCAAGCATATCTAATCATCGACACCTGTTTCTTTTCATTAACCCTTTGCAAGTGACGGTTCTACAAAAAAATTCCCATGGAAGAACGAACCCTATTCTCACTCCGGTAATTAATTATTCTACTTTGTGCATAAACATGTCGCGGATACATATTGGAAATATTAATAAATGATGCAAAAACAAACACATTTGGACGCTGATATGACAGGTTTTTACATGCAAGCCAGTCATTTGTCAGGTCCTGATTAACTGGATTTGGGGACTAAAAAGGAAAAAAATAGGCAAGAAGGATTTGGGGAGAGGAAAGAGTGATAAGATCAACAGCTCTTATAATATTTTTTTACAACAAAAAGTAATCTCGAGATTCTCGACAGGCATTAATCCTCCCATCTCACAGTAAGTGAGCAGTTCTATTTGGGCTCTTAATTTTCATCCTTGGCTTGGAGCCCTAAACACACTGTAATTCCAAAATATTGCTGTTCTAGAAGTGAGCCAGGAGCAAACTGAGAATTTCTCAGTGGATTTAACTCGAGCATCCATAAATCCTTATTCCTCCTTATAATTTACAATTTTCCGACATGACCTTTCGTAAATCCAACACACACTATGAGCATAAGACCTGAAGATAAAATATTATGTGTGTGAACTGCATAAATAGTATATAAATCGTTGATATACTAAAATATCAAGTCTAATGTTGGCCAACTTGCTGATCCTTCCAACTGCATGTATCTAAGTTAACGCTCGCTTGGATGAGCGTGGTTTCAATTTCTGTTTTGCCTGTTTGTGCAGCCAATATCACACATAGACAGTGTGCTGCTAATCACTACTTACGAATAGTATAGACGGAAGGGTAGTCAGACAAACCGGGGTCAGAACAGGAGGACATGACAGGACACAGTGAGTAAGCAGAAACGCAGTCAAGTCACAGGCCGAGGGTCAAAATTCCAGAAGAGTGGTCAGGTAACAGTCTGAGGTCAGAAGCCAGGAGGTAACAACAAGAACAGGGAGCAGGCAGAGAGGAGTCAGTAAACAGTCCGAGGTCAGAAAACTTAGATCCGAACACAAACACAAGCCAAGAGCACAACTGCAGAACCAGAGAGTACGAATGGCGAGGATTTGGGAAGACATGACGTCAAAGGCATGAGCCGCTTGTCTCTGATTGGCCAGCGCGCTGCCTTTGAGTAGTGGCTGACAGCGGAAGTTACTCCATTGTCGCGATGGTTACCCGTTACACTTCCTGTACCAGCGAACTACAATACCCATGAAGCCAGCGATGGAACGGAAGTTAAGGTGAGCATAATATGCATGCATGCGTGCTTGTGTGTGTTTGTGTGTGTATGTGTGTGTTTGTGCATGTTTGTGCAGACTGCAAGAGCGGGTCTGAGCGCGGTTAAAGTGCGCAACCGGAAGTGTGTGCGGTGAGTATTTGCTCGTACAGCAAAGCTTGCTCGTAAACTGAGTTACAAATTTACGGCAAGCTTTGCTCGTATAGCGAAATGCTCGCAAACCGGGTTACTTGTAAACTGAGGTTCCATGGTATATGATAAAATATACGAGGTATTAGTTGATATTTTGGCCAAAATATGGATTCCTGCAACCCAACGTCAAGGGCCCTCATGCTTGTGAGTCCCTACACTAAATTTAAAAGCTAAACCACAAAAAGAGGAATTATCCCCAAAAATTCAAAAAAATTCACAGCAAGAAAAGGGCAACAATGTTTACCTGCCCAGGCCACAGAAACAAATGCACTCACAGGATGCAGCAAACCCCTTAATTAAGATGGATGCACTTATATCTTTACTAGAAGATGGCTTGATTCTAATGCATCGGCTATTCTAGAATTTACGTATTGTGTAGTTAATGTATGATTTTTGTTATATATATATATATATATATGTTGTTGTGTGTAGTTTCCAAGTGTTTGTGTAGGGCGCTGTAAATGTTCTGGGTGTTGTCTGGGTGGGGGTGTGTGAGAGTGGTGTTGTTTGTGGGTTGCATTGTGTGTTGCATTGTTTGTGGAGCGCTGTGTGTCTGTAGCGTTGTGTGTGTGTGGTGCTGTGTGTGTTGCGCGGTTTGTGTGGGTGTGTGTGTGTGGGGTGCGTGTGTGTGTTTTGGGGGGGAGGTATGTTTTGTGCAATGTGTGTGTTGCGCGGTATGTGCATATATTTGTGTGTGCCGCGGTGTTTGTGCTGTGTGTGTGCAGCATTGTCTGTGTGTGTGTGTGGGTGTCAGTGTAGGGCGGTGTTTGTGGTTCCCAGTGTGTGTGTGGTGTGTTGTGCGGTGTGTGTGTGGCGGTGTGTGTGTGTTTTGGGGGGAGGTGTGCACCCCCCATCATGGTCCACCCCCATGCTGCACCCCCCATCGTGCTCCATCCCCCATGCTGCGCACCCCCATCGTGCTCCATCCCCCATGCTGCGCACCCCCATCGTGTTTCATCCCCCCATTCTGGGCACCCCCCCATCGTGGTCCACCCCCCATGCTGCACCCCCATCGTGCTGCATCCTCCATGCTGCACCCCCCATCGTGCTCCATCCCCCATGCTGCACTCCCCATCGTGCTCCATCCCCCATGCTGCGCACCCCCCATCGTGCTCCATCCCCCATACTGCGCACCCCCATCGTGCTCCATCCCCCATGCTGCGCACCCCCATCGTGTTTCATCCCCCCATTCTGGGCACCCCCCATCGTGGTCCACCCCCCATGCTGCACCCCCCATCGTGCTGCATCCCCCATGCTGCACCCCCCATCGTGCTCCATCCCCCATGCTGCACTCCCCATCGTGCTCCATCCCCCATGCTGCGCACCCCCCATCGTGCTCCATCCCCCATGCTGTACCCCCCATCGTGCTCCATCCCCCATGCTGCGCACTCCCCCATCGTGTTTCATCCCACCATTCTGGGCACCCCCCATCGTGGTCCACCCTCCATGCTGCACCCCCCATCGTGCTCCATCCCCCATGCTGCACTTCCCATCGTGCTCCATCCCCCATGCTGCACGCCCCATCGTGCTCCATCCCCCATGCTGCGAACCCCTCAGAGAGGAGTATAATAGGAGGATTATAATAGGAGGAGTATAATGGAAGGAGTAGTCCTGGGGAAAGAGGAGTATAATGGGAGGAGTTGTCCTGGGGGGAAGGTGTACAGGTGCCCAACGTGTGCGGGGGGCGTGGCCGAGCGGGCATAGTGTGAGGGGGGCGTGGCCGAGCGGGCATAGTGTGAGGGGGCATGGCGTAGCGGGCATAGTGTGAGGGGGCGTGGACGAGCGGGCAAAGTGTAAGGGGGGCATGGCCTAGCGGGCATTGCGTGCAGGGGACGTGGCCTAGCGGGCAGCGCGTGCGGGGGCGTGGCCTAGTGGGCATTGCGGGGCGTGGCCTAGCAGGCATCACGTGTGGGGGCGTGGCCTAGCGGGCATCGTGTGCGGGGGGCGGGCCTGGCCAAATGGTTAATCCATGCGGGGGCGGGGCCAAGCCGAGCCGAGCGGCCAATCCGTGTGGAGGGGCGGGGCCAGGCCGAGCCCAGCGGCCAATCCGACGGTTGTCACTGTAAGGACACAATGTCACTGTAACGACACAATTTTGGAGCAAGACAGACAGAAAGACAGACAGAATAAGGCAATTATATATATAGATACAAGATGCCACCAAGTCCATTAATCTAGGCCTTGTAAACTAGGGTCTCTGTTTCTGTGTGGTGCACTTATATAGAGCTGGGTAGCCCTCCTAGTCTAAGGTTATGTGCAAACGATCAGGACTCACTGCGTCCTGGACATAGCGGGTCCTGACCTGCGGGGCCGCGCGTCTCCTCCACAGGAGAATGCAGAAGATTGCTGCTGCTCATATCCACGATCAGGGTTCAGTGTGCTGTAGTCTCCTCGCTGTGTTCTCCTTACTGAGGATGCATGTGAATCCGCAGCAAACAATTGACATGCTGTGGTCAGGAAAGACGCACTGCAGGTCAGTGTTTGCTGCAGAAAAAAGAAGCACAGTAGGCACGAGATTTCTAGAAATCCCATTCACTATGCTTGTACTGCATTTTGGACGCAGCTGAAGCATGCTACGTCCAAAACACTGAAAACACTGATCGAGGGCGCGTACCCTAATAGTATGGGCGTCATCTATTGGCTATAAGCCAGACACTGTGCACCACATGTGTGAACGGTGCCCTATACAAACCATTTGTGTGCAATTTTAATATTAAAGCCTGCTTTACACACTTCAATAGATCTTTCAATCCGTCGTCGGGGTCAAGTTGTAAGTGACGCACATCCGGCATCGTTCGTGATGTATTTGCGTGTGAAACCTACATGCGATCGATATTGAACGAAAATACGGTGATCGCATACACGTCGTTTATTCCTCATACATTGGACGTTTAGTAGTATGAAACTAGTCAATTGTAATGTGTGACATCCATCATACGATTTTGATGCCTGATGCTATGTGCGCAGGTGTGCGCTCTGCACCGCAGCTTAAAAAAGGTCTGCTTCAGAGCGCAGCTGAAAAGCTGCGTTCTGAAGCGCCTCACAATGTCTGTCATTCACTAATCTCTGTCAGTCGGTCACTATCTCTGTCCCTCACTCTCTGTCCATGTCAGTCTATCCCCCTCTCTCATATACTCACCGATCCCCGATCCCCGGCGCTGCACGGCATTCACACTGCTCCGGCGGCTTTTACTGTTTTGAAAAAGCCGGCCGCCCATTAAACAATCTCGTATTCCCTGCTTACCCCGCCCACCGGCGCCTATGATTGGTTACAGTGAGACACGCCCCCACGCTGAGTGACAGGTGCCACACTGCACCCAATCACAGCAGCCGGTGGGCGTGTCTATACTGTGTAGTGAAATAAATAATTAAATAATTAAAAAAACGGCGTGCGGTCCCCCCCAATTTTAAAACCAGCCAGATAAAGCCATACGGCTGAAGGCTGGTATTCTCAGGATGGGGAGCTCCACGGTATGGGGAGCCCCCCAGCCTAACAATATCAGCCAACAGCCGCCCAGAATTGCCGCATACATTAGATGCGACAGTTCTGGGACTGTACCCGGCTCTTCCCGATTTACCCTGGTGCGTTGGCAAATCGGGGTAATAAGGAGTTATTGGCAGCTCATAGCTGCCAATAAGTCCTAGATTAATCATGTCAGGCGTCTATGAGACACCTTCCATGATTAATCTGTAAATTACAGTAAATAAACACACACGCCCGAAAAAATCCTTTATTGGAAATAAAAAACACACACACATACCCTGGTTCACCACTTTAATCAGCCCCAAAAAGCCCTCCATGTCCGGCGTACTCCAGGATGGTCCAGCGTCGCATCCAGCGCTGCTGCATGGAGGTGACCGGAGCTGCAGCAGACACAGCCACTCCGGTCACCTCCACGCAGCTAATGAAGACAGCCGTGCGATCAGCTGATCTGTCAGTGAGGTTACCCGCTGTCACTGGATCCAGCGGTGGATGCAGCGGTGGCCGCGGGTAACCTCAGTGACAGCTCAGCTGATCGCGTTACTCACCTCAGTTGCTGCGTGGAGGTGAGAGGAGCAGCGGTGAGTAGCGCGATCAGCTGAGCTGTCACTGAGGTTACCCGCGGCCACCGCTGCATCCACCGCTGGATCCAGTGACAGCGGGTACCCTCACTGACAGATTAGCTGATCGCGCGGCTGTCTTCATTAGCTGCGTGGAGGTGACCGGAGCGGCTGTGTCTGCTGCAGCTCCGGTCACCTCCATGCAGCAGCGCTGGATGCGACGCTGGACCATCCTGGAGTACGCCGGACAAGGAGGGCTTTTTGGGGCTGATTAAAGTGGTGAACCAGGGAATGTGTGTGTGTTTTTTATTTCCAATAAAGGATTTTTTCGGGCGTGTGTGTTTATTTACTGTAATTTACAGATTAATCATGGAAGGTGTCTCATAGACGCCTGACATGATTAATCTAGGACTTATTGGCAGCTATGGGCTGCCAATAACTCCTTATTACCCCGATTTGCCAACGCACCAGGGTAAATCGGGAAGAGCCGGGTACAGTCCCAGAACTGTCGCATCTAATGTATGCGGCAATTCTGGGCGGCTGTTGGCTGATATTGTTAGTAGAGATGAGCGAACCGGTCCCGGTTCGGCTCGAGGCGGTTCGCCGAACGGGGGGTCTGGCTCGAGTTCGGCTCGTCGAACGTTCGACGAACCGAACTCGAGCCCATAGGAAACAATGGCAGGCAATCACAAACACAGTAAAACACCTAGAAAACACCCTCAAAGGTGTCCAAAAGGTGACAAACAACTCACAACACAACACAAACACATGGGAAAGTGACAAGGACATGTACTCATGCGAAAACAAAACAGCTGGACAAGGAAAAAGAGGAGGACACACAGATATAGGCATGGCACGCCCTTCTAAAGTCATGTAAAACACCGCAAGGTGACTCCAAGCGGAGTCTCCCTTTTTTCCAAAAATTGGGCCCCACACACCCACCCCTTCAGTGGCAGCAGTTGTGCCCCAGTTGTACACTTCACAGCTAGATTTGCATCAAGCACATTCAAAAATACGCCATTCTTATCCGTCCCCAGGATGACACCGGGGTAGGTAGCAAAGTCTTTCCTGATCCCAGCTCTGTTCATCTTGGCTTCTTTTAAAAACACAGCAAGCAAGGGTTACTCCAAGTGGAGTCTCCCTTTTTTCCAAAAATTGGGCCCCACACACACCCACCCCTTCAGTGGCAGCACTTGGGCCCCAGTTGTACACTTCACAGCTAGATTTGCATCAAGCACATTCAAAAATACGCTATTCTTAACCGTCCCCAGGATGACACCGGGGTAGGTAGCAAAGTCTTTCCTGATCCCAGCTCTGTTCATCTTGGCTTCTTTTAAAAACACAGCAAGCAAGGGTTACTCCAAGCGGAGTCTCCCTTTTTTCCAAAAATTGGGCCACACAGACACCCACCCCATCAGTGGCAGCACTTGGGCCCTAGTTGCAAACAGGATGTTTTGATTTGCATCAAGCACATTCAAAAATACGCTATTCTTAGCCGTCCACAGGATGACACCGGGGTAGGTAGCAAAGTCTTTCCTGATCCCAGCTCTGTTCATCTTGGCTTCTTTTAAAAACACAGCAAGCAAGGGTTACTCCAAGCGGAGTCTCCCTTTTTTCCAAAAATTGGGCCACACAGACACCCACCCCATCAGTGGCAGCACTTGGGCCCTAGTTGCAAACAGGATGTTTTGATTTGCATCAAGCACATTCAAAAATACGCTATTCTTAGCCGTCCCCAGGATGACACCGGGGTAGGTAGCAAAGTCTTTGCTGACCCATGACTTGTTCATCTTGGCTTCTTTTAAAAACAATGTAAGCAAGGGTTACTCCAAGCGGAGTCTCCCTTTTTTCCAAAAATTGGGCCACACAGACACCCACCCCATCAGTGGCAGCACTTGGGCCCTAGTTGCAAACAGGATGTTTTGATTTGCATCAAGCACATTCAAAAATACGCTATTCTTAGCCGTCCCCAGGATGACACCGGGGTAGGTAGCAAAGTCTTTCCTGATCCCAGCTCTGTTCATCTTGGCTTCTTTTAAAAACACAGCAAGCAAGGGTTACTCCAAGCGGAGTCTCCCTTTTTTCCAAAAATTGGGCCACACAGACACCCACCCCATCAGTGGCAGCACTTGGGCCCTAGTTGCAAACAGGATGTTTTGATTTGCATCAAGCACATTCAAAAATACGCTATTCTTAGCCGTCCCCAGGATGACACCGGGGTAGGTAGCAAAGTCTTTCCTGATCCCAGCTCTGTTCATCTTGGCTTCTTTTAAAAACACAGCAAGCAAGGGTTACTCCAAGCGGAGTCTCCCTTTTTTCCAAAAATTGGGCCACACAGACACCCACCCCATCAGTGGCAGCACTTGGGCCCTAGTTGCAAACAGGATGTTTTGATTTGCATCAAGCACATTCAAAAATACGCTATTCTTAGCCGTCCACAGGATGACACCGGGGTAGGTAGCAAAGTCTTTCCTGATCCCAGCTCTGTTCATCTTGGCTTCTTTTAAAAACACAGCAAGCAAGGGTTACTCCAAGCGGAGTCTCCCTTTTTTCCAAAAATTGGGCCACACAGACACCCACCCCATCAGTGGCAGCACTTGGGCCCTAGTTGCAAACAGGATGTTTTGATTTGCATCAAGCACATTCAAAAATACGCTATTCTTAGCCGTCCCCAGGATGACACTGGGGTAGGTAGCAAAGTCTTTGCTGACCCATGACTTGTTCATCTTGGCTTCTTTTAAAAACAATGTAAGCAAGGGTTACTCCAAGCGGAGTCTCCCTTTTTTCCAAAAATTGGGCCACACAGACACCCACCCCATCAGTGGCAGCACTTGGGCCCTAGTTGCAAACAGGATGTTTTGATTTGCATCAAGCACATTCAAAAATACGCTATTCTTAGCCGTCCACAGGATGACACCGGGGTAGGTAGCAAAGTCTTTGCTGACCCATGACTTGTTCATCTTGGCTTCTTTTAAAAACAATGTAAGCAAGGGTTACTCCAAGCGGAGTCTCCCTTTTTTCCAAAAATTGGGCCACACAGACACCCACCCCATCAGTGGCAGCACTTGGGCCCTAGTTGCAAACAGGATGTTTTGATTTGCATCAAGCACATTCAAAAATACGCTATTCTTAGCCGTCCCCAGGATGACACCGGGGTAGGTAGCAAAGTCTTTCCTGATCCCAGCTCTGTTCATCTTGGCTTCTTTTAAAAACACAGCAAGCAAGGGTTACTCCAAGCGGAGTCTCCCTTTTTTCCAAAAATTGGGCCACACAGACACCCACCCCATCAGTGGCAGCACTTGGGCCCTAGTTGCAAACAGGATGTTTTGATTTGCATCAAGCACATTCCAAATCCACAAGCATTTACTCTCCCCAGGATGACACAGGGGTAGTAAATTCCTTCTGGATCCATGACTTGTTCATTTTGATGAACGTCAGTCTGTCCACATTGTCACTGGACAGACGCGTGCGCTTATCTGTCAGCACACACCCAGCAGCACTGAATACACGTTCAGAGACAACGCTGGCAGCTGGACACGACAAAATCTCCAAGGCGTAAGTTGCGAGCTCTGGCCATTTTTGTAGGTTTGAAGCCCAAAAGGAGCAAGGCTCCAGTTGCACAGTCATGGCATCGATGTTCATTTGGAGATACTCCTGTATCATCCTCTCCAGCCGTTGACTATGTGTCAGACTTGTTGTCTCTGGTGGCCTTGCAAAAGAGGGTCTAAAAAAATTATGAAAAGATTCCATAAAATTGCTGTTACCGGCACCAGAAAAGGTCCTACTGGTACGGGTAGACTGTTGAAGATGACGAGACCGTCCCATGTTTGTCAAGTTACAACTGGGAGATTCACTCCCTGCACCTGCACGGTTGTTTGGTGGAAAAGCCGAGCTAAGATCTAGTAACAGCTTCTGCTGATACTCCTGCATACGTGCGTCCCTTTCTATGGCTGGAATTATGTCACAAAATTTGGACTTGTACCGGGGATCTAATAGTGTGGCAATCCAGTAGTCATCATCACTTCTAATTTTGACAATACGACTGTCATGTTGGAGGTAGTGCAACAAAAAGGCACTCATGTGTCTTGCGCAGCCATGCGGACCAAGTCCATGCTGTGTTTGTGGCATAGAGGTGCTACCCGTTCTTTCTTCCTCTGACATCTGACCCCAACCTCTTTCAACTGAAATTTGACCAAGGTCTCCCTCATCCGCTGAGTCTTCCATGTCCATGGACAGTTCGTCCTCCATTTCTTCATGTTCTCCTGCACCTTGCTCAACATTTCGCCTGCTACTATGCGCCCTTGTCGATCCCTGTCCCCCATGGTCCCATGCCTGCTGCGTTGGTGATGATGAACGTCTGGACCTTGGTGATGTTGTTGTCCCTTGCGCATATGAATCCTCCTGTAGTTCCTCCCCTTCATGTTGTCCCACCCCCTGACTCCGAATAGTGTTTAGCGTGTGCTCCAGCATGTAAATGACTGGAATCGTCATGCTGATAATGGCATTGTCAGCGCTAAACATATTCGTCGCCATGTCGAAACTGTGCAGAAGGGTGCATAGGTCCTTGATCTGAGACCACTCCATCAGGGTGATCTGCCCCACCTCTGCATCTCGTTGGCCCAGGCTATACGTCATGACGTATTGCACCAGGGCTCTGCGGTGCTGCCACAGTCGCTGTAACATGTGGAGAGTTGAATTCCAGCGTGTCGCCACATCGCATTTCAGGCGATGAACCGGCAGGCCGAAAGACTTCTGGAGCGATGCAAGTCGCTCTGCTGCGGCGCTTGAACGGCGGAAGTGAGCTGACAGTTTTCGTGCCCTGTTCAGAAGGCCATCTAGGCCGGGATAGTGTGTTAAAAATTGCTGCACGACAAGGTTCAACACGTGAGCCATACAAGGTACGTGTGTCACCTTGCCCAGGCGAAGTGCCGCACCCAGGTTTGCAGCATTGTCGCACACGGCCTTACCAGGCTGCAGTTTGAGTGGAGACAACCATTTATTAAACTCGGACCGCAAAGCTGACCACAACTCCTCAGCTGTGTGACTCTTATTACCAAGACATGTCAAGCTAAAGACCGCCTGATGCCGTTGCGCTCTGCTGCCAGCATAGTAATGAGGGGTGCGTGATTCCTTCTGCGCAGTGAGAACGCTGGTGGCCTGACCAGGCAGGCTTGGGGCGGAGGTGGAGGACCCAGATGAGGTGGAGGATGCAGAAGCAGTGGCGGAACTTGGACAGACAGAGGATTGACACACAAGTCGTGGGGACGGCAAGACTTGTGCAGCAGACCCTTCACCATCTATCACCATAGTTACCCAGTGCCCAGTCAGCGACATGTAACGTCCCTGTCCATGCTTACTGGTCCAAGTATCGGTGGTGAAATGCACCCGTTCACACACAGAGTTTCTCAAGGAAGCGGTGATGTTGTGTGCGACATGCTGGTGTAGCGCGGGCACACCTTTCTTAGAGAAGTAGTGGCGACTAGGCATCTGGTACTGGGGCACAGCGACAGACATAAGGTCTCTAAAATCCTGTGTGTCCACTAGGCGGAAAGGCAGCATTTCGGTAGCCAACAGCTTACAGAGGGATAGAGTCAACCTCTTAGCTTTGTCATGGGTCGGAGGAAGTGGCCTTTTATTTGACCACATCTGAGGGACAGAGATCTGGCTGCTGTGTGTAGACGGTGTTGAGTAGGGTGTCCCTGGAAAAATGCAGGTTTGTGAGGAAAGTGCAGGCGGAGACATGATGTTGCCTTCATCCAACGTTGGTGCTATCGATGTCTGAGAGAGCTGTACACACTCACTTGTTTCCCCTTCCAAACCAACTGACGACCTTACAAGCAAACTGCCTGTTGCGGTTACAGTGGTGGAAGTTTTGCGTGGAAAAACAGGTGTGGCAGCTGTCCCCACAGTCCTAGAAGATGAAGAGCGCGCGGATGCAGTGGAAGGGGCGGGCGGTGGATGGTTCGCTCCGCTAGGCCGCATTGCAGCACGGTGAGCTTCCCACCGGGACTTATGATATTTATTCATGTGACGATTCATGGAAGAAGTTGTCAAACTGCTGAGCTTTTGACCTCTACTAAGAGAATCATGACAAATGTTACATATCACATGAGTTGGGCGATCTTTTTCGATGTGAAAAAAGGACCAGGCTAGGCAAGGCTTAGAGGCCATGCGACCTGTTGATCCACCCCGAATAATGCTCATAGGCAGAGTGGTGGCTGAGGATGCAGTTGTAGACGTGCTACCAGTGCTCCGACTCTGTCCAGGAAGGCGCAAGGTAACTTCGTCGTCGGTTGCATCCTCCTCCACCGCCTCTGTTGACCTCCTCGAGTGCCTGACTGGGGGTTGACAGTAGGTGGGATCTAGAACGTCATCATCAATTGTTGTGTTTGCACTCCCCTCCCCCTCAGACCGAGCCTCTTCTTGCCCTGACGGAATATTTAAGTTGTCATCCCAATCGGGTATCTGCGTCTCATCTTCATCAGTATGTTCCTCATTGTCTATAACCACAGGTGTTACAGTTTGTGACAAAGGGTCAACATTATGCTCAGAAACTTGGTCCTCACGGCCTGAATCTGAGTCACAAAGGTTCTGGGCATCACTGCAGACCATTTCCTGTTCTGTACTCACTGTAGCTTGGGAGCAGACCTCTGATTCCCAGGCTATAGTGTGACTGAACAGCTCTGCAGACTCAGCCATCTCAGTTCCACCATACTGTGCAGGGCTGATGGAGACTTCAGAGCTGGGAGAAATCAAGTGTGATTGGGATGACAACTCAGAGGACTGGTGTTTTTTGGATGCGGTACTTGAAGTGGCTGAGAGGGCACTTGTTGGACCACTTGAGATCCATTCAAGCATTTTCCTTTTTTGCCCATCATCTACCTTTCTTCCTGTTGTTCGTGTCCGTAAAAAAGGGAGCACATCGGATTGTCCACGGTAAGTAGTAGACATCTTACTTTTGCTGGTAGATGGTCTATCTTCAGCAGATGATAATGGAGCTTTGCCACCTTCCCCACGGACAAAACCTTTTTTGCCTTTTCCACCACGCCTCTTCCCCTTTCCACCAGCATCTGTCATTTTGCCACTCATGTTGATTGCGACAAGATTGTGGACTGAAAATGTGGTAGTAAAAATTGAGAGGTGGTGAAG
Source organism: Anomaloglossus baeobatrachus (assembly GCF_048569485.1). Taxonomy (NCBI): domain Eukaryota; kingdom Metazoa; phylum Chordata; class Amphibia; order Anura; family Aromobatidae; genus Anomaloglossus; species Anomaloglossus baeobatrachus. The sequence continues at coordinate 516,163,329 of NC_134358.1, forward strand.
ATTGCAGTGGTGGTCTAGCTTTATTAACAGCAGAATAATAAAGAATAAATATCCCTGACAATGCAACTTAGTTATAATTAGTTGGAGTGTGCAACGCAGGCAGACGTGCTGCAAATGTCTTTGCACTAGTGGGACTATAGCAAAGTCCAATAGCCACGTATAGGATGCCACTAGGTACACTGAGTGTTTGCTAGTATAATGGCTTGGTTAGAATGAGTTGTAGTGTGCAACGCAGGCAGACGCGCTCTGCAAATGTCTTTGCACTAGTGGGACTATAGCAAAGTCCAATAGCCACGTATAGGATGCCACTAGGTACACTGAGTGTTTGCTAGTATAATGGCTTGGTTAGAATGAGTTGTAGTGTGCAACGCAGGCAGACGCGCTCTGCAAATGTCTTTGCACTAGTGGGACTATAGCAAAGTCCAATAGCCACGTATAGGATGCCACTAGGTACACTGAGTGTTTGCTAGTATAATGGCTTGGTTAGAATGAGTTGTAGTGTGCAACGCAGGCAGACGCGCTCTGCAAATGTCTTTGCACTAGTGGGACTATAGCAAAGTCCAATAGCCACGTATAGGATGCCACTAGGTACACTGAGTGTTTGCTACTATAATGGCTTGGTTAGAATGAGTTGTAGTGTGCAACGCAGGCAGACGCGCTCTGCAAATGTCTTTGCACTAGTGGGACTATAGCAAAGTCCAATAGCCACGTATAGGATGCCACTAGGTACACTGAGTGTTTGCTAGTATAATGGCTTGGTTAGAATGAGTTGTAGTGTGCAACGCAGGCAGACGCGCTCTGCAAATGTCTTTGCACTAGTGGGACTATAGCAAAGTCCAATAGCCACGTATAGGATGCCACTAGGTACACTGAGTGTTTGCTACTATAATGGCTTGGTTAGAATGAGTTGTAGTGTGCAACGCAGGCAGACGCGCTCTGCAAATGTCTTTGCACTAGTGGGACTATAGCAAAGTCCAATAGCCACGTATAGGATGCCACTAGGTACACTGAGTGTTTGCTACTATAATGGCTTGGTTAGAATGAGTTGTAGTGTGCAACGCAGGCAGACGCGCTCTGCAAATGTCTTTGCACTAGTGGGACTATAGCAAAGTCCAATAGCCACGTATAGGATGCCACTAGGTACACTGAGTGTTTGCTAGTATAATGGCTTGGTTAGAATGAGTTGTAGTGTGCAACGCAGGCAGACGCGCTCTGCAAATGTCTTTGCACTAGTGGGACTATAGCAAAGTCTAATAGCCACGTATAGGATGCCACTAGGTACACTGAGTGTTTGCTAGTATAATGGCTTGGTTAGAATGAGTTGTAGTGTGCAACGCAGGCAGACGCGCTCTGCAAATGTCTTTGCACTAGTGGGACTATAGCAAAGTCCAATAGCCACGTATAGGATGCCACTAGGTACACTGAGTGTTTGCTAGTATAATGGCTTGGTTAGAATGAGTTGTAGTGTGCAACGCAGGCAGACGCGCTCTGCAAATGTCTTTGCACTAGTGGGACTATAGCAAAGTCCAATAGCCACGTATAGGATGCCACTAGGTACACTGAGTGTTTGCTAGTATAATGGCTTGGTTAGAATGAGTTGTAGTGTGCAACGCAGGCAGACGCGCTCTGCAAATGTCTTTGCACTAGTGGGACTATAGCAAAGTCCAATAGCCACGTATAGGATGCCACTAGGTACACTGAGTGTTTGCTAGTATAATGGCTTGGTTAGAATGAGTTGTAGTGTGCAACGCAGGCAGACGCGCTCTGCAAATGTCTTTGCACTAGTGGGACTATAGCAAAGTCCAATAGCCACGTATAGGATGCCACTAGGTACACTGAGTGTTTGCTAGTATAATGGCTTGGTTAGAATGAGTTGTAGTGTGCAACGCAGGCAGACGCGCTCTGCAAATGTCTTTGCACTAGTGGGACTATAGCAAAGTCCAATAGCCACGTATAGGATGCCACTAGGTACACTGAGTGTTTGCTAGTATAATGGCTTGGTTAGAATGAGTTGTAGTGTGCAACGCAGGCAGACGCGCTCTGCAAATGTCTTTGCACTAGTGGGACTATAGCAAAGTCCAATAGCCACGTATAGGATGCCACTAGGTACACTGAGTGTTTGCTACTATAATGGCTTGGTTAGAATGAGTTGTAGTGTGCAACGCAGGCAGACGCGCTCTGCAAATGTCTTTGCACTAGTGGGACTATAGCAAAGTCCAATAGCCACGTATAGGATGCCACTAGGTACACTGAGTGTTTGCTAGTATAATGGCTTGGTTAGAATGAGTTGTAGTGTGCAACGCAGGCAGACGCGCTCTGCAAATGTCTTTGCACTAGTGGGACTATAGCAAAGTCCAATAGCCACGTATAGGATGCCACTAGGTACACTGAGTGTTTGCTACTATAATGGCTTGGTTAGAATGAGTTGTAGTGTGCAACGCAGGCAGACGCGCTCTGCAAATGTCTTTGCACTAGTGGGACTATAGCAAAGTCCAATAGCCACGTATAGGATGCCACTAGGTACACTGAGTGTTTGCTACTATAATGGCTTGGTTAGAATGAGTTGTAGTGTGCAACGCAGGCAGACGCGCTCTGCAAATGTCTTTGCACTAGTGGGACTATAGCAAAGTCCAATAGCCACGTATAGGATGCCACTAGGTACACTGAGTGTTTGCTAGTATAATGGCATGGTTAGAATGAGTTGTAGTGTGCAACGCAGGCAGACGCGCTCTGCAAATGTCTTTGCACTAGTGGGACTATAGCAAAGTCCAATAGCCACGTATAGGATGCCACTAGGTACACTGAGTGTTTGCTACTATAATGGCTTGGTTAGAATGAGTTGTAGTGTGCAACGCAGGCAGACGCGCTCTGCAAATGTCTTTGCACTAGTGGGACTATAGCAAAGTCCAATAGCCACGTATAGGATGCCACTAGGTACACTGAGTGTTTGCTAGTATAATGGCTTGGTTAGAATGAGTTGTAGTGTGCAACGCAGGCAGACGCGCTCTGCAAATGTCTTTGCACTAGTGGGACTATAGCAAAGTCCAATAGCCACGTATAGGATGCCACTAGGTACACTGAGTGTTTGCTACTATAATGGCTTGGTTAGAATGAGTTGTAGTGTGCAACGCAGGCAGACGCGCTCTGCAAATGTCTTTGCACTAGTGGGACTATAGCAAAGTCCAATAGCCACGTATAGGATGCCACTAGGTACACTGAGTGTTTGCTAGTATAATGGCTTGGTTAGAATGAGTTGTAGTGTGCAACGCAGGCAGACGCGCTCTGCAAATGTCTTTGCACTAGTGGGACTATAGCAAAGTCCAATAGCCACGTATAGGATGCCACTAGGTACACTGAGTGTTTGCTACTATAATGGCTTGGTTAGAATGAGTTGTAGTGTGCAACGCAGGCAGACGCGCTCTGCAAATGTCTTTGCACTAGTGGGACTATAGCAAAGTCCAATAGCCACGTATAGGATGCCACTAGGTACACTGAGTGTTTGCTAGTATAATGGCTTGGTTAGAATGAGTTGTAGTGTGCAACGCAGGCAGACGCGCTCTGCAAATGTCTTTGCACTAGTGGGACTATAGCAAAGTCCAATAGCCACGTATAGGATGCCACTAGGTACACTGAGTGTTTGCTAGTATAATGGCTTGGTTAGAATGAGTTGTAGTGTGCAACGCAGGCAGACGCGCTCTGCAAATGTCTTTGCACTAGTGGGACTATAGCAAAGTCCAATAGCCACGTATAGGATGCCACTAGGTACACTGAGTGTTTGCTAGTATAATGGCTTGGTTAGAATGAGTTGTAGTGTGCAACGCAGGCAGACGCGCTCTGCAAATGTCTTTGCACTAGTGGGACTATAGCAAAGTCCAATAGCCACGTATAGGATGCCACTAGGTACACTGAGTGTTTGCTAGTATAATGGCTTGGTTAGAATGAGTTGTAGTGTGCAACGCAGGCAGACGCGCTCTGCAAATGTCTTTGCACTAGTGGGACTATAGCAAAGTCCAATAGCCACGTATAGGATGCCACTAGGTACACTGAGTGTTTGCTAGTATAATGGCTTGGTTAGAATGAGTTGTAGTGTGCAACGCAGGCAGACGCGCTCTGCAAATGTCTTTGCACTAGTGGGACTATAGCAAAGTCCAATAGCCACGTATAGGATGCCACTAGGTACACTGAGTGTTTGCTAGTATAATGGCTTGGTTAGAATGAGTTGTAGTGTGCAACGCAGGCAGACGCGCTCTGCAAATGTCTTTGCACTAGTGGGACTATAGCAAAGTCCAATAGCCACGTATAGGATGCCACTAGGTACACTGAGTGTTTGCTAGTATAATGGCTTGGTTAGAATGAGTTGTAGTGTGCAACGCAGGCAGACGCGCTCTGCAAATGTCTTTGCACTAGTGGGACTATAGCAAAGTCCAATAGCCACGTATAGGATGCCACTAGGTACACTGAGTGTTTGCTAGTATAATGGCTTGGTTAGAATGAGTTGTAGTGTGCAACGCAGGCAGACGCGCTCTGCAAATGTCTTTGCACTAGTGGGACTATAGCAAAGTCCAATAGCCACGTATAGGATGCCACTAGGTACACTGAGTGTTTGCTAGTATAATGGCTTGGTTAGAATGAGTTGTAGTGTGCAACGCAGGCAGACGCGCTCTGCAAATGTCTTTGCACTAGTGGGACTATAGCAAAGTCCAATAGCCACGTATAGGATGCCACTAGGTACACTGAGTGTTTGCTAGTATAATGGCTTGGTTAGAATGAGTTGTAGTGTGCAACGCAGGCAGACGCGCTCTGCAAATGTCTTTGCACTAGTGGGACTATAGCAAAGTCCAATAGCCACGTATAGGATGCCACTAGGTACACTGAGTGTTTGCTAGTATAATGGCTTGGTTAGAATGAGTTGTAGTGTGCAACGCAGGCAGACGCGCTCTGCAAATGTCTTTGCACTAGTGGGACTATAGCAAAGTCCAATAGCCACGTATAGGATGCCACTAGGTACACTGAGTGTTTGCTAGTATAATGGCTTGGTTAGAATGAGTTGTAGTGTGCAACGCAGGCAGACGCGCTCTGCAAATGTCTTTGCACTAGTGGGACTATAGCAAAGTCCAATAGCCACGTATAGGATGCCACTAGGTACACTGAGTGTTTGCTAGTATAATGGCTTGGTTAGAATGAGTTGTAGTGTGCAACGCAGGCAGACGCGCTCTGCAAATGTCTTTGCACTAGTGGGACTATAGCAAAGTCCAATAGCCACGTATAGGATGCCACTAGGTACACTGAGTGTTTGCTAGTATAATGGCTTGGTTAGAATGAGTTGTAGTGTGCAACGCAGGCAGACGCGCTCTGCAAATGTCTTTGCACTAGTGGGACTATAGCAAAGTCCAATAGCCACGTATAGGATGCCACTAGGTACACTGAGTGTTTGCTAGTATAATGGCTTGGTTAGAATGAGTTGTAGTGTGCAACGCAGGCAGACGCGCTCTGCAAATGTCTTTGCACTAGTGGGACTATAGCAAAGTCCAATAGCCACGTATAGGATGCCACTAGGTACACTGAGTGTTTGCTAGTATAATGGCTTGGTTAGAATGAGTTGTAGTGTGCAACGCAGGCAGACGCGCTCTGCAAATGTCTTTGCACTAGTGGGACTATAGCAAAGTCCAATAGCCACGTATAGGATGCCACTAGGTACACTGAGTGTTTGCTAGTATAATGGCTTGGTTAGAATGAGTTGTAGTGTGCAATGCAGGCAGACGCGCTCTGCAAATGTCTTTGCACTAGTGGGACTATAGCAAAGTCCAATAGCCACGTATAGGATGCCACTAGGTACACTGAGTGTTTGCTAGTATAATGGCTTAGTTATCAGTTGGAGTGTGCAGAGGACAAGAGGGTACAGTGGCAGGATTGTGGTGCTCTGGGTAGAGGAATGGAAGACTGCCTTTCTATTCCCTCCTAATGGTGAAATGCAGGTAGGAAATCCCTGACCTGGGCTACACAGACGCTGTTGCTGTTTGCAGGACCTGTCACCTATGGCTCTCTGACCCTGCCGGTTGGAGCCCTTAAAAGGACTGCTATAAAGTGCTCTCCCTAAGCTGTCTAACGCTGTGTATGCAGCGCATACAGCTGTATCGGCTATAGGACTCAGGAAGACGGAGCTGCGACAGTGATGTCTGACACCAAAGACGCAGAAGGCAGATAATGGCGTCCGTGAAGAAAATGTCCGGTTTTATAATGCAGGGACATGTGACATGCAGATCCTATCACACATGCCGTTGCTTCTCTGGCTCAAAGTCCACTTAGCTGTGTGTGTGTCTGGGATTGGCTGACATGCTGGCCCGCCCCACAAGACGCGCGCGCTTAGGGAAGGAAGACAAGAAAAAAAAAAAAAAAAAATGGCGATCGCCATTATAGAAACAGCAGTGATCTGAAGGCGCTGTTCACGCACACTATACACTGAAATGTGATAATAGTTTGATTCACAGAGTGACTTACACTATTACAGCAGAAACCAAGCTATGATTTAGCTGTTTTTTGGCTGCTAGAACCGTTCTCGAACGTTTCTAGAACTACCGAGCTTTTGCAAAAAGCTCGAGTTCTAGTTCGATCTAGAACATGCCCCAAAATCACTCGAGCCGCGAACTGGAGAACCACGAACCACGAACCGCGCTCAACTCTAATTGTTAGGCTGGGGGGCTCCCCATACCGTGGAGCTCCCCATCCTGAGAATACCAGCCTTCAGCCGTATGGCTTTATCTGGCTGGTTTTAAAATTGGGGGGGACCGCACGCCGTTTTTTTAATTATTTAATTATTTATTTCACTACACAGTATAGACACGCCCACCGGCTGCTGTGATTGGGTGCAGTGTGACACCTGTCACTCAGCGTGGGGGGCGTGTCTCACTGTAACCAATCATAGGCGCCGGTGGGCGGGGTAAGCAGGGAATACGAGATTGTTTAATGGGCGGCCGGCTTTTTCAAAACAGTAAAAGCCGCCGGAGCAGTGTGAATGCTGTGCAGCGCCGGGGAACGGGGATCGGTGAGTATGAGAGAGTGCTGCTCAATTCAGTCACTCAGGAGTTTAGCGGTCACCGGTGAATCCTTCACTGGTGACCGCTAATCAGGACGCGACACAGACAGAGCCGCAGCATGACCATGAAGTCAGGTGAAGTTCACCCGAGTTCATTCTGACAGTGCGGCTCTGTCTGTGTCTGCTGTCATCGGCCATTCAGCTCTGCTACATGGCTGTCTGTGTCTGCTGTCATCGGCCATTCACCGCTGCTGCATGGCTGTCTGTGTCTGCTGTTAGCGGCCATGTAGCAGAGCTGAATGGCAGATGACATAGTAAAAACGCATCCCTACACATTACACACGCTTGGCAAGTCAATAAATAAAAAAAAAAAAGGGTGCCCAATGCATACGTCACAGAACACATGATCTAAAGGATCGCACACAAAATTGATCAATTTAACATAGGCTACTAACGCACGTGTGACAGCAAATGAACGACCTACGTGCAATCTCATTAGATCGCATATGCGACCTGGGCGTGTCACATCGCATACGAGATCGCATACCTAATTGTAAGGTGTAAAGCTGGCTTAAGTAATCCCCCCTCCATGGAGTGGCAGTGTGTGAGTGGTTTCTCCATCAGTGTTTTGCACTTGTTGCCTCCATCCTTATTAAGGGGTTTGCTGCATCCGGTGAGTGCGTTTGTGGCCTGGGCAGGTACACATTGCTGCCCTTTCTTGCTCTGAATTTTTAGGTATGAACACTGCTGGGTTGGAGGGCATTGGGACCTGACAGGTTCCCTTTATGTTATGATGTCAATTATCGAACATGAAATCTGCACCAGTTTCCACTTCTTCTTTACACCGGTTTTAACACCAATAAATCTGCCCCATGTTTAAAAACATATTTTAGCTTTCCCCTTTTTCACCTTCGGTTTGTAAAATGTCCCTTACGGTTTCTAGCACTACACTAAATGATATTCACCGCCCGATCAGACACTGGCACATTGTAATTAAACTTCCAGACGGGGCTGCAGTCACTGGCTGTTATCTGATCCAGAGTCAATCCCAAACCTGGATTACGGTTACATGAAGTGGAAAGTCATACTAATTGTTACATTGTTCCTGTTGAAATAGAAAGTGCAACTATCTTTAGGATTGGAGCCCACAATGACCCCTTTTTGTATATATTCTCTCCTTTATAATTGCGACTATAGTCATCTACGGTGTGCGTATAGCTTTAATTCTGCTTCCTATCACCGTCATCTGTCCAATCATGTCACTGTAACTAATATATTATATTATACTTGCATTTTTGTGCAAAACCGGGATGTTGATATGAGATAGCAGTTAAATGTAGATTTAATGAAACGCTAGAACCGCATGTGCTGGGAGACAAACTCTCCCGTTATTATTTCTTCGTAAGATATCAGAGAGTCGGCTCCCAGATAATGTGCCCATGATAAGGATCTAGCTGCCTGTCATTCCTCTGGTAGGTCAATTTACACGCATAATGCCATCTGGTATCCCATAACGTTTACATTGGATGTGATCTACTGATACTTCTTCCCCTGGGCTCCCATTTAATAACATCTTGTAAGAAGACCTGCCATTAGGATTAGTTTCCCGCATCTCGGGCACCTCAGAAAACTCCCATTAATTGGAATCTTAGCTGTATAATGAGCCCCTGATCAGCTCCAGCTAATGATAAAACCTTATGCTGCCTTCACTTTCTTGTCATCTCCACCTGTTTCGGTTTTCATGCCTGAAAAATGCAATGTAAAAATTAGTTAATTATAATTAATTACTAGATTCATAAGGAAGATAATAACACAAATGGTCCCTGGGCTAAATACATGTTTTACTGTATCCATGAAGCGAGGACTGAGTGTCCTTCTTGGAATCCGGGGATGGTTAAGGCATTTTGGAAAAGATGATATCTATATCTGTACTAAGTTCAGTTATATTCCTGCATCAGCAATAAGAAGTGTCTGGTATAGAAGATGTGATGTGACCAGAATATTTTATTGGAAAGTATATCGGAAAACACATGTTTTATGCCCAGGGGAATGGTTCAGTTCACTCAGTTAAAGGGGTTGTCCAGAAACTTTTAAAAATTAGGATATGTAAGTGTACCAAAGGTCAAAGTACCTATGAGAGGCAAAGTTCAATAACAGTGCAATAGACGAGGGTGCAGAAACAAGGTAACAGCTCAATTATTAAATAGGAGATAAAGAAAGATGTAATTGAACAGTAAAGTCTGGTATGGTCACAGTAGAGGTCACAAACTCTTGCGGGTCCTAGCTGGGCCGCACCAACACTGCGTTGTCCGAACTATTACAAACACAAATGCAGCAGAATACTTTGATGATATACCAGATAACCTAGGAACTACACTGTGATCACAGCTAACTAGCCTCTGCTATTCGAGCCACCGTGCTCTGGCTACCAAGGCCAACGTTAATCCCTGTCGGAGGTGTACACCAGTATAGGACTAACAGTACCACTGTGGAGGGCCTAGTCCTCTCCTGGTACCTTGATACTTCAAAGTTTCGGGTGGCTCGTCGGTGCGCACTCTCTTTCCATGGCAGGGGGGAACTTCTACTCATTCATGAAACCGGGGTAGTTGTCTCCTCTGGATGGTGTTGTGTCTTCAGGATTGCTAACCTTGGGAGCTTCCCAATCTGGTACTGGCTTGGTGGACACCAGGGGCTTTGTCACAGTCTGGCTCGCAGTCTCTCGCAGCCCGGCACTGTACCTCACCCTGTCTCTCAAAAAGTCTGTTCTCCCTCACTCACTCAGGCCTCCCAACTTCGCCTGTTCCCACCCTAAACTCTTCTCTCACTCTTACTCAGCTTCCCACACTTTTTGGACAGGGTTATTCCAACTACACAAATCAGGGGGGACTGCCGATTCTGCCAACTAGGGCACAAAACAGAGAACACAGGGGAAGCACTTTCTCTTAAAGTCATAGCATACTAACCATTCGAAGGGGCAACCCTCCTACATAAAGGTCAATAATAAAGTAAGCATCACTCCCTGATTAAATTCCCAGTCAACCAGTCCTTCTACTCTAGTGTACTTCATGCTTCTACCCCAAGGCTTCTTGAATCCTATCCCTAACGGCCATACTGGCATGTACAACTCATGATTGCTGAAGTCAGGGATTGGTTGTAATGCTCTCGTGAATAACGGACACAATGTCATCCTTGCTGCAAGAGTGGTGATCAAAACGAGTGTGGTGCAGCCAGGAGCACCAGGGGATTGAATAGCCAAGTACTGTCTATTTTTGTTTACCTTAGTCCATCCTTTTCAACATTCTGAATAACTACTGGTGCAACTTGAAGCTTGTGGACTCCCAGTGCAAAATCTCAAACAGGGCCCCCAACTATCACGGGTCTTTATTAAAATTGGTCTTCTCCTATGGTCCACAAAGAGTGTTTGAGCTCTGTAGGCTCCAGAGCACGGGTACGAAAGCAGCCACTAAATTTATGTCCTATAATTAACCACTTTAATCAGTTTTCATTATAAACTATATTTGCCCAGGAATGGAAATAGAAGGTATTGCATTAGATTAGAAAAACAGTGACCCTTATATTTGGTATTGTAGCACAGTCCCATTCACTTAAATACATGGACATGCCAACTCTCCTGACATACCTGTTTTAGTAAAAAAAAACCTCAATTCAGGAACACCTTTTTTTATAACTTCATATTGTGCCACTCTTTTTTTATTCCTCCTGAATATTTACTATATTGAAAAATGGGTGTTAGTATTCTCCTTATCAGGGAGGTGTGTCTGTGACGCCCTGGCAAAACCAGGGTGTCACAGAGCCTGCAAAAATCCAGCAAAGTGCAGGCCATTCTCCTCCTTGGTAATCTGATCCCACAACTGGTACAGTTCTACAGACACAACCCCCCCCCCCCCCCAGTGTGAGAGCTAAACTGAGCAGGAGGGGAGGGGCTGGTGCAGAGTGTGTGGGAAGAGGGAGAGGAGAGGAGTCCGCAGTTGTAGCTCCCGGGCTGCTACAGAAGCATGCTCCAAAAGGGCCGGGACAGGCTGTTAGTGAGGAAGGGACTTGAGGTGACCGGGGCAGGGTAGTGGCCCACCGGTATCGAAAGAGATCCTGGATCACTGCAGGGGAGGGGACTCCCCGTTCCCGGCCGAGGAGGAAAGAAAGAGAAAGAGTGGAGAAAGAGGAACCTGACTGCAGGGAAAGAACAGGGCCCTGCTGTACCGGGTGTGGGATCCGAACACCCTCTGTACCAAAGGCTACGGACACCGGCAATTTCTGGTTAATTCCTGACTCTGTGTGAATTTCCTTGCAAAGCGAACTGTGAGTAACAACATCCCCCGGTCCAACCGGGCGCACAGCTCTCAGACGGTCTCCATCTCCTCCCCGCACCACCTCACCGGGGTCCCGGGACACCAACACCCTACCCATGGAGGGAAATTACCACCTTGCTGCCCACCACCATCCCCGGGATCCATTAACCGGCAGCGGCGGTGCTCCGTTACCTCACCGCACACCACGGGTGGCGTCACGGACAATCTCCCTTACCTAATCCCCTTCTTACTGTGGAGCCTGGGATCACAGACCGGGTCACGCCACCGTGATACTTACTGAAGTGACCCTTGGCCCGGATCTGAGTACCCCTTATCCCTGGGCGACACAGTTTGGCGTCACGAACATGATCGAACCCATCCACTTACCGGTGGAAGTGCGCCTTGTCCCGTTCGTCAGTGGCGTCCTGCTGAGGAAAAATCCTGAAGTTCGCCATTTTAGCCGCCATATTAGGCGCCAAAAACAACAGCTTGGCGCTTTGTTCCCCGAGCGGCGGGCGCGAAAAATAGGCTCCGCCCCCTGAAAACGCGGGCGGAAGCAAAGCTCTGGAGGACCGGAAGCGAAAGGAAAACTTTAAAAAGTTGCTAGAAGGACTGCTCCCGAGTACCAAGGGGGAGCAGTAGGAAGGAACTGCAGCTCATGTGACCAGGACTGTAAATGCAGGGACGCCAGGACTTTGCCTAATTCCGTTCCTGGACAAGCGAGCCGGAAACCCCGATGACATCTTACCCGGCTCCGGCAGTCCGCCCGGCCGCAACGGTGATGACGTCGGCTCCGGCAGTCCGCCCGGCCGCAACGGTGATGACGTCGGCTCCGGCAGTCCGCCCGGCCGCAATGGTGATGATGTCGGCTCCGGCAGTCCGCCCGGCCACAACGGAGGTGGCACCTGATTGGAAGTCTGCCTCAGATGCGGCGCCTGCCGCTCCCAGGTACCCGGTCCTGGCTGTGGAGCAGCCGGAGTGCACCTGCAGAGAGGAGGAGCAGGCCACTGAGCAATGAAGCTCTCGGCAGTTAGAAAGGCCAGTTGAAGCCGGCGCCGAGGGCATCCGAGTGGGCCTGGCTCCTGAGCAGGAGGCAGAGCACGGAACCCGTGCCCCGTACTGGGAGTGGCGGCAGCAGCAGTGGTAGCGGAGCATGGACGGCTACCTGCAAGTTTAAAGTTGACTGTTTTATGGACTGTCACCCCTGTTGAGCGTCCTCAAGTTCCCGGAGGAGGCCATCTGCACAGCAGGTGGGGGGTGGCAGGATAGTTAGAGTTTAAGAAAACGTACCTCCCGATGTGGGAAGATGTATAGTTGTAATGTGTACACTTTTTTCTTGTTCCCGTTCAATAAATGTCGGTGCCCGGAAAGCCCGAGGACGGGCTGTGTTTTACCAAGGGGGTGTCTGTGACGCCTTGGCAAAACCAGGGTGTCACAGAGCCTGCAAAAATCCAGCAAAGTGCAGGCCATTCTCCTCCTTGGTAATCTGATCCCACAACTGATACAGTTCTACAGACACCCCCCAGTGTGAGAGCTAAACTGAGCAGGAGGGGAGGGGCTGGTGCAGAGTGTGTGGGGAGAAGGAGAGGAGAGGAGTCCGGAGTTGTAGCTCCCGGGCTGCTACAGAAGCGTGCTCCAAAAGGGCCGGGATAGGCTGTTAGTGAGGAAGGGACTTGAGGTGACCGGGGCAGGGTAGTGGCCCGCCGGTAAGATCCTGGATCACTGCAGGGGAGTGGACTCCCCGTTCCCGGCCGAGGAGGAAAGAAAGAGAAAGAGGCACCTGACGGCAGGGAAAAAACAGGGCCCTGCTGTACCGGGTGTGGGATCCGAACACCCTCTGTACCAAAGGCTACGGACACCGGCAATTTCTGGTTAATTCCTGACTGTGTGAATTTCCTTGCAAAGCGAACTGTGAGGAACAACATCCCCCGGTCCAACCGAGCGCACAGCTCTCAGACGGTCTCCATCTCCTCCCTGCACCACCTCACCGGGGTCCCGGGACACCAACACCCTACCCGTGGAGGGAAATCACCACCTTGCTGCCCACCACAATCCCCGGGATCTATTAACCGGCAGCGGCGGTGCTCCGTTACCTCACCGCACACCACGGGTGGCGTCATGGACAATCTCCCTTACCTAATCCCCTTCATACTGTGGAGCCTGGGATCACAGACCAAGTCACACCACCGTGATACTTACTGAAGTGACCCTTGGCCCGGATCTGAGTACCCCTTATCCCTGGGTGACACATGTCCCTACCCAGTCTTTCAGCACTGATTGGACAAAGTCAGACTGTAATGTACACACCCCATCTGGTTACTCCCAATTATCAATTTATTCATATATTCATATTCATATATTCAATGTATTCATATAAGGGCAGAGTCACACTGGCGTATCACGAGTGCAGAGAGAAAATCTGGCATTACACTAGGCCCCATGTAAGACAATGCTGTAGCTCAAATCTGCAAGTTTTTTCTTAGCCCTAATCAGACTGAAGAAAAAATCGCAGCATGCTCTGATTGTCTGCGAATCTCAGATCACTCGCACACATACAAGTCTATGGATGCGAGTGAAGCATCAGACTACACTCGGATGTCATCCAAGTGCAGTGCAATATACGTACGGGCTTACAATTAAGGAGTTTGGGGGATTAATCCCTCCCTCTCCTCCACAGCTGTGATCCGATCTCAGGATGAGATCACAGTTGCATGACACTCAGCTCACACTCGCAGCAGAGCCTGAGCCGAGTGTCATTAGTAGCATATCACATCCGGTGCTCTCGCATCAGAAGCAATATGCAAGTGTGACTGAGAAAAAATGCTGCAGAATTTTTATTTTGTATTTTTTTCATAAAAAATACACATATTCCACTATATTTCCATGAATCAACAAATGTGATAAAATTGAATCTTGTTGGTTGGCTAAACACACCATTTTTTGGGAAACTCAATGACTCACTAACTGATCGTAATTTTACATTTGCCATTATATATCATTTTTATAGCCTATAGTCCCTTATTCTAACTTTTCCAATTGGCCAAGTACACTGTGTTACCATCTGGGTCTAAAGGCCCCTTTACACACTGAGACTTTCTAGCGATCCCACCAGCGATCCCAACCTGGCCGGGATCACTACAAAGTCTCTGGTGAGTCGCTGGTGAGCTGTCAAACAGGCAAACCTGGAAAACGAAGCAACAGCGATCCGGACCTGCAGAGCGACCTAGCTAGTCATTGGGGACGTTGTAAAGCAGCTTTTTGAAAGGGAAGTTGCTAACGAAGTCGCTGTAAAGTCCCCTTTACACACTGAGACTTTCTAGCGATCATGCTGCACAGCGGGAAACAAAGGACCAAACAATGGTCCTGAGAGATGTGTAGTGATCAGCAACTTCACAGCAGGGGCCAGGTCGCTGATGTGTTTCACACACTGCAATGTCGCTGGGGAGGTCGCTATTACGTCACAAAACCGGTGACGTTACAGCGATGTCGTTTGCGATGTTGCAGTGTGTAAAGTGCCCTTAGCAGTGGGTATTTTGGTTTTCGGGATTTACCAATTCTAGGAGTTCAAGGGAAACTCTCAGCCAACAAAACAAAAGCCATAACCAACAGGAACATTGAATTAAAGGGCGCAGAAGAAACCTAAATACCGACTGCAAGTAAATCCAGATAAATAGTCAATTTGCACTAGTAAAATCGATATACAAATATTCATATAGTCAATATATATATTTCCACTATCATAGAGCATTGGCAGCATATTTATTAAAACTGGGGAGTAAATGAACTGTACCATTATGTAATGACGGCAGAACACTTAAAGCCAGTTGCCAAATTTAGCATCAGGAATGTCTGTTTTTCTCTAACCGGTCCTTAGATCTGTTTTCATTGGTCTTTTTTGTACATTCCTAAACCCAAACATGTAATTAGGAACAACATCTTTCCAAGCTAACATTAGAAATTGTATTTATATGTGGGTAGAAGATTCTTTATTTTTCTCTTTTTTTTTTGTTGGACTAAATTATCATACTGGATATGACATGAAAAATATACAGTGCCATAACAGAATGAAATATATGGTTACTGTCTGGACCACCTAATCTCTATACTATGCAATTTTTCTTTCGGCTCACCCTGCAGTCTGACACGCAGCCATTTGCATTCATTTGTCAATTGCCAGTTAGCGTAACATTTGCTATTTCAAGTAATCATACTAGGAACCATTCCTATATAAAGAAGAAATGAGGTTTCTTACTACCCTGATCTGAGAGAATAGGGATTTACTATTAATTTTAACTTACATCCACATTAGAAATATGTAAAATTCTTTTTCTACATCCCTGTATGTTAGATGCGACCCAAAAGGATAATTCATGGATAAGGGAACCAGGTAGCAAATATTTCATTACCCTGCGGTGCCTCCACAGGAGAGAGAAGGCATTGCACAGTGCCATGGGTATCAATAATAATAATAATAATAATTTTTATTTCTATAGCGCCAACATATTCCGCAGCACTTTACAATTCAGAGGGGACATGTACAGACAATATGAGACATTACGGAATAACAAAATTCAGATTCCAACAGGAGTGAGGGCCCTGCTCGTAAGCTTACAGTCTATGCGGAAATAGGGGAGACACAAAAGGTAAATTCGGGGGGGGGGACAAAAAAACACTTGTCATATATGGTCCATCAAAATAATAGAGGATTCAAAACCAGCTGCGTGGACCAATCATCGGTCACAATTTACACAAGCACAGAGTGTGAAAAAGTACATGAAGAGGAATGGAACCAGAAGATACAGGGGACAAGAATTGGAAGTAAATTTTATGAAGGGCAGGAAGGGATTAGATTAGATCAGGGCGGTGAGGTGATAGGCTAGTCTAAAGAAATACATTTTTAGTGCCTGCTTAAAGTGTGGATGTTGAGAATTAATCAAATTGTTCTTGGTAGTGTGTTCCAGAGCATTGGCGCAGCTCGTGAGAAATCTTGAAGACGGGAGTGGGAGGTTCGAATTATTGAGGATGTCAGACTTAGGTTATTAGTAGAGTTGAGCGAGTACTTAACTATTCGTACTCGCTATACTCATAACGAGTACTCTCTAATACTCGCATATTCATTCCAATAGCATATGTAATGCAAGTTAATGTGGGAAAAACTCGCAAAGTAATTAGTAACCCAAATAGCACACTATTCGTGCAAGTAGCAAATAGTGCAGAATTCGGGTTACTTGATACATTGCGAGTATTCCTCATTGACTTGCATTGCACATGCTATTCGGAATAAATACAAGAGTATTAGACAGTACTCATTATGAGTATAGCGAGTATGTTTAGTTAGGTACTCGCTCAACTCTAGTCATTAGCAGAGTGGAGGGCACGGGTGGGGTGATAGACAGAGATGAGGGACGAGATGTAGGGCAGTGCGGAACTGTGGAGAGATTTCTGGGTGAGTGTGATAAGTTTATATCGTACTTTGTAGCGGATAAGCAACCAGTGCAATGACTGGCACAGAGCAGAGGCATCAGTGATGCGGTTGGAGAGGAAAATTATCCTGGTTGCGGCATTCAGAATGGATTGGAGAGGGGAGAGCTTAATAACAGGGAGACCAATTAGTAGGAATTACAGTAATCCAGGCTAGAATGAATAAGAGCGACAGTAAAGGGGGCTTTACATGCTACGATATCGTTAATGAATTATCGTCGGGGTCACGTCGTTAGTGACGCACATCCGGCGTCATTAACGATATCGTAGCGTGTGACACTTATGTGCGACCTAAAACGATCGCAAAAGCGGCAAAAGTCGTTTGCCGCGGAGAGGTCGTCCGAAAACAAAAAATCGTTTACTTCTAATTAGTGATGTTGTTCCTCGTTCCTGCGGCACCACACATCGCTGTGTGTGACACCGCAGGAGCGAGGAACATCTCCTTACCTACCTCCACCGGCAATGCGGAAGGAAGGAGGTGGGCGGGATGTTACGTCCTGCTCATCTCCGCCCCTCCGCTTCTATTGAATAGCTGCCGTGTGACATCGCTGTGACGCCGCACGACCGCCCCCCTTAGAAAGGAGGCTGTTTGCCAGCCAGAGCGACGTCGCAGGACAGGTAAGTCCGTGTGATGGGGGTAAGCGAGGTTGTGCGCAATGGGCAGCGATTTGCCCGTGTCACACAACCGACGGGGGTGGGTACAATCGCTTGCGATCTTGCTAGCGAGATCGCAGTGTGTAAAGCCCGCTTTAGAGTTTTTGCAGAGTCAACGGTAAGAAAAGATTGAATTCTAGAGATATTTTTGAGGTGGAGGTGACATGAGCAAGCGAGTAAATGAATGTGGGGAGTGAAGGAGAGATCGGAGTCAAGTATGACCCCAACACAGCGGGCGTGCTGCTGGGGAGTTATGGTAGAACCACACACAAAAATGGTAATATTGGCAGGTATGGGAAGGCGGAAGGCAGGTACAGGAGACGGACACAGGGTTAACAGGAACTGACAACTAGCTAGCAGACTGGTACACTGACTAACTGAATGTGTTGTGCAGGCACCTCCCCTAATGGGAGGATGTCTTGAATACACTGCCTCTCAGCCTTAGGCATTTCCTGGAAATAGCATGCCGACACTATAAGTGGAGGCCTGGTGTATGCGCACGTGTCTTAGGTGCACTCCTTGGAACCCTGTGCGGCATGTATAGGGCCAAGGAGGGGAAGGAGGCAACAGCACACAGGGAAGTGCGAGGGAGGACGCGACCCAGCCGGTGCGGTAATTTGTTGTCCCGCCAGTGCTACAAGAACTATTTATTTTACTCACTTATATAGCACTATTAACTCCACAATGCATTACAGACATCATCATCACTGTCCTCATTGGACTCACAATCTACATTACATATCAGTATATCTTGGGAGTGTGGCAGGAAACCAGAGTACCCAGAGGAAACTGACACAAACATGGGGAGAACATACAAACTCCTTGCAGAGGTTGTTCTTGGTGGGATTTAAATCCAGGACCCCGGTACTGCCAGACTGCAGTGCTAACAACTATGGCACCGAGCTGCCATTGAAACAGATATACTAATCCTGACTAATATACAGACAGCATAGTCTTAGGGTAAATCCAGATGAACGCATCTTTGGACCGGATGTTGGTCTATGTGCTAGTTTACATGGGCTTTTTTCCTCATGGAACTTGGGTATGTGTAAAAAAAAAAATCACTCATGCTCTTGTCTCTTCTGATTTACAGCCCACTATAGTGCATGTGAATGGCAGCCAGCTTCTGCATAGAGTTGCTCATTGAACCAGTTAGGTTTGTAATCTGCAGATGCCTGGCCTAAGGTGAACTTTGACTCTAACATGTAAAACAAATTGTCACTGTGGCTCATGCTGAATGAAAAATTTGGCAGATCTTTCAGACACCTCTCTCTGACTTTATGCCACCTCCTGACCAACTTTAAAATCAATTCATTGTACCAAAGATTCTGTGTATGTTGACACATCTTAAGATACCTCCCTCAATTCCAGCTAAACCATGTTTTTAGGTGAGGACCAAACACGTAGGGGCCAATTCGAACAGATTTTGTCAGAATCCTGGGGTAAATCTCTTTGAAATGTTGCGAAAACTTTATGCAACTATGAGTTGACCAAAACGTTTGAAACTTTTGGTATTTTTATACCAGTCATAGCCAAGTTTTGGTAAAAAAATAGGTGGATCTTATGAAGGAGGGGACGTGGCCAAGCACAGCTAACACATTTATGTCTCAAAAATGAGGTAAATTGCACCAGAAATGTATTCCAGTCCCTGACATGTCTTCTAGTGGCGAATTGTGGCTAAAAGATGCATCAAATTCTTTGTCCTTCTTGAGAAATTTGGCACATTTTATTTCGGTTCCAGTAATCAAGACTTACATACAAAATTCCAGTCTTGATGATAAGGCTTTTATTAAGTTGATCTAAAAACTAACTGAGAAAATTTGCCAAAATTTGAAGCCTTTTAAGCCAATATTGAGGCAATAATAAATATATCACGCAGCTGTAGAACAATCTCAGAACCTTTGAAAAATGAAAATTACACTCAGCCGCCATTGTAACTGCAATATAATAATAATAATAATATTTATTCACTTATATAGCGCTATTAATTCCACAGCGCTTTGCATACATTGGCATCACTGTTCCCATTGGGGCTCACATTCTAAATTCCCTATCTGTATGTCTTCGGAGTGTGGGAGGAAACCGGAGAACCTGGAGGAAACCCACGCAAACACAGAGAGAACATACAAACTCCTTGCAGATGATGCCCTTGGTGGGTTTTGAACCCAGGACCCCAGCGCTGCAATTTGATCATAAACCAAGATAAAAGTTGGCAGGGAAAGGGTAAAATAGTGGGAGCATGATTTGACCGGTATGTATAGTATTTATAAATAAAAAAATAAGATTTTTTTTTTCCTTTTTTCCCCCAAAATTAAGTTTAAGAATAGTATCTATAAATAATAAACTTTGTTTTTCTTGTTCCTAAAATTCTGTTTAAGAGATTTAAATTTTGACCTGAAATATTGGGAATTTTTATACTTTAGCTTTCAATTTTCTGTCTCCCACAGTCTGAAATACGGAAGTTTGACTGAAGTCCCATTAGATGGATTGCTCAGTACAATGACTGGCTATTAAGTAGCTCAGATAATACTTCCAGAATAA
Organism: Anomaloglossus baeobatrachus; assembly: GCF_048569485.1. NCBI lineage: Eukaryota > Metazoa > Chordata > Amphibia > Anura > Aromobatidae > Anomaloglossus > Anomaloglossus baeobatrachus. The sequence goes on from NC_134358.1 coordinate 516,183,345, forward strand.
GAGGGATTATCCTGTCTTTGCTAAACACATGGAAACATCAGAGACTGATGGCTTCTTGTTCCAGAAAGAATATGTGTCTTTTTGTCATTGCAAACAGAAGAAGCACTATCTGATTTAGTAGAACAGCGACTGCAATTATGTTCAATGACACAACGTTGGTGAAAGATGAATTCTTCAGTGAAAGCTTACCTTCCAAATGTGCAGTGTTCCCGGGAGCTGGGGGAGGTGGGGTAGACAACCACTTCACAGGTAGCTCCATTCTCTACCCAAAAGTCTGCAACACTCCTTAACAAGCAGCTTGTAAAATTTACTGACTTATTCAGGGGAAGTGGAATCAAGAGGCAAATCCCTATAATAGTTAATATAATGTAAAGGTTTGTTTTGTTTTTCGGGATTAGCATTCACACGTTTCCTGAAGCAGGACTTCCTATTAGTGATTAACTCTGGTCACAAACCAACCATTGAGAAACACAACCAGAACTAATTTCTATTTCCTGGTACATGTGAAAGGCCAAAAGGTTTATGTCACCATATGGAGCATATGATATCGAATAACAGGGGGGCTGTTTAGGTTGTAATCATGACTAATAATTAAAAACTCTTGGGATAAAAACTGATTTTATATCTCCTGAGAAATTAAATGAAGGAAGAAAGATTTATTACTATTTCCCAGTCTACCCTCCTAGGGCACTGATGGCTAACCTATGACATGCATGTCAGAGGTGACACGCCGAGACGTTTTTGCTGACACGCATGGCACTGGCTTCACTGCCTTCACTAACGGAGGTAAGATGGTGCCGCTCATGCCGAGCTCTCAGTAGGAGAGTTACTCCGATTCCAGATACTGACACGCGCGGCTCTGGCTACACTGCTTTCTCTAACGGAGGTAAGATGGCATCATTCATGCTGCGCTCTCAGTAGGAGAGTTTCCCCGTCTCCGGATGCTGACACGCGAGGCTCTGGTTTCACTGCCTTCAATAATGGAGGTAAGATGGCACCGTTACCCCGCCTCCAGATGCTGACACATGTGGCTCTGGCTTCACTGCCTTCTCTAACAAAGGTAAGATGGTGCCATTCATGCCGCACTCTCAGTAAGAGAGTTGCTCTGCCTCTAGATGTTGACACATGCAGCTCTGGCTTCACTGCCTTCTCTAACAAAAGTAAGATGGCACCATTCATGCTCTCAGTAGGAGATTTTCCCCGCCTCCAAATGCTGATCCTGTCAGGTAGTGAAGCCAGAGCAGCAAGCAGCCAGTGTCAGCATCTGGAGGTGGGGCAAATCTCCTAAAGCATGAACAGCGCCATCTTACCTTTGTTAGAGAAGACAGTGAAGCCAGAGTCGTGTGTCAGCATCTGGAGGTGGAGTAACTCTCCTACTGAGAGCACGGCACAAATGGTCTCATGTGTTAAGATGGATACTGGTAGTTTGGCACATGGTCAGTGTGTGGAGGTTTGTGACACCTCCAGAAGGAACCTCAGTGAGAGGGGTTGTGTGTACTGACCGTGGCCAGTGAGTGGAGACTGGAGAGGGAGATAACTCCACTAGGATACTCCGGCAGAGAAGGGGTATCTGAATCTGTGCAGGTATGCCACAACTTAAAGAGACTACATACTGTGCCTGTGTCCTGTGTAGCCAAACAAAGGCTAGTGAGTGCAGTTTATATACTGTAAAATAAAATGGCTAACCTTTTAAAAAAGTGGTCCTGTCATTACCTCGTGAAGCAAGCAGAGTGAGTACCCTATCACAATATATATGTCTGTTTAATTTCACAATACATATTCTACATATTTAGTTAAAAAAATGTAAAAAAAAGTTTGTGACAGTCTCCAACCATAAAGTCAACTATTATATTTGAGTATTCCCATGTAGCATAATTTCTAAGAAAGATGTGCTTCCTTTGGTGCAATACATGGGTCAGTTTAAGTTCTAGTTTTTTATGCATTTGTAAGAATTTTCAGTCACATTTGACTTTTTCCTGAAACAAACATTGTGATTATACATGATGAATGTATAAGACCCCTCAGCTGTGGCAAAATTATAGCTTCCACTTTGCTCGGAAATCATGGGGCTGTGGTGTTCCGGTAAGAGTGGAAATTAAATCTCAGCCATGGAGCTCCAGTTGGAGACCACTGACCTGGAGATTATCAAGAAAGTTCTCCCTGTACCTTTTATTGTACTTATTGTGCTCCTTTGCTTCGGTGTAGTTGCAGGGTCTTAAGGGTGGTTTACACGCTGCGACATCGCTAACGATATATCGTCGGGGTCACGTCGTTAGTGACGCACATCCGGCGCCGTTAGCGACATCGCAGCGTGTGACACCAAGGAGCGACGATCAACGATCGCAAAAACGTCAAAAATCGTCGATCGTTGACATGTTGCTCCTTTTCATAATATTGTTGGCGGTGCATGCCGCTGGTTGTTCGTCGTTCCTGCGGCATCACACATCGCTATGTGTGACACCGCAGGAACGACGAACATCTCCTTACCTGCGTCCATCAGCAATGAGGAAGGAAGGAGGTGGGCGGCATGTTCCGGCTGCTCATCTCCGCCCCTCCTCTGCTATAGGGCAGCCGCTAAGTGACGCTGCAGTGACAATGCTATGACGCCGAACGCACGTCCCCCTTGAAGGAGGGATTGTTTGGCGGTCACAGCGACGTCGCTGACAAGGTATGTGCGTGTGACGCTGCCGTAGCGATAATGTTCACTACCGCAACGATCACCAAATGTCGTACGAACAACGGGGGCGGGAGCTATCGCGCTAGCGATGTTGCAGCGTGTAAAGCACCCTTTAGAGTTTCTTCAAGCGCTAGTACTCTTCAGCAACTGCAAAACTTGCATGAATTATACCTAAATTATTACATTTATTGTATTTTCGCAAAATAATTACCAATTTTCTTGCCTTCTACAGTCAGTAGAATGTGTCAAAAATCTGTTATACTCATGTGACCGAAGATAACAGTAATTGCATAATTAAACTTCAACAACTTCAAGAATGGGTATAGGGTAAAGAATAAAAAAGAAAAGTAACTAAAGTTGTTAGTGGGGATTGTGCACATGTACACCATTGTTTTGGGGTTGAGAACCATATGCTGAGGTTGAAGGTTAAAAGCTTGTGACCAGAAAAGGAAAAAAAGCAAAAGAAACAAGAAACAAAGTGGAAAAAAAACATATATTTTATATAAAAAGTTGGTCTAATGTAAAGTTTTAGAAATATATGTATGGTATAACTACAGTCCTAAGAATATTAAAGTTTCCTCCCATGTGAGTTCTTTATTTGTTTACAGTAGCAATGATCGAGCACTAAAATGTTCGCGTGCTCAGTACTCGAATGGAGGAGATCGGACGAGTAATGAGTATAATGGAAGTCAACGGGAAACACAAGAATGTTTCTGGAAGACATCTCCAGGAGGACTGGGGAGGCCATAAAATCTCTGAAATGGATAGAAACAGTGCTCAAATGAAATGAGAACAGCATGGGGAAGACGGGGGATGTATCTGTGACTCTGTCACTGCTGGGACCAATGTTGTCAGAGCATTACACCACTTTTATGGGCTGACAATAAAGCATACAGAACCGAAGATTAAAAAACAAAATTGACAGGAAAAAATGTTAAGAAACATGATTTTCTGTCTAAAGAAATGTATGTAAGGCAAAATAAAAAGTCATGTGACGTGATCATGTGGAGCCAATGGTTGCCATGGTAGCACAGGGTCATGTGATGACTCCTGTAGCTCACATGGCTCACTTCCTGTAACAGGCAGCCGAGTAGTGCTTATTACAAGAGACGAGCTGATTCTTATAGTCCCCTAGGGGAACTAGTAAAGTAAAATAAAAAGTTAAAAAGAAGTAGTAAAAAATTTAAAAAAATCCTAAAAGTTCAAATCATCTCTTTTTCGCCCAAATGAAACTTAAAGGGTTAAAATAATAAAAAATATACACACATTTGGTATCGCCATATTCAGAAATGCCTGATCTATCAAAATATAAAATCAATTAATCTGATCAGTAAACAGCATAGTGGCAAAAAAATTCCAAACCCAAAATTACGTTTTTTGGTCGCCACCAATTTTGCGTAAAATGCAATAACATAGCATCTGCACAAAAAGGGTACCATTAAAAATGTCAGCTTGAGACACAAAAAATAAGCAGTCACTGAGCCATAGATCCTGAAAAATGAGACAGCTACAGGTTGCGGAAAAAGGCGCAAAAAGTGCGCCACTTCTTTGGTACAAACTTCTGAATTTTTCTTAACCCCTTAGATAAAAGTAAATCTATACAAGTTTGGTTTCTACTAACTCATACCGACCTGAGGCATGACACCCACACATCAGTTTTACTATATAGTGAAGGTGAATAAAATTTCCCATAATTATGCAATCAAACTTTTTTTTGCAATTTTTCCGCACTTGGAATTTTTTGCCATTTTACAGTACTCTATATGGTAAAACTTATGGTATCATTTAAAATTACAACTCGTCCCACAAGAAACAAGCCTTCATATGGCAAGATTGACGGAAAAATAAAAAAGCTCTTGGAAGAAAGTAAGCAAAAAAACACACAAAAATCAGAAAATTAGCCAGGGTTGAGGGTTAAACACTGTGACATACTGTCCCTTCTCCAGCAGAAGCTCTCCTTACACTATTTCTAGGTAAAATGCGCAGAGCGTGGGTCTTATGTAAGCCTGTTGAAGTTATATGGTCAACTAATCATAGTAATGGCTGTTGCCAACATGGCTATGGCATTACCATGATTGGCAGACAATATCCGTATGTTTAGTGGCTGACAATTGATTGAGTACAGAGCAGTGCCGACTGCCGAGGATGCTCTCCCATCACTCTTAAGGCCACTTTATACACAGCGACATCCCTAGCGATGTCGCTGGTGAAAGCACCCGCCCACGTCGGCTGTGCGTCACGGGCAAATCACTGCCCGTGGTGCACAACATCGCTAGGACCCGTCACACTATACTTACCTGCCTAGCAACAGCGCTGTGGACGGCGAACCACCTCCTTTCTAAGGGGGCGGTTCGTGCGGCGTCACAGCGACGTCACACGGCAGCCGTCCAATAGAAGCGGAGGGGCAGAGAGCAGCCGAAAGAAAGTGACGCCCACCTCGTTGCCGGAGGACCCAGGAACAGTGTTGTTCCTCGTTCCTGGGGTGTCACACGTAGCGATGTGTGCTGCCTCAGGAACAACGAACAACCTACGTCTTGCAACAGCAACGATAGTTGGGATTAGAACGACGTGTCAACGATCAACGATTGGGTGAGTAATTTTGATCGTTAGCGGTCGTTCGTGCGTTTCACATGTAACAACATTGCTAACGAGGCCGGATGTGCGTCACGAATTCTGTGACCCCAACGACATCTCGTTAGAGAGCGAGGGGCTGCATCCAGGTCTCCTCCACCCGCCTGCATCACACACCGTTTAAATGAAATAAAGTTTCACCGGATGAAAAATCACAGTTGGTGCGGTCGTATTCTTCTTCTTTGGTATTATCGGGACTGACTGTTCCTGTGCCGACCTGCACACTGAACTGGTTTCCTGACCTGACAGCTGGATCGTGTTGTCCCAGTGAGGAATGAGCCTATGGTGCGGTATGAGTGCATGTGTAGTGCAGGACTTTGCTCTTTTCTGATGTATCGTTGTGTGTAAAGCCCCCTTAACTCAATTGTGGATTTATAGTAAATAGATGCTAGAATTTCAGTTTACTTCCTCTATAGCCAAAGGTATTTCTGTACTTGGAAGTAAGTACCTGCAGAATTTTTTTAGTGGAAAAGATTAGTTCAAATTTGAAATAAAATAAATTGACTAAAAACACTATGAAAATTTTTCAAAGCGTATAATTTCCATATTAATATGTTAAATTAATTTATCTGAGTGTATGGTTCTTTTTTTAAAGCTATTTTTATGTACTTAGTTGCATGTCTGGTTAGATAGGTACAAATGAGTTACATTTTAATTAGGAAAACTAATTTAACTTAGACAACATAATTTAATTAATATAAATGCATTTTGACTTCTTTTTAGATGTACTGTATATTTAAAACTAATAGGATTCATTTCTATAAAGCAATTTTATAAAATGTTATTATTAAAGTAACATTATATAAATAAAATGAGTGTATTTAACTATTTGAACACCAATTCTTATGCAATAAAAGTGAACATCACTCCATGCATTATTAGAACTTAATCGTACGCCTGTGCTTGTTCATGTCCACAAACAATAAGGGTCCGAGTGTCATCAGTAGAGATGAGCAAATCTGTCGGTTCAGTTCGTGTTTACCGACTTTCCTGGTGTTGGCCAAACAGCTGAACGAACATATCTGTTAGGGCCAGATGGACGGGCAAACCCGGGAGGTGGATCCACTGGGCCGAACTCCCCGATGAGGGAAAGGAGTCCGGTAGCCGGAGCACTTTAGGTAGCAGAACAGTCCGTGCACTGGAAGACAATGGAGAAGTCCCTGGGACCACGAGGTCACTGATGGTGGTCCGGGTGACGGAGCTCAGGTTCGGAAGCCGTGATGATGTCAGGCGGGGTCCGGAACCGTTGGAGCGAGATGACGGGTCACCGCAGGGAACCGAGATGGTGCGGACTGTCAGGATGGCAGATGGGCAGCGTTCGGGGTTCGAGACACAGCAGGACCGGATGGCGATGCAGGATCGGCTCTAGAAGACAGAGAGGTAAGTATCTCACAGAACACAAGGAGACCTGACTCCTAGCTTGGGAAAACACGAAGAACAGGCCCCGCTCCCTTGGACATTAACCCCCTATATACCCTGTACCTGTGTGCATCATTTCCTGTTCGTGGCCACTGGCCCTTTAAGAAAGGGTCAGTGACCGCGCGCGCGCCCTAATGCGCATGCGCGCGGCCCGGGTGCCAGAAGCCAACACAGGAAGCTGAGAGGAGGACGCAGCAGAGCCGGCCATGGACTGGGAAGCCGACAGGCGCCGGGAGCGGGGACCAGGGGGCCTGGGAAGCGCTGGGACTGGAGGCTGGAGAGCGGGGAGCGTGGCAGGTGAGCCGGGGAGCGGAGCAGAGGACCCGGGGAACGGAGCAAAGGACCCGGGGAGCGTGACAGTACCCCCACGCCCCCCTCCCCGCAACCGGGACAGGAAGGCACGGATCAGAGGAGTGCCCACGTTCTCCCTGGGCTCCCAGGACCTATCCTCAGGACCATACCCTTCCCAGTCCACCAGGAAGAACTGTCGACCTCGTACGGTCTTCATGGCCACGATATCCCTTACCGCATAGATGTCGTCCTCAGCAATAGGGGGAGGAGCCGGACTGGCGGCAACGGAGAAGGGACCAAGGACAACCGGCTTGAGCAGAGAGACGTGGAACGAGTTGGGTATCCTCATCGTGGCCGGGAGCTGCAGTTTGTAGGAGACCTCATTGATCTTGCCGAGGACTTTAAACGGTCCGATGTAGCGAGGTCCCAGCTTGTAGGATGGTATCTTCAGTCGGATGTACTTGGAAGCAAGCCAGACGAGATCTCCCGGAGAGAAACACGGAGGATCCAGACGTCTCTTGTCCGCATGTCTCTTCATCCGCAGGGATGCACGTGCAAGGGACGCCTTAACTGAGTCCCAAATGGTAGCAAAGTCACGGAGCACTGCATCAGCAGCAGGGATGTCCGAGGAAGAGGATACTGGCAATGGGACAGACGGCTGAAGTCCGTAGACGACATGGAAGGGAGAACTGGAGGAGGACTCACTGACGTGGTGATTATGGGAGAATTCAGCCCAAGGAAGAAGCGTGGACCAATCGTCATGATGGGCGTTGACGTAGTGACGTAAGAAAGAGGTCAATATCTGATTGACCCGTTCCACTTGGCCGTTCGACTGAGGATGGTAGGCCGAAGAAAAGTCCAAAGTCACTCCCAGATGTTTACAGAGAGCCCTCCAGAAGCGGGAGGTGAACTGAGTTCCTCTATCGGACACGATGTGTGATGGAAAGCCATGCAAGCGGAAGATGTGATGTATGTAGACATGGCTCTTGTTTCGGCTGGAGACAGTGGATATATCCGTCCTCGAGGTGGTGTAGTTCCCGGGAGCAGGTCAATGGCACAATCGTAAGGACGATGTGGTGGAAGTACTTCGGACTCCTTCTTATCAAAGACGTCCACGAAGGACCAATAGGCTGAGGGCAGTCCCGGTAGGGACTCGGGAATCGGAGGTCGCCGGATAGGTTGTATGGTCTTCAGACACTTCTCATGGCAAGAAGACCCCCATCGAGTGATATCGCCAGTGCCCCAGCAGACTGAAGGCTCGTGTGTCCGTAACCAGGGAAGGCCCAGCAGGATTTGATGTGACATATGTGGGAGGACGTAGAGAGCGATGTTCTCGGTGTGCAGAGCACCGATACGCAGTTCAAGCGGCTTGGTGATCCAGGAGATGGTGTCAGAGAGGGGTCTCCCATCCACAGAGGCAATCACAAGAGGTTTGGCGAGTGGAGTAACAGGCACCTGGTACTTGTCCACCGTGGCCTGCTGGATGAAATTGCCTGCTGCCCCAGAATCGAGGTACGCCTCAGCCGTAAACCGCGTCTCTCCCGTTGTCACTTGCACAGTCCATGTAACCGGGTCTGAGAGAGTCCCAGCACCTAGGGTGGCCTCTCCTACCAACCCTAGGCTTTGGAGTTTCCCGGCCTCTCAGGACAGGCGCGTAGCAGGTGTGTGCTTTCTCCGCAGTAGAAGCAGAGACCCTTGGCGAGCCGCTCTGCTCGACGTTGTTCCAACTGTCGCACACGGTCGATCTGCATGGGCTCATGGACGGAGACGCCTGAGGCCGTTGACTGGAGTACGGCGGGCTTCTGTGGAGGAGAGGAATGCCGTACCGGACGTCTCTCACGGGACACCTCTTTGGACCGCTCCTGGAAGCGTATGTCCACTCGAGTCGCTAGGGTAATCAGGGCGTCCAGGGTGGACGGTACGTCACGTCCAGCCAGCTCATCCTTGATTCGACCCGAGAGTCCTTCCCAGAAGGCGGCGGTTAGAGCCTCGTTATTCCACCCGAGTTCTGAAGCCAAGGTGCGGAAACGGATGGCGTATTGACCCACCGTCAGAGTTCCCTGACGTAACCGGAGAAGAGATGAAGCAGACGCGGAGGCGCGCCCGGGTTCGTCAAAGGTGCTGCGAAAGGCCTGTAGGAAGTCCTGGAGGTTCTTGGTCATAGGGTCCTCCTTCTCCCACAAGGGGTTCATCCACGCCAGTGCCTCGCCCTCTAGGTGAGACATGATGAAGGCGACCTTGGCTTGGTCGGAGGCAAACAAATGTGGCAGCTGCATGAAATGGAGGGAGCATTGGTTTATAAACCCCCTGCAGGTCTTGGGATCTCCGGCGTACCGGGGTGGTGAGGCCAAACGCAGTCTGGAAGCATCCGAGGAGGCTGCCACGGGAGCGGGGGCCGTGGATTGACTAGTGGAGGCCCGGGACGCTGAAGATGTGACCGAGGCTTGTAGCGTATTCAAGCGGGCGTCCACGGAAGTCATAAAGTTAAGCATGCGGGTCTGGACTTCACGCTGGCGTTGGAGTTCCTCATGCAAGGCCGCTAGTGCTTTGGCGGGATCCATGGCCTGTTCTTACTGTTAGGGCCAGATGGACGGGCAAACCCGGGAGGTGGATCCACTGGGCCGAACTCCCCGATGAGGGAAAGGAGTCCGGTAGCCGGAGCACTTTAGGTAGCAGAACAGTCCGTGCACTGGAAGACAATGGAGAAGTCCCTGGGACCACGAGGTCACTGATGGTGGTCCGGGTGACGGAGCTCAGGTTCGGAAGCCGTGATGATGTCAGGCGGGGTCCGGAACCGTTGGAGCGAGATGACGGGTCACCGCAGGGAACCGAGATGGTGCGGACTGTCAGGATGGCAGATGGGCAGCGTTCGGGGTTCGAGACACAGCAGGACCGGATGGCGATGCAGGATCGGCTCTAGAAGACAGAGAGGTAAGTATCTCACAGAACACAAGGAGACCTGACTCCTAGCTTGGGAAAACACGAAGAACAGGCCCCGCTCCCTTGGACATTAACCCCCTATATACCCTGTACCTGTGTGCATCATTTCCTGTTCGTGGCCACTGGCCCTTTAAGAAAGGGTCAGTGACCGCGCGCGCGCCCTAATGCGCATGCGCGCGGCCCGGGTGCCAGAAGCCAACACAGGAAGCTGAGAGGAGGACGCAGCAGAGCCGGCCATGGACTGGGAAGCCGACGGGCGCCGGGAGCGGGGACCAGGGGGCCTGGGAGGCGCTGGGACTGGAGGCTGGAGAGCGGGGAGCGTGGCAGGTGAGCCGGGGAGCGGAGCAGAGGACCCGGGGAACGGAGCAGAGGACCCGGGGAGCGTGACAATATCCGAACACAATCAAATTCAATGGGTGGCAAAACTTATGTGTTAGTAAGGGTTAGGGAGGTAAATACAATTTTACACATAAACTGGGACCTATGCATAAGAGCTATAGAGGCTGATGTTAGTAAGGGCTAGGGAGGCTGGTGTTAGTAAGGGCTAGGGGGACTGCTGTTAGTAAGGGCTAGGGGGGCTGCAAAATAAAGAAAATAAGGAATAAAGCAGGACAGTTATCCTTACTGAATCTCCAGCTCGGCTGTCACATTGCTTCCGGGTCCACTCATTAACCCTCATAAAAATTCAGTGCTTCCCCCACCCACTAGTATTCCTGGCATCTTTTAATGGTTGCTGTCAGACCGTTCCCTCAACATATGTGACAGCATTTGTGATTGGTTGGAATCACACACACTGTCTGGGTTCCCTAGTGGAGATCAAAAATAAATTAAAAATAAGAAATTGTCCTAGGGTCTCCCACATATTGATACCCAGCACAGATAAAGCAGACGGCTACAGGCTGCAGCCCCCAGCCATGTGCTTATCTAGTTTTCTCCCAAGTATGCCGATACCCCATATATGATCAAAAATTACTGTTTGGGTGCACTGCAAGCTTCTGAAAAGAAGGAGCACCATTCGACTTTTGGAGAACAAAATTGACTGAATATATAGTGGATGCCATGCCATTTTTGCCAAGACCTTGACATGTACAGGTAAAAGGTAAGGGTACAGGGGAAAATGAACATTACAATTTCTTAAGCAATTTCTCCTGCATACAAAAATACTTAGTATGTGCTGGATAACTATTTTTTGGGCGCGTGGAAAGGTTGAGAAGGGAAAAAGTGCTATTTGAATTTTGAAGCGCCATTTTGGCTTGAATAGATTGCAAATGCCATGTCCCATTTGAAGAGCCCCTGACATGGCAAAACAGCAGAAACTAATTTTCAAAAGGGTAATAGGAAAAAAACAAATGGCACAATTTGTTACACAATTTCTCTTGAGTTTGCCAATATCCCATATCCATTCAAAATTTACTATAGACACAGTGCAAAGGGCAGAAGTAAAGAAGCACTATGTTTCAGAGCAAATTTTCCTGAAATGGTTTGAGGGTGTCATGTCACATTGGCAGAGTCCATGAGGTACAAGATAAGCAGACCCCCCCCTTAAGTGACCCTATTTTACAAACAACACCCCTCAATGTATTAATCTAGGAGTGCAGTGAGCATGTTGACAACTCATGTCCCTCACAGAATTTTATACCAATGGGTGGTGAAAAAGAATAATTATATATTTAACACTAAAATGTTTTTATTCTTAAGCTTTTAATTTTTAGAATGACTAATAGGAAAAAAGGACCACAAAGTCTGTTGTGTAATTTCTCCTGAGGGCGTCAATACACTATATTTACTCAGGAACTACTTTTCAAGCACAATTGAAAGCTCAGAAGGGAAGGAGCGCCATATTGCAGTGCAGATTTTGCTGTTGAGGTTTGCGGGTTTCATGTCACATTTGCAGTACCGCTAACGTGCCAGAACAGCAGAACCCCCATTGGTGACCTCATTTTAAAAAACATACTTTTCAATGAATTGATCTGGAGGTGCAGTGATCATATTGACACCACATGCGTGTAACAAAATTTAATCCCATTGGGCATTGAAAAATAAGTACATTTTTATCACAAAAATTTTGATTTAGCCCCAGATTTTACATTTTCACAGGAGAAAATGAGTAGCAATGGCAACAAAATTTGATGCACAAAATATGCTGAGGATGGAAAAACCTTATATGTCGCTGTACAGTACAACTTAGACACACCATGAAACTTACGAGGGAGGGAAGGATCACTATGTGACCCTTGGAGCACAAGTTGTCCTAGAATAGTTTGTGGACTCAATATACAGAGCCTGTAAGTACCAGAAGAGCAGGATCCCCTTTAAGTGTCCCCATTTTGGAAATGAAACCCGTCTGGGAATGTTTCCACCTGTGTAGTGACTATTTTGATTGCATGGGTGTTTTCCAGAAATAATCAGTAATGGATGTTGCAAAGTGAAAATTGCAAATCTGCCATTGTAGTTAGCCCAGTACATTGTAGTGGCCATAGATTGTGCCCAGCTCATGCTTCTAAAGGCACACACCTGGTAAATTAAGCGGGCTCTTTGCACTACAGAAATACAAAACATGTGGATGCTAGATGTGTTTAGGCACATTGTGGGGCTCAAAATGGAAGGAGGATTTGGATTTGTGAATGCAAATTTTGCTGGATTCCCTATTGGGGAAGCCATGGTGCTTTTCTAGAGTCTTTGTGTTGCCAGTAGTGTGGAAGACCTCTATATATTCATTAACAGATAAGGCTACTTTCACACATCCGGTTTGAGCCCTGCGGCTCAATCCGGCTGTGAAAACTATGCAACGGATGCGGCGAAAACACCGCATCCTTTGCATACGTTTTTACATGCGGCCCGTCCGTTTTTTTCCGGTTGCGGCATGCTACTGAGCATGCACAGTGGAAAAAACCGCATGCGGCGACCGGATGCGTTTTTTTTCCGCATCGCGCCGCATCCGGCCTCCATAGGTATGCATTGAAAAATGCGCCGCAGCGGCCGGATGCGGCGCGATGCGGTGTTTTTTGCCGGAGCAAAAAACGTTGCAGGGGACGTTCGATCCGGCCGCCGCATCGGCTAAATCTGCCGCATGCGGCCAAAACCGGGCCGAACGCAAGCCCCTGCGGCACAATACGGCACTAATGTAAGTCTATGCAAAAAAAAACCGCCACCGGCGTTACAAAAGCCGGTGGCGGTTTTTCTGCAGAACGCCGTATTGTGCCGCAGAGCAAAAATCCGGATGTGTGAAAGCACCCTAATGGACCTGAGTGGAGGCTTATTTTTTGTGGAATGAGTTGAGGCTCTTAATGGGAACATTTTACATAATAGATATAGATATATATATATATATATATATATATATATAGATCACATTTATCCTGTGCTCTACGCTAAGTACTTACTTTGGGATTTACATCTAAATCTCTAAAAGATGTGGTTCAGATGACACCCCTGAGGGAGTCATTCACTATACTAAGGTAGCAGAGTTACTCTGGCTTCTGTTCAGTGATATTGTTCTTTTCAGAAGTGCACAAAACTGTGGCTCTTGAAAAAAGCTTAAAAAATCAGACACCGCTGGATTATAGGTTAGAGACAGTCCACAGTGTTTCCGATTGCCTCATCATAGTGAATGTTCCTTTGGGGGTTCTATTTGAATCACGTATATGTCTGAGATTGACACGGAAACCCAACTATAAGTGATCAGGATAGAGTGCAGCATACATGTGAGCCAAACCTTACTTCGATCTTTGGGAGGCAGAATAAACAAATGAACAGCAGGTCAAGAATTTATTTTATTTTATTTTTTTTATGACGTTCACATTGCAGTATAAATGATAAGATGGTTTTATTCCTCGGGTTGGTTCGAATACAGCAATACCAGGTTTATATTAGGTTTTTATGTTTGCTACTATAAGGCTATGTCCGCACTTTGCGTCGAGGTAGTTGCAGTTCTAAACGCAGCCTCTGGCAGAAATGTTTTTTGCCAAAGTTGTGTGCGTTTTTACCGCGTTTTAGCCGCGTTTTACATGCTTTTTCATTGCTTAAAGCTAGATGCATTTTCAATACAAAGACACTAGTACTAAATAAAGTTTAACCATTCAAACACTATGAAAAAAACGGAAAAACATGATAACAAATATCAAGATTATTATCAATCAAAAAAAGGCTTTTTTTTATTAAAATGGTAAGTTTGTGATAATAATTATGCATAAAATTACATTTATTTATAGATTTTTAAAAAAATAATTGTCGTACTATGTGTGTGTGTAAAGGGACATATCATGCCAGTAATATTTTGCCAAAAACGCATGCAATTAATTGGTCCAAAATGCATGTTTTTAGCATAAAAAAAGCATGGAAAACGCTAGAATTTTGATGTTGCTTGCATTTTAAAACTTCTCATTGACTTCAATATTAGCAAAACGCTGCCCAAATGGCAAAAAAAATTGACATGCTGCTTCTTTAAACGCTGAGTTTTTGCCCAAAAATATGCAAATTAAACGCAGCGTTTTAAACAGCATTGTGCGCACAAGAAATCCCCATTTCCTATAAACTTTGCTTCAAAATCAAAACATATATATTTTGGCATTAAAACGCTGCAGTTCAAAACGCTGCGGAAATGCAGGTAAAAACGCAAAGTGCGCACACAGCCTTACACACTAAAACAACGCGCTGAAAAAGTTTTTGCATCACCATATTTTGAGAGCTATAATTTTTTTATTTTTCACGGAGTCATGTGATTGTTTGTTTTTTGTGGCATAAGTTAACGTTTTTATTGGTATTATGTTTGTGCACATAAAATGTTTTGATACAAAGGTTCACACATCTCTAATCGGGATCTTTCCATGTATCAATAATTATAATTTCGCTGCCCATATTTTCATTAACGTGCCGAGGCTAATGAAAAAGGGAAAAAAAATTGCAGAAGTTGTGCACAATAAAATAAATGTAAAGAATACTTTGTGTCATTATAAATAAAAATATATATACAATATATTTAGGCTACTAAGTTGTTGTGTGTAGCCAGGAGCGCACAAACCATGAGGTGACATGAGCCGTGGCCTCAGGCGGCGCCACCTGCTGGGAGAAGGAGGGTGGCAGCCAGGGTGTGTGCGGTGTATTCCATGAAAATTAGTTACAACACTGCTAACGAAATCACTGGCTGCAAATGATCTACACTAGTATAGACCCAGACTGTCACAGACTGTGTGTGTCAGAGTTCAATGCAGCCGGTGGCCGATGAAAATTGGTGATGTACCATTAATTAACCCTTTTCCAACCTTTGACGCACCATATGCATCATGGCAGGTTTCCGTTCCTGCAGCACTGGTGATCGGCTTCACTGAAATGTCACCAGCACTGCATCTACGTGAGGCCTATGTACTTGAGCCCAGAGGGGTGGCTTTGCCCCCTCATTGCTACGATTGCTTTGATTGGCTGTTGAAAGTGTCATTTTCCCTTTCACTTTCAATCAGAATGAGTGTAATATTTCACCAATAAACTTGGTGAAATACTACAATCCAGCCATGGCTGATGATGCATTATCATTGGCCATTGGCTGGAGCAGGGTGACCCCTGTTTCACCCCCCAGATCTGATTGGAGCTAGTATCCATGTGACGCTATCCTTGCAATCAGAAGTGGAGGGGCGGTGTGACCAGTGGGTACCCGCCCTCTTCAGCCTCATCCTGTTCATGGACGCTGAAGATCGAGGTCACCGCCGGTCACCCCGCTGTCACTGCGATCTGCCGCCATCCGGTAATGTATTTGCTCCCCTCTGCTGTCTTTCTCTCCCCTCTGCTGTCTTCCGCTTTACCCCATTGGCCGATTCCACCCCTCCACACCGACCTCCGCTGCCCCCTCTTGTCCAATTCAGACCCCCCTCCCCCTACCGACTTCCTCTCCCTCCCACCTGCTCTGTAATCACTCAATGCGCTATTTCTCTGCCAGCCAGCTGGCTGGCGTAAGGCCCCTGCTCCTGCCGCCAGCGATCGGTCCCCTGCTCCTGCCGCCAGGTGCATTTTTGGTGTATTTTTTCCTGATGCCCTTGTGAAAAAAAGCTACCTGGTTAAAGTAACAATTTTGTGGTAAAAAAAAAAAATATTTTCACGGCTGAACGTTATAAACTTTTTGAAGCCCCCAGGGGTTCAAAGTGCTCACTCAATAAATTCCATGAGGGGTCTAGTTTCCAAAATGGGGTCACTTGTGGGGGAGCTCAATTGTTTAGGCACCTCATGGGGTCTCCAAACGCAACATGGCATCCACTAACGATTCCAGACAATTTTGCGTTCAAAAATTCGAATGGCGCTCCTTTCCTTCAGAGCCATGCCGTGGGGCCCAAACAATTGACTTATAATATATATATATATATATATATATATATATATATATACATATAAAGTATCGGTGTACTCAGAAGAAATTGCACAATACCTTTTATGATGCATTTGTTCCTGGTACCCTTGTAAAAATTCAAAATTTTATGGCTAAAGTAACATTTTTGTGTAAAAAAAAAAAGTAAAATTTTCATTTTTTCCTTCCACATTGCTTTGGTTCCTGTGAAGCACCTAAAGGGTTAATAAACTTCTTGGATGTGGTTTTGAGCAGAGTGAGGGGTGCAGTTTTTAGAATGGGGTCACTTTTTGGTATTTTCTGTCGCATAGGGTTCTCAAAGTCACTTCAGATGTGACGTGGTCCCTACATTTTTTTTTTTTTTGTACATTTTTTGGAAAAGTGAGAACTACCACTTTCCACTACTTACACAGCACCTTAACAAGTGTAAAGGCTGATGTTTCCAATATATTCCTATTTAAATGTGTGTGTATTATATAGTGCATCAAGTAAAGGCCACTATGCACACAATGACATCGCTGTGAAAGTACCCACCCCCATCGGTTGTGCGTCACGGGCAAATCGCTGCCCGTGGCGCACAACATCGCTAACACCCGTCACACTATACTTACCTGCCTAGCGACGTCGCTGTAGCCGGCGAACCGCCTCCTTTCTAAGGGGAAGGTTCGTTCGGCGTCACAGCGGCGTCATTAAGCGGCCGTCCAATAGAAGAGGAGGGGCGGAGATGAGCGGCTGGAATATCCCACCCACCTCCTTCCTTCCTCACTGGCGGCAGCCGCAGGTACGATGTTGTTCCTTGTTCCTGCGGTGTCACACATAGCGATGTGTGCTGCCGCAGGAACGACGGACAACATCGTACCTGCAGCAGCAACGATATTTGAGATTAGAACAACGTGTCAACGATCATCGATATGGTGAGTATTTTTGATCGTTGGCGGTCGTTCGCACGTTTCACAAGCAACGACGTCGCTAACGAGGCCGGATGTGCGTCACGAATTCCGTAACCCCAACGACATCTGGTTAGCGATGTCGTTGCGTGTAAAGTGGCCTTTAGGCTAGTAAAGAGTAAATCAGATTTATTTCTACCGATTCTAAGAATTTACTAAGGGGGGGGGCGCTATTTTGATGTTCGCCTCAGGTAGCAGAGAGGCTAGGTTCGCCCCTGTGTGTAGCATAAAAAAATACAATCTGCTACACAAAAAAAGCCTTGCATGTACTGTAGGTATGACAAACCAAAAAGTAAAAAAAGAGTTATAACTTCCCAATTGCATCAAGGTGGAAATAATAATAATAATAATAATAAAAGAAAAATCTTATCCAACTTCCATTGTCCTCATGGAGTTAATTTTATTTTTTTAAGTTGAGTCCTTCTGCTAATATGAAATCTAATGCTTTTATCTTTTAATCATTCTTTAAATAAAAATGACATTTCTAAATGCCACCTGGACAAAACTCTTTTTCATGCTTGCCTCAGAAGATAAAAAGTCACAAAATCTAGGGTGTGGTATTATTTACTCTTTGCAGGAAAAAAATAACATTGCTTTGTCTGTTTCATGTCGAAAACTTTTTTTTTTTCATGTTTTAGATCTTTCTTCGGAGTTCATCATGAAAGTTTGCTTGCCTTTCTTTTATTTTAAGGCTTGAAGCCTGAGTTGGAGTGAAAGATCCCTTTATTACTATGGTCTAGGACAAATGAATGGTGTCAAACAAAACATGATCATTGACTGGCAGCACTCAGTGAGTGGAATTTATCTGATTTCCCATGCTGCAGACAAGGAAAAGATTCTTTTGGCTGAACTAATGGATAAGAAAATATTTGCCAAGATGACTTTTGTTTCATTTGCAGCATTTTACTCTTTTTTTTTTTTCGAGAAAAGAATTTAATGTTTCAAAGCACCGTGCAAATATGTCAAGGAATGTAGAGGATCATGTAAAACAGAAGTGGATGTATGCCTCCATAGTATAGCAAGTCAGGTAAAATGATTAAATGACTGACACACAAAAAATATTCATAATTTTGTATGCATTGTATAAAAGATCATGGAATATTAACTCCTTAAAGAAGTGGTTCACTGATATTTATTATTGGCCACAATGATATTATGTTGAGAAACAAGGTTTTTCTCAAAAATCTTGTGTTGCCACCTGTGTAGTAGCTATTGTTATCTTCCCCATCACCTGACCCCCTGGGCTCCATGACCTCAGGGATCCGTTGATGTTACGTCAACTGCCTGCTCACCTGACATCACCACGGCCGGCCCCAGTCTCTGTGAGTCACTGGACTGTGGGTAGAGTTTCACCGTTCATCACAGCCCTGCATCCCTCCTGCTTACGCACTCTGTAGTGAAGGAGGAGTGAGCAGGAAGATGTTGCGCTGTACTCCTTGGCTGTGATGAGCGATGAATCTCCACCCACAGCCCGGTCACTCACGGAGACTGGGGCCAGCCGCGGTGATGTCAGGTAAGTAGGAAGTTGATGTGACATCACCAGATCCCCGAGGTCACGGAGTCCAGGGGTCAGGGATGAAGAAGAGCGGACTGCAATAGCGCCACTGACAGGTACTATTGGCAACACAAGGTATTTGAGAGAAATCTTGTTTCTCAACATAATATCGTTGTGGCCAATAATGAATATGGGGAACCATCCCTTTATTGATCATTGTCTAGTGGTTTTCCATTAACGGTACATCTAATATGCTCCCTTTTTACAGCAGTGCTTTAGAAGAAGATTGCAGTGATGTGTGCTAACCTAATGACTAGAGGGCTCTGACTAAAGCCTGCTTTACACGTTACAATTAAGCATACGATATCGTATGCGATCGTACCTGCCCCCATCGTATGTGCAGCACGTTCAATTTGTTGACCGTGTCAAACAAACGATTATTTCCCGTCACACATACTTACCCTTCCATATGACCTTGATGTGGGCGGCGAACATCCACTTCCTGGAGTGGGAGGGACGTTCAGCGTCACAGCAACATCACGTGGCAGCCGGCCAATAGAAGCGGAGGGACGGAGATGAGCGGGACATAAACATCCCGCCCACCTTCTTCCGCATTACCGGCGGGAGCCGCGGGACGCAGGTAAGATCTGTTCGTCGTTCCCTGGGTGTCACACACTGCGATGTGTGCTGCCTCGGGAACATTGAACAACTCGACGTGCAATTTTTAGCAAATGAACGACGTGTATGCGATGAACGGTTTTACGTTCAATCGCACGTAGCTGTCACATGCTACAACACCACTAACGATGCCGGATGTGCGTCACTTACGACGTGACCCCGCCGACACATCGTTAGATATGTTGTAGCGTGTAAAGCCCGCTTAACAGCCATGGGGATCAGGCACTAATTAGAGGCAAAAAAGGTTGGGACTCATTGTCAATCATGCAACCTAGAGGTAAATGGATTGATTCATGGAAATTCGAACTTGAGTTGAATTTCCAGAAATTCATGGTCCAACCTGAATTTGAACACTTTCATATTTGATTCGTAAAAACCATACCCGGGATACATCCCATGCTGCTGAAGCTGAGTGGGCTAGTTTTGTTTTGTGTGGACATGCAGGCTTCCCCATTATTCCCTCAAGCTGTGTTATCTAGTGGATAATTACACTTTGTATAGTGGTGAGCTGTCAGAGATCAGTGTTCCCAGTGGAGTACAGTGGCAATTTGTACAGCAGAGTCTGCTTCCATTTACAGATTCCACTGGGTAAGTGGAATATACATATCAAATTGAAATCTCTCTCTCCGTCTGTAGAAAGTGGAATATACAAAGTTTTTGCAACATTATAACAAGGTACATTGTTCTGAAATTGTTCCACAATTTTTAGACACTGTTGATCACAGATTGGTGAATCTCTGACCATCTTTACTTCTGAGAGACTCTACCTTTCTAAGGGCTCATGTGCACGTTGCGTAATAGCATGCATTTACGCTGCATATAGCACTGCAGCGTAAATGCATGCGTCCTGCGTCCCCTGTACAATCTATGAAGATTGTGCATGATACGTGCGCTCGTTGCTTTTATGAACGCAGCGATTTGGGTGCTAAAATTTTGACCCAAATCCGTGCGTTCATAAAAGAAGCATGTCAATTATCTCTGTGTTCTGGATGCAGCTCCCACTCTGTCTATGTTGGGGGCAGTAGCCAGAGCGCATGAAATCATCGGCTTTTTTAAACAAAAATACTGTATTCATTATGCATTGTTTCTTCAGCGATTTGAAGCGCACATGTGTCAAATCTCTGCAGAAGAATCAGCAGTTACGTGCGCATGAGCCCTTACATGTTCTTTTTATGCACATTCACGTGAGTTAATTGAAAACTGACCCTGCAAATGCTCCTTCATTAGTACCACTTACTTGTCCATTCTTTTGCTAACCCTATTCTAACTTTTTTTGAGATGTTGTGCTGGCATGAATTTCTAAAGGAGTTATTTTTTTTCAAATGAAACGGAAAATTACAAAATTGCAACTTCTAACTTGTGTTGTATGTTCTATTGTGAATAAAATACGGCTATAAGAAATTTGCAAATTATTGCTTTCATGTTTTCTTTATATTTTACACAACATTGTAAATTTTAGGGAATTACCATTGTAGTATTCTGAAATTAAGAACACAGGAAACAGGAAATCTCCTTTGAGTCATCTGTGTTTTTGGTGGGGTTTTTTAGTTGTGTTCTTGCTGCAGTTTTGGTGCGTTTTTCTATGTTTTTCTACATAATGGGTTTTATCAATGAAAAAACATTGCAAAAACACTGCGAAGAATTGACATGTTCATTCTTGAAATCTGCAGCAAAAACGCAGGTATTTGACAAAACAGTCAGGAAAACGTCTGCAGGTGGGGGTGTGTGTGGGGGTGTATGGGGTGTGTGTGTGTGTGGGGGTGTGGGTGTGTGTGGGGGTGTGGGGGTGTGTGGGGGTGTGTGTGTGTATATGTGTGTGGGTGGGTGGGTGTGTTGGTGTGTGTGGGTGAGTGTGGGTGTGTGTATGAGATTTCAGAAATCTCATAGAGTTTGCTGGGACTGTAAAAAGCAGAATTTTATTAGCATGGATTTGCATAAAACCAAGGCAAATATGCAGCTAAAAATGCAGCAAAAACTAAAAGCCCAGTGTGAACATAGCTTAAGGATACCATTGAAATAACTCTATACAAGTTTTATGTATCATTTGCTGCCCATAACAGCACTGTATTCTGTCCATAGTACCTTCAGCCATTGGTTGTACATACTTTGCAATCTACCTCTGCCATTTCCATACATCCTGGTGTTCTAGATCTGAGTTTAATGCACGTCCCTTCTCATACAAACATCAAAGTTATAGAAAATATAGAAAATGTTACTGATGATGTTGCAGCCTTTTCGTAGTGTAGTATAGGAGTCAGGATGTAGAACAAAGACTTTCTTTTTAGAAACCTAGGAAAGCAACTATCCCCAGATAAGATGTAAATGGAGGTCCATGTCCATATCTACAAATTTATACTCCAATACTATGAATAGAGTTGAGCGAGTACCTAACTATTCATTCTCGCTATACTCATAACCAGTACTGTCTAATACTCGCATATTCATTCCGAATAGCATGTGCAATGCAAGTCAATGGGGAAAAACTCACAAAGTAACCCAAATTCCGCACTATTGATGAAAAGTACGGCATTCAGGTTACTCATTACATTGCAAGTTTTTCCCCATTGACTTGCATTGCACACACTATTCGGAGTGAATATGCGAGTATCAGACAGTACTCGTTATGTGTATAGCGAGTACGAATAGTTAGGTACTCGCTCAACTCCAACTGAATAATCCAGCTATAATATATCAATGCCTTCAGCTGTAGCTCCAGCTTTCAGTCAGAATCAGATTTCTTTCACCAAAGTTGCTAAAAGTGGCCTAAATGTTTCCATGATGTTAGAAAATTATGTGTTTTGGGCATCTGGAGGACTCCCTAATGAATAATTACAATGGGAATCTTCTGTCTCTATCTTTGTTTGCTTTTAATCTACTAATTTACTAATCCATTAACTTTTTTTCCAGTTTCCAGATACCTGGGAGACTCAGGAGCTCTCTTATCCCCTACTTAAACAGAATAAAAGCAAGTAAAGCCATCAAGACAACAAAGACATCGCTACTGTAACATCTTGATTTAGACTAAACAAAATATGGCAAACTGAATCTTTCCTTTCTTGTTCTTTTTTTTTATTCTTCTCACAAAGACACATCAAAGAACAACATCTGGCTCGTGTACTGTATCTGTGCGGTCACGATCACCATTAGATAACTATTTTCTTTTAAATAACTAGAACAACCTAAATCTACCTATCAGATCTACCACCTGTTTATCTGAGGCTTTTCTGGGGCTTTATGGAAATTCTACGCTCTACAGTTCAGACAGAGCTGATTTTCAAGACTACATCCATACATCTAAACTATGTCTAAACCCAATTTCAATTATTTTCAGCCAAAATTAAAAGTAGCAGGTTATGTAAAAGCTTTTTAGGGCGGCTAAAAAAAATGTAGTATTAGCCACAATCCTTGGCAGCTAATGATGTTTAGCTATGTGTCTGCTGCATTCCCTAACTTAGAGGGTGGATCAAGCTTTCCTGGCAGCCGGTTGCTTTTTCCATAGAATAGACATGACACTTCCTATAGATGATGGTGGACAAGTAGGGTCAAATCCTATACAAAGTAAGAGGTAAACTTGGCACTCATATGCAGATTGATGACTTAAGACCACTTTACACACAACGATATCACTAGCGATCTCGTTAGCGATGTAACACGCCAGATCGCACATACGATTTGCCGAGATCATTCATAGGTCGTTTTTTTTTTTTAAGCGGCGACCTATGAGCGATCTCGGCAAATCGTATCTGCGATCTGGCGTGTCACATCGCTAACGAGATCGCTAGCAATATCGTTGTGTGTAAAGCAGCCTTTACCTGGTAGTCTTGAAGTACTGGGGTCCTGGGTTCAAATCCCACCAAGGACAACAACTACAAGGAGTTTGTATGTTCTCCCCATGTTTGTGTGGATTTCCTCCAGGTTCTCCAGTTTCCTCCCACACTTTAAAGACATACTGATAGGGAATTTAGATTGTGAGCCCCAAGGGGTAATAAATGTTATTATTACTATTATTTTAAAATCAGGTATATAGGTACTTTTTTTCAGACAAAAAACTAAAAAATACTTATCAGCTACTCCACCGCCATCTGCAATTCCTGGTATAGAGAAAGATATGAATGGATCAGAGTCCAGCTGGTCACCAGAAGAAGCAATGCAAAAAAATCCAAGAAAAATCCAGCAATCCCAAACGATAAAAAATTCCAAAACTTTATTTCACATTTTAAAATTCAATGGTTAGGACTCCATTAAAAGGGAAACAGATAATGTGTTTCGGATCCAACAGATCCGTACTCATATCTAAAATCATCTGTTTCCCTTTTAATGAAGTCCTAGCCATAGAATTTTAAAATGTGAAATAAAGTTTTGGAATTTATAATCGTTTGGGATTGCTGGATTTTTCTTGGATTTTTTTGGATTGCTTTTTTCCAGACTGCTACTTGCCGATCCCCAAAACGACCTGACTCCTACTGACTTGCCTCTCAGCTCTGCAGCTGCAAACTGGGCAATGGTCTGGTATCCAGGTCCCCAAAAGGGTCTACAAGAGAAATATAGAATATTAGAAAATTATGATATATTACAATTTCCAATGTGCTGACATCTAATTGGCAAAAGTACAATACTGTATGCTAAAATCTAGTTTTACAGTTTCCCTTACCATCTTCAAAGATGGGTGTAATTTTAATAACTGGAAAGCATTCTTAAATTCAAGCAATTTTTCAATTTACTGGTTATTCGACCTCCCCTTGTCATGAATAATTAAATTTGTCTATTGTGCAGGGTACCAACCTATGCACAGTGCTTACAAACTTTTCTCTATTAAGCTTTTAAGCACAGCACTAAAGTCGGCCCAGGATTTCTAGTAGACAGCTTTTAGCTCCCGATCCTGAGGAGCTTCAATGCTACATCACTTCTCGGATGATGCAGAGTTAAAGCTGCCTCATTGTCAAGGGTGTGTCACGTGTGACAGTCAGTCATGTGGTTTCTGGCCATATAAGGTCACAGTGTGTGGCTGCACAGAAAGCTCCCTGACCTTCTATTGTTCCTGCTCTCAGTATTCATTGGTATAGGTGGCTTTCCTGCTAGATTCATCTCTCTCTTTTGTACCCAGTAGGAGCTCGCCTTCCACCAAGCTGTTGAGTATTAGTTTTCCCTTGGTGTTTAAATACCCCTTCCTTCCCTTGGACTTGTGCAGGTGATATTTGTCAGTTCCTTCAAGCCTAGGTTGCAAGCGGGTGGTTTGTACTCCTCTGTGGTATTGTTGTTGAAAGCTCTGCTGAACTTCTACCTGAGTCATCTAATGATAAGCAGTTCATGCTTTTCCCCTATGTGTTCCTCTTAGTGCGGTTGACGAAGAGCTCATCCCATCCATTTCCTATTTAGGGCCCAGCACTAGGGATACTTAGGGTCAGGTATCCAGTTTGGTGCATAGGTGCGAAACCTATCTAGGGTGGTGAGGGACTCCAGGGACCAGTAGTAGGTTCAGTCAGGGGTCACCATTTTCCATTTCCCTAGACAGTGTTTCCCTTCTCTTTCGCCATGAGCTTGGTACTTCCCTGTACCTAGCATGACACTCATAGAGCAACATCAGTGAGCACAAAGTTTCGACCTTTGGAGCAGCAATGCCACTGGTCTGGACTGTCAATCAAGTAGTATTGCCCGCCCCAGCAATCAAAGAAGACCATAAAAACAGGCACGGAGAAGAGTAAAGGTCCAGTCACACTAAGCAACTTACCAGCGATCCCAACAACGATAGGGATCGCTGGTAAGTTGCTAGGAGGTTGCTGGTGAGATGTCACACTAGCGACGCTCCAGCGATCCCACCAGCAACCTGACCTGGCAGGGATCGCTGGAGCGTGGCTACACGAGTTGCTGGTGAGCTCACCAGCAACCAGTGACCAGCCCCCAGCGCCGCGTGGAAGATGCTGCGCTTGGTAACTAAGGTAAATATCGGGTAACCAACCCGATATTTACCTTGGTTACCAGCTCACGCAGCTAAACGTGCAGAGAACAGGGAGCAGCGCACACTGAGCGCTGGCTCCCTGCTCTCCTAGTACAGCACACATCGGGTTAATTACGCGATGTGTGCTGCAGCTAAATGTGCACAGAGCAGGGAGCAGCGCACAATGCTTAGCGCTGGCTCCTTGCTTTCCTAGCTACAGCACACATCGGGTTAATTAACCCGATGTGTCCTGCAGCTAAATGTGCACAAAGCAGGAGCCGGCACTGACAGTGAGAGCGGGGGAGGCTGGTAACAAAGGTAAATATCGGGTAACCAAGGACAGGGCTTCTTGGTTACCCGATGTTTACATTGGTTACCAGCCTCCGCAGAAGCCGGCTCCTGTTGCCTGCACATTTAGTTGTTGCTGTCTCGCTGTCACACACAGCGATCTGTGCTTCACAGCGGGACAGCAACAACTAAAAAATGGCCCAGGACATTCAGCAACAACCAACGACCTCACAGCAGGGGCCAGGTTGTTGCTGGATGTCACACACAGCAACATCGCTAGCAACGTCACAAAAGTTGTTCGTTAGCAGCGATGTTGCTAGCGATGTTGCTTAGTGTGACGGGGCCTTAAGGGAATATGATAATCTGTGGAGAGCTGACGTTGTCAGACCGTGACCATAATGATAGTCCAAAATATTGACTCTGTTGATTGGACGGTAAAGCACCCTTTTCTGTGAAGTAGGCACAGTTTCATTGATTCACAAGTAAACAAACATAATTTCTAAAAAATGAAAATAAATTCTTGTCAATTTTTTATTCTTTTTTATTCTAAATTGCTTTTACCATTTACTCTAAAAAAAAATGCAGATCAGTTTCTAAATGCATATTTTCCACAAAACGATTTATAATTCTTTTGCTCTGAACAAAGAACTGCGACCTTCAACATAATGAATGTATAATCCACCTACATGTATAATTCTGGGATAATGAATACTCACAACTACAGAAACCGAACACTATTATATTTCATATAGTTTTCACTGCCACATTTTCAGATGAGACAATTTAATCTCACACAAGGTTCTTAAATTGCCATTTTTATTCTCTTGGATATTTAAAAATGGAAATTTGATAAAATGCCTTACATGTGAGATTGGAAAGAAATGATGCGTATGATATGACAAAAAGAGGAGATTATGGTTTTGAGTCATGTCAACTAATTTATTATTTTGAACATTTACTAAAGTATTATAGTTTTGAAATATCACCAATTTATAGCTCCACTATATGGTGCCATAATGCGCCTCCATAAAGCTTTAAAAGATCATTAGTAGGTATACTTGCAATTTATCTTTGAATCTTATTCCGAAAATGTTGAGTTATCACCAATCTATAGGGTAGGAGAATAATGTATTGATCGCTGGAATGTCTGACCCAGATAGAGGCATTTAAGTTACGAGATCACCTTGTCAGTGGTTATTGGGCTCACATGCATTGGCCAAACTTAAGATAAGTATGTCTTTCAAATATTCCTATAGCAGTAATGAAATTCCAGAGATCACTTATTCATTGTAAGCATTTTAGACTGCAGCTGTATGTATCTTTGTAGTTATATTGTGTTTTCAGCTAGCACATGTTCACACCTGTTAGATGTGTGAGTCAGTTTTTTTTATATGTTTGCTCGAGGTCAGGCGTCTCCAGATGTTTTTTCCTTCAATCACAAAGACAATAAATGGAGAAGACGTTGAACATGTGCCCCTCCATGCCATTCAGATCAGGGCTCTACAGAGCCTGTACTTGGGTTCCAGAGCCCTGATCGTCTCATCAAAGATGGACCCAATGGTCAGAGCTCTGCAATTAACAAGATAACTTAAAATTTGGGGAATAACAGTTTAGAGGAGTTTTTTAAATTATAAAATTGATGGTCTATCCTGACATAGACTCCCAAAACCCTCTCCGGTCAATTTACTGAAGAGGTCTTGATGCTTTGAAATTTTAAATTTTCTGCAAACAATCACTGATTGTGGAAACTTCACACTAGACCTCAAGCAGATTGGATTGTGGCCTTTCCACTCTTCCTCCAGACTCTGGGACCTTGATTTCCTTATGAAATGCAAAATTTAAGTCCACTCTTTGTGAATCTCCCCCAAATTTTTTAATTGCCTTTTCTTAACAATCCTATCAAGGCTGCGGTTATCCCAGTTGCTTGTGCACCTTTTTCTACCACACTTTTTCCTTACCCTCCTTGTGGAGTGTGTCAATGACTGCCTTCTGGACATCTGTCATATCAGCAGTCTTCCTCATGATTGTATAGCCTACTGAACCAGACTAAGGGACCATTTTAAACGCTTAGGAAGCCTTTGCAGGTGTTTTGTGGTAATTATTTTCTGAGATAATGACTTGGGGTTTTTCATTGTCTGTAAGCCATAATTATCTGTTTAAAAGAACTGAGAGTCCTCAGATATACTTTACCGGAGCAATAATCATCAACATTAATAGAAATAAACATTTGAAATAGATCACTTTGTGTGTAATAATTCTATATAATATATGTGTTTCCCTTTTTGTATTGAATTACTGAAAAAAATTTACTTTTTGATGATATTCTAATTTACTGAAATGCACTTGTAACTATTCTTAGGATAGAACATTAAAATTATATTGGTGGAAGATTGACTTCTGGCACTCAACTAATAAGTTGTTTCAAAGGGCCTTACCAATCTACAGGGTGGGCCATTAGTATGGATACACCCGGGGTGGGCCACTTGTATGGATACACCCTGGGTGGGCCATTAGTATGGATACACCCTGATAAAATGGAAGTGGTTGCTGATATCACCTTACCGTTTGTGGCATATTAGTACATGAGAGGAGCCAAACATTTGAGGGCGGGTGAGAAGCCATCTGCAAAGCCGCCATTTTGAATTCAACGTTACTTTTTTCAATGGGAAGGGGGTCTTGTGACACATCAATCACATAGAGAATTGCACAAGAAAAACAATGATGTGCTCATTGTTACCGTAGCTTTATTCATTATTGAGTTATTGACACGTTTGTGACATGGAACAATGACAGTAACCTGCTAAAGGATGTGCTCAAAGTGCTGCCCATTGTGTTGAATTGTCAACGCGATTCTCTTCTCCCACTCTTCACACACCAAGAGCAATACCAGCAGATAAAGGATCCAGGATGTGGGTCACCTGAAACAACGGTATATATAGTGGGTTACTGTCATTGTTTTATGTCACAAACATGTCAATAACTTGATAATGAAAAAAGCTACATTAAAAATGAGCACACCATTGTTTTCCTTGTGCGATTCTTTCCGTGTTTGTTGTGTCACATGATCCTCTTCCCTTTGAAAAAAGTAAAGTTTAATTCAAAATGGTGGCTTTGCAGATGGCCGCCAGGGGCATCACCCGCCCTCAAATGCTTCGCCCCTCCCATGTACTAATATGCTACAAACGGTAAGGTGATATCAGCAACCACTTCCATTTTTTCAGGGTGTATCCATACTTATGGCCCGCTCTGTAAATTTAATGGCAGTTAGAAAGAAAGGTTGGAAGTTAGATTATGGCTGCCCTATTGCCCTGAAAGGAACATTTATGGCTGACCCCAACTTTAACGGAAAATAACATCTGATTAGATAAGGTTTTTCAAAAGTTGAGCCTGTGCATAGAGGGATGAGCAGATGCTAGATAGTTCTGGCTCCTATTCTCTGGCGGGATACCATAAATTGGGACTGGAAAGCAGAATGTTTGCGTCTCCGTCGATTTTGTACTGTCTGCCCAGCTTTAGTTTTAAATACACTATAGCAATCTTTTTCTGAATGGAACATGACTACGGTAATGAGTGGAAACACCTAATCCTCCAATTAATCAGACATATTCTTGACATCATTCACACATAACATATGATAAATACAGAACAGTAAATAAATGACTGACCGCACAGTACTCATACTTGCTTCAGGCTACATGACATGTGAGGTGAGGAAACTCCGCCGAGTCCTAATCAGACCAATATCTAGAGAAAAATTCTGTCCATTATGCAGACGCACAGTCATGACTCCATATTGTATTTAACTTGGCTGTAATGTAATGCTTGCAGTAATTAATTTCCATTCCTAGGGGCCCTGTCAATCAAAACAAGCAGCACACCGAGAAGAACAGCTGGAGGTATGACTCACGATCACTATATCAATGCTGTGACTATGGGAATAGGGGCAGAGACAGGAGACAGAAGTCGTAAAGGTGAATCAACCTTGACGAGATGAAATGACATGTGGGAGAGAGATTTGGAATTGGATAATTTGGTATTGTAATTATGGGAAAATAGAAGGAAACAGTAAAGGGAAGATATTTTATAATTAAATGTATTACCTCCATCTATCACATTTGTAGGATTGCTAGTATTTATATATACTAAAAATAAAACGTACATGTATTCTATAGGCTATTGTTAAAATTAGACTTGTAGGGAATGTGTCGTGAGAAAATGACTAATTGTTCAATTTTTATTTTATTATATATTTTTTTTTACAGCATATATTTTTAATATCCTAAAACTTTTAGTCTGGATACTGAGCCTACAAATAGGCTGACACCTCCGGTTCTGTAGTTCTAAGGTTAGGGATAGAGGATCTCAGAGAAAGCAGGTGAAGATGGCAGCACCCTGGATGCACACAGATCTCATATCCAGCATGTATTACAGTGAGGGGCAATCTCACAATAGAAAGGTTTAAAACTTGGATCATGCTGCAGACTGAATATTCTTTGCTCTTAACCCTCCGTCACATACAATAGGCCTGACAGGCACATCTCTTTTACTTTCATTTCTCCTTCCTCACCAGATTGTGAGGAAATCCCCTCCCTCCAGGTAGTCTCCTGTCTCTAGCAGCTCTGTGAAACCTCATACCACAGTTGGATTGCAGAGCTTCAGGAGGACAGATATAACTGCGCTAATCTCTCAGGCTCATTGTATGTGAACACATCACACTCAATAAGGTTGGTATTTTATGGTTTTATTCATCACATGCTCTGCAAGTGTCATTTTTCTGGGGAAACTTCAGGATCTAATTCTGATTGAATATGTGTTTAATAGTACTTAAGGTACCTTAAAATTAAGTTTGTTTCCATAAATTTTCTTTGTAGAGTTTTTTGACAGAGTCGAACTGGGGACTATTTGGCGGGAGTTTTGAAATGTTTGTATTTCAGAGTTATTAGTTTTATGTTAAGTAAATGGGGTTTTTTTGCACCTGATTATGTGTAGTCTCTTTTATTACATCCCTATGAAGGTCACTCATCACTTTTAGAGCACTGAAATTGCAAACATTAGATATTATAGGTATTTTTCTAGCCTGAGCCTGACAGTCACATTGTATGTGAACTCGTTAGAACCGATATTGTATGTGACGGAGGGTTAACATGAATGAAGTAAAAGAAGACCAGCCACCAGGATTTTCTTATATAAACTAAAGCCAGTGCTATACTGGTGCTATCATGCTGATTCTATACATGCCTTTGGTTGAGAGATTGGATATATACATTCTGAAATATAGGCAAGTAAAGTTTGTGAAATGCACTGTTCTTTGATTGATAGCAGCTACAGAATATCTAATAGGGGGGTCGACTTTTGCCAGTTATTCCCGCCCCTGTCTGTTGGCCGTCTTTCCTTCCCCAGTCTCTGTTATTCCAGGTGGAGGAGGAAGGGAGAAAGGGGTGAGGGTGCGATATGCTGACAGATGGAGGTGACTTCCTCTGCAAAACCTTTCAATTTATCCTTCCACTATTGATAGCAGGATATGAGGGACTAAATTGTGAGAATCAGTGTTCTCATTGACCCTCGAAGCTTTAGCTGGAGTTTAGCTGTGGATGTTAGTTGTCCTCCTATATGTGACCGGATAGATACAAAAGTGGTGAGGACTGCAGATGCCACATGTCCACATCTAAGGACATCATCACTGAAGCAGGAACTATAGACCCTTAGGGGAACGGATGAGGTAGGGTATCTGTGCCCGTTTTATTTTTGTAGACCATTGTGAGCTGTTTTAATAAATCCTTTTTCTCCACTTGACATCCCCTTTAATATTTGATGCAGAGATATTTACTAGGTTTTTGCTACAGTTGTTGGTTTCTTAGTATTATCATACAACTGAATTTTATCCCTTCTTTCTCCTTGATATAAAATCTCTTTATTATCCATCCACACAAAACATTAATATGAAATATGAAGACAACATTTTGATCCTTCAGGGACATATTTATTCCAAATCACTTGTTTCCATTTGAGTGAAACACAAAAACCAGATGCACATTCTCCTATCAGTTCGACAAGTCAGGGTCAGGATTGGTGAAACAGATGTTCTATGCAGGAAAAATGTCTAAAAGTATGATTAGCAAAACAGCATGTCTGCTGGGGTAAACTTGCACAGACTATTTATTTCCATAATGGAGCTGTCACTTTATGTTTTGAAAAGATATTTTCTACTTTACATTAAAAAAATAAGATTTTCCCATTGATGGCAGGCACTTCAGAATGTTTTATACTCTTTACAGTGGGACGTCACTGAATCAAGGTCAGGAGCTTACGGTGACAGCAATAAAACTCAAATTGAACTCATTGACTTCCCCTTAGTTATGATAGAACACATACAAGGTTTCGCTTGGGTAGTCATCCATCTTTTTCCTTCATATCAAACTTCCTCCTCTCTTATCTGTCCTAAATATGCAGCCAGGATAGTATTTCTTTCCAGCTGCTTCGTCGATTCCTCCACCTTGTTCCAGTCATTGCACTGGTTACCCATCCACTACAGAGTTCAATATAAAATTATTGCTCTCACCCACAAAGCATTCCCTGGTTCGTCATCCCCATATATCACTTCCCTCATTTCTATCACTTCCCTCATTTCTGTCACTCTCCATTCTGCAAATGATCTAAGTCTAGCATCCTTCATAACCTAAACCTGTCATTTCCATCTCCACAACTTCTCTAATGCTGTGCCAGTTTTCTGGAATGGATTACCCCAGACTTTCCGACTAATACCTAGTTGACCGCTCGTGGCGCACAATATCGTTAGGCTCCGTCACACGGACTTATCTTCCCTGCGATGTCGCTGTGGCCAGCGAAACACCTCGTATCTAAGGGGGCGCATCACAGCGACATCACACGGCAGGTGACCAATAGAAGAGGAGGGGCGGAGAGCAGCAGAAGAAAAGACACTCCCACCTCATTGCCGAAAGACGCAGGTAAGCTGTTGTTCGTTGTTCCCGGGGTGTCACACGTAGCGATGTATGCTGCCTCAGGAACGACGAACAACCTGCGTGCAAAAGCAGCAACGATAATCGGGATTACAACGACCGGGACAATGATCAACGATAAGGTGAGTATTTCTGGTCGTTCGTACGTGTCACACGGAACTACGTCTCTAACGAGGCCGGATGTGAGTCACAAATTCCGTGACCCCAACAACATCTCGTTAGCGATGTCGCTGCGTGTAAAGCCCGCTTAACTGTTCAACTGTTGTAACTCTGTTATGTCTTTATTATCTGTACGTGTCCCCACTCAATTGTAAAGCGCTCTGGAACATGTTGGTCCTATTTAAATAACATTTGTATTATTTATTATTATTATTATTATTATTATTATTAATAATAATAATAATATTATCTTTTTTTTCTGGACATTTAACTCTAACTACAGACTCTGAACAATGGTTGTCTAAGGCAAGCAAATACTTTAAGATCTACCCCTGACTGGATCTAGGCATGTCTCTTTGACATGGGTGGTGTCCTGAGGGATTTCCACACAGAAAAGAATCAGGGCATCATTGAGCTCTTGGACAGTCTGCAGTACTATCTGGTCCCATTACAGGATGTTGGGCTCTCATGCCACCCTCATGAAATCTGTTTCTGATAGTTTGATAAAAAATAAACAAATAAGTATCTCACTGGACATGGTCATTTTGTAGGACTCTGGTAGTGCTCTTCCTGTTCCTCCTAGCAGAATGGAGCAGATATCAGTCCTACTGCTGGCTTAATAACAATGTATGGACCTGTCCGGCTCCCCCTGTATAATGTACCATCCTGGAGAAGTTAAACTACTTAGGTGTCCCGCTTAAACAACACGTGGCAGGTGCGTTCACACCAACAGATGTCTGACACATGACAAAAACACACCACATTAACACCACAAACAAGGAGAACTCCAGGAACACAATACAATGGTGGGCCCTGGTACTAGTGAAATGGTAGATGGGACACCTTCTGCCTTTACCTGTCGCTGTACTCTGCACTCCTAGCCAAACCCTATACAGGTGAGCACCTGTTGCCGAGCAGAAATCTGAAGCCCTGAAAGACCTTTCAATAGTCCCGGCTAGTGAGTGGGAAGGTACACCCACCATTGCACTAATACAACAAGAGGGTAGGTGAGACAGGGGAATAACAACCAAAATGGAAAATATAAAACTTCAGGACGAATCCACAGCAGCTCCGTCCACAAAGGCTAACAGAATACAAATAGATTTGTATAATCAGCAAAGACTGCTGGGAAACCCTGGTACTGAAACACAAAGGGTTGTGGCTACAGAGCAGCTGCAGCTGACCTGCAGTGCTGGAAAGCTTCTAGCAGCAAAACTGACAGCTGTTTTAGCACCAAGAGAAACGGAAAAAAAAACATTTATATGTAGAGTCCCAGATGGAGACTAGGGGCTCCAGTCCTAAAGCTGTCAGCAGTCTTTAAAAACAGGGAGACGACAGTGACACTGGGAAAGCTAAAAGAGCTGAATGGGCTACAGTTACCGCCTTATGCGACCGGTTGTGGGAAGAACACTACAAAATCAAAATAAGAGAAGACCCAATCAGGAAGGATAAGGAGGCCGTAATTGACCATGTCCTCAACTATAAAACTTTAATTTTTTTGGAGTTATCCTGCTGTTGCCTTTATTGCCCCTGTTGTACCTTTTCATTTTTATAAGCAGGTGAAATATATCCACAATTGTTTTTTCTTCATAGCTGGACAGATTGATATCCATGAAGATGATGTTTGGGTTTTCCTATGATGTGCAAGTGCTCCATTAATTGTTTTGTGCAGTTTAGTTTACATTTCATATAGTCTCATTGTGTTTCCTATCACTTATAAACTATATTAGTTTTAATATGTTTTATCTTTATTTTATAAGAACTGAAGATTCCTCCTTTAATTTCATCCTTTTTCATCAGCAGCTGTATTATTACTTACAGCAAGGAATAATATACACATTCTGTAGGAAAAAGAGAACTGCTGCTATGCTTGTTAAAAACATTAGCAAAATTCCACAGTGAAGCAAACAGGGGAGAACACAGGGGAACGGTCAGTTTTTTAATAACTTCTGCATGTTGCTACCATCATTTTACTGAAAAATACATGGGAACCATTCCAGGGTTCTCGCAAAGTTCACATGGGGTACTGCTCTTCATATTTTACATTTAACATAATGGAAATCAATGAATCACTGTTCTAAATTTGATCTACCTCCAAGTCTGTCTTATAAATGATCATTACTGTATATCTGGTATATATTGCTTAATCAGCCGCGTACACTGTGCAGCCAATGAAAATATACCTGTCACATAATGATGGACTTGTCATGTTGGATATTTTTCGAAAATGCTGAAATGTATAAAAAGACCAGATCATGCTAGTTGTAAATATCTGACAATGAATTGTAAATCTTTAGTTCTTAATCTTAGCTGGGGGGCTTTGAAGAAGGTTTTGGCCGGTTTCCAAACTGTTACCTTCCAGAAGTCAAATGCATGACACTTTGTAAGTCAGGGGTTTGTTATAACAAGCAGTCACCAGAGCTAGTAGTCAGTGTACACAGCAAATGTATGCACAGTGGTATATCCCAACCCTACGCATACATACCATTAAGGCAGACTGTGCGGCTACTTGAGGCTTGTGGAGAGAGAGTACCCGGACTTGACTCGTCCCATTCTCTCTTCTTCTAGGTGGTGACGGTGAGACCATGTGCAAGCATCCCATGCACAGATATACAAAATAATTTTCCTGCAAGAGGTGGAAGGTTAGCTCTGTCCTGCCATCCATTGGAGATAGTCACCGGATAAGTTAGCATTTAAGGGGGTGTTACATGCAGCGATAACGCTAGCGATATCGCTGGTGAAAGCACCCATCCCCGAGGTTTGTGCGTCAAGGGTAAATCGCTGCCCGTGGCGGACAATATCGTTCGGAGCCGTCACATGGGACTTACCTGCCTAGCGACGTCGCAGTTGCCGGCGAACCGCCTCCTAGAGGGGCGGTCTGTGTGGCGTCACAGCGACGTCACTAAGCGGCCGCCCAATAGAAGCGGAGGGGCGGAGATGAGAGGAACGTAACATCCCGCCCACCTCCTTACGTCCGCATTGCCGGCGGCCGCAGGTAAGCTGCAGGTCGTCGTTCTCAAGGTGTCACACGTAGCGATGTGTGCTGCCTCGGGAACGATGAACAACCTGCGACCTCCACAATCAACGATATTTTAAAAAGGAACGACGTGTCAACGATGGACGATAAAATGAGTATTTTTCATTGTTAACGGTTGTTCCTTGCTGACACATGCAACGACGTCGCTAACGACCCGGATGTGCGTCACGGAATCCGTGACCACGGCGATATATCGTTAGATCCATCGTTGCGTGTGATGCCGCCTTTAATCTTTTAACATGCCTTACCACATGGCTTAGGATTTTTAGCCAGTCCATAGACTTCTACAAAAGAAAAAGACATCCATCGCAGAACTGGTTGGCTGTGTGGGATGTTTTTGATGGAGGCCA
This sequence comes from Anomaloglossus baeobatrachus, assembly GCF_048569485.1. Lineage (NCBI taxonomy): Eukaryota > Metazoa > Chordata > Amphibia > Anura > Aromobatidae > Anomaloglossus > Anomaloglossus baeobatrachus. The sequence continues at coordinate 516,219,500 of NC_134358.1, forward strand.
TGGGGTTATTGTCTCTGTTTGTGAAGCCCATCGATTTTCCATAGGAAGTGTGAGATAGCGGGGCCATTGATATGTGACGGACGGTACGTATCTCCCAGAATGCGTACAGAAACATATTAGAGCCCTACATAGTGGTCAGTCCAGTAACCTCCAGGCCGGGTTATGCAGGTGGCTCATGGCCACAGTTCTCGTTTAAAAGCTCTTTGTAAAGGCCTGGGTGGGGCAGAGTCTGTTCTGTAAGCTGCAGAGCAGGAAGCCTGGGAAAGCTCCAGGCCTGCATGGACCGATTATAAGTCTGTGGACCCTCCTGGAACAGCCGAACGGGGTATCGTAAGACCGTCTCCTACGGCAAGGGGTGCCTGTGTGACGGGGACCCGTATGGACGTTGCATAACCCGGCTGTGTTCCAGATGACTCTACCTGTACAGCGAGGAAAATAAAGCTGTTTGGATCGGACTATTTGGGTCACTGCCTCTTTGTTGTCCTGGGGGACCCCCACCCCGCTACATTATGGTGGAGAATGCGGGATGGAGCATTGAGGCATACCCCACCGCTGAACCATGCTGAAGTCTGTGACGGCTCCGCATGTCCATAATTAGGCCGGCTACGCTACAGTATAAACCGGCCGATAACATGGAGGAGCTTCTGCGGCAGTTGGTAATAATTCAGCAAAAGCAACAGGAGCAATTGGGTCTGTTCCAGCAGCAGCACCAGGAATCCCAGCGGCAGCATCAGGAATCCCGGCGGCAGCATCAGGAGACCCAGCGACAACAACAAGAGGCGAATGCATTACTACGGCAACAGATTGCGGCCCTGCGTGAGACACCGGCAGCAACTGACTCCGACCGACGGGTGCCCCGGGACAGGGTTCGCTCTGCCCTGCGGAAACTAAGCCTGGAGGATGACGTGGAGGTTTTCCTTATGGTTTTTGAGCGCACAGCGGAGCAGGAAAAACTGCCGGCAGGCCAGTGGGCGGAAATGGTGGCTCCGTTCCTGATAGGGGACGCCCAGAAAGCCTACTTCGACCTCAGCCGGGAGGATGCCCTGGACTACAAGAAATTGAAAGGTGAGATCCTTGCCCGTCTGGGGGTCAATACCTATGTGAGGGCTCAGCGAGTGTTTTCATGGGCCTATGTGGAGACCTGTCCAGCCAGGTCTCAGGCATATGACTTACTACAACTGTTTAAAAAGTGGTTACAGCCGGAGGTGTTATCTCCAGCTCAGATGGTGGAAAGGGTGGTGGTCGACCGGTTGGTGCGGACTCTGCCAGTCGCTATTCAACGTTGGGTGGGGCAAGGAGACCCGGGTAACCTGGACCAGGTGGTGAGTTTAGTTGAGCGATATACCGCCACACAGGACTTGATACGAGACTCTGCCCCAGTGCGTCAGGCCCGGCGGCCACAGGACCCTGGCCGAGAGACACATACGGCGCTGGTAAACAACAAAAACCAAGCCCATATCGAGGGGGCAACCCACACTGAGCGTGGCAAAAGACTAGTCCCGCCAAGAATAGTAACAAAAACTGGTGGGGCCACCGCTATGAAGTGCTGGAGATGTCAAGGGCCCGGCCATATCGCCGCCTATTGCCCGTAGATTACGGAGTCCATGGATTGTGGGTACACACGCCGAATGTCTATGTATGCTGCCCGCCCTATTCTTGAACCTCCTCTCTGTCAGATGTATGTAAATGGGCATCAGGCAGAGGCCCTTTTGGACTCGGGCAGTATAGTGACCCTCGTTCATGGGTCGCTGATCTCGGGGTCGGAGTCAACGGAGAGGGAGGTTGGGATTGTGTGTATACATGGTGAGCTCCGCAAATATCCAACAGCAGAGGTGTGCCTCTCCACTCCGTGCGGAGACGTGACGCATGTGGTAGGAGTGGTGAAAACTCTACCATACGGGGTAGTGATGGGAAGGGATTTTCCGTTGTTTTGGTACCTGTGGGAGAGAAATAATACATTTTCCCAGGCAAAAATGAATCTGGGTGCGGAACCCGATGACCCCGAGTCGGGAATACCTGCTGTAGGGATCGCCGATCTTGAGACAGGGGGAGAACCTGACAGGGGTCCACTAGATGTGTTGGCAGGAGAAAGTGAAGAGACTGTAGCGATCCCGGAGCTGGAAACGTCCCGGGAGGACTTCAGGATGGCACAGCTAAGGGATCCTACCCTCTCCCAGGCGTGGGGGAATGTAAAAGAGGTGAATGGGGTGGCCCAACAATCAGGGGCAGAAGTTGTCTTTCCCCCCATGGCGGTTTATAATGATTTACTCTACCGAATAGACAAAAGCAGGGAAGAGATAGTAGAACAACTGGTCGTGCCACAATCCCATCATCAGGCAGTGCTTAACATGGCTCACACACACCCCCTCGGGGGGCACTTAGGGGTTACCAAGACACAAGAGCGTATTTTACAGAGGTTCTTTTGGCCGGGAGTGTACGCAGATGTACGGAAATTCTGTGAATCCTGCCCGGACTGCCAACTGACCTCGCCCATTGCGAATTTCCGGAGTCCATTGGTGCCTCTTCCTATTATAGAGGAACCTTTTGAACGGATTGCAATGGATCTGGTAGGGCCCCTGGTAAAATCCGCACGCGGTCACCAACACATTTTGGTGGTTGTGGATTACGCCACACGCTATCCAGAGGCCATTCCGCTGCGCCATACCTCCGCGAAGCTTATTGCTCGGGAGTTATTTGCCATGTTTTGTCGTCTTGGGTTACCAAAGGAGATCCTTACTGACCAGGGAACCCCGTTTATGTCCAAGGTGACAAAAGAATTATGTAAACTGTTGAAAATAAAGCACCTGCGCACATCGGTGTACCATCCGCAAACCGATGGGCTGGTCGAGCGGTGTAATAAAACCCTTAAGTCCATGCTAAAAAAAGTGGTTGCCAAGGATGGGAGGGACTGGGACATGCTGTTGCCCTATCTTATGTTTGCGCTCCGAGAGGTGCCGCAGGCATCCCCGGGTTTTTCGCCATTCGAGTTGCTTTATGGCAGACACCCTAGGTGCTTGCTGGACGTAGCCAAGGAAACATGGGAACAGGAGCCCACCCCATATAAAAGTGTGATTGCACATGTGGCTCTAATGCAGGACCGCATCGCAGCGGTTTTGCCTATTGTAAAAGAACATTTAACAAGGGCACAAGGGGCACAAAGGCACACTTATAACACACGAGCCACCAACAGATCTTTTAATGTAGGGGATCGGGTCTTGGTTTTGGTGCCCACCGCCGAAAGTAAACTGTTGGCCAAATGGCAGGGCCAAACTGTTGGCCAAATGGCCGTATGAGGTTCGGGAAAAGGTGGGGGAGGTGAACTACCGAATATACCAGCCGGGGAGGAGGAAGCCGGAACAATTGTATCATGTTAACTTGCTTAAAGCCTGGAAAGACCGTGACTCTCTGGTGACGGGAGTGACACAGGTGGGGCCCTGTGGGGAACCTGTAGGGCCGCCCATCCTGGGAATTGAAGGGGGGGTACACTTAGGCGACACCCTCACTAAGCCGCAGCGTCGGGAAGTTCGGAAGTTAGTACAGCAGAACTCGGATGTGTTTTCCGAGGTACCCAGCCGTACTTCGGTTATCCAACATGACATTGTCACCGAGCCTCGGGTTAAGGTGCGTATGAAACCGTACCGGGTGCTCAAGGCCCGGAGACAAGCCATTGCAGCAGAGGTGAAACAGATGCTTACCCTAGGGGTGATCAAGGAATCAAAGAGTGACTGGGCTAGTCCCATTGTGCTAATTCCAAAATCCGATGGGTCGCTACGTTTCTGCAATGACTTCCGGAGATTGAATGAGGTTTCAAAGTTCGACCTTTACCCTATGCCCCGGGTGGACGAACTTATTGAACGGTTGGGAAAGGCTCAATATTTCACGACGCTTGACCTTACCAAAGGCTATTGGCAGGTACCGCTGACAGAGTCAGCCAAGGAAAAGACGGCCTTTATTACACCAGAGGGGCTCTACCACTATGTTGTCTTGCCTTTCGGTTTACATGGAGCCCCAGCTACTTTCCAAAGACTGATGGACATAGTGTTGGAACCCCATCAGAAGTACGCATCCACCTATCTAGATGACATCATCATCTTCAGTTCCGATTGCCAGACCCACTTGTCCCAGGTCCAGGCCGTCGTTAACTCCCTGCGGGCGGCAGGATTGACCGCAAACCCAAAAAAATGTGCAATCGGTCAGGAGGAAGCCCGCTATTTGGGGTACGTGATTGGCTGCGGGGTGATCAAACCTCAAGTAAATAAAATAGAGGCCATCCAAAAGTGGCCCAGACCAGTGTCCACTAAACAGGTGAGAGCGTTCCTCGGCATTGTCGGGTATTACCGGCGGTTTATACCGGACTTTGCCGGGAGAACAGCAGCTTTGACCGATCTGTTGAAGGGTAAGAAGGCAGCTATGGTACGCTGGACCCCTCAGGCTGAGGAAGTGTTTCAGTCCATGAAGACTACCTTGTGTGGTCAACCGGTCCTCATTAGCCCGATTTCGGTAACACCTTCCTGGTACAAACAGATGCCTCCGAGGTGGGTCTGGATGCCGTACTCTCGCAAGAGGTAAACGGAACTGAGCATCCGGTTACCTATTTGAGCCGGAAACTTACCCCGGCGGAAAAGAATTATAGCGTAGTGGAGAAGGAGTGCTTGGCTATTAAATGGGCCTTGGAGTCCCTGCGCTATTATTTGCTCGGGTGACAGTTTCGGTTGGTAACGGACCACGCACCCCTCGTCTGGATGAGAAATGCAAAGGAACGGAATGCCCAGGTCATCCGCTGGTTCCTGTCCCTTCAGAATTTCAGTTTTACGGTAGAACATCGGGCCAGTTCATCCCAGGGCAATGCCGATGCCCTGTCTCGGGCGGCCTGTTTGGGAGCGTCCGTTCATCCCCTCGGGTTTGAACGGAGGGGGGGGTATGTGAGATAGCGGGGCCATTGATATGTGATGGACAGTACATATCTCCCAGAATGCATACAGAAACATATTAGAGCCCTACATAGTGGTCAGTCCAGTAACCTCCAGGCCGGGTTATGCAGGTGGCTCATGGCCACAGTTCTCGTTTAAAAGCTCTTTGTAAAGGCCTGGGTGGGGCAGAGTTCTGTAAGCTGCAGAGCAGGAAGCCTGGGAAAGCTCCAGGCCTGCGTGGACCGATTATAAGTCTGTGGACCCTTCTGGAGCAGCCGAACGGGGTATCGTAAGACCGTCTCCTACGGCAAGGGGTGCCTGTGTGACGGGGACCCGTATGGACGTTGCATAACCCGGCTGTGTTCCGGATGACTCTACCTGCACAGCGAGGACAATAAAGCTGTTTGGATCAGACTATTTGGGTCACTGCCTCTTTGTTGTCCTGGGGGACCCCCACCCCGCTACAGAAGACATACAAGTGCATCTCAATAAATTATCAAGTAGGTCATAGACAACAAGGGATATACATAATTTCTTAGAATCATCATAGTTAATTACATTAGAGTCCCAATATAGATTGATATGATATAGAATCTACTCCCAATATTCAAATAAATACATTGTGCAAGGAAACACGTACAGGAGGCTCGTTCATAAATAGGCAATACATTTTATTTTGAACGTACATATAATTAAAAATTAAAATAGTCAGTTTCTATATTGGTTTCATAATATGAGGTAGCAAGTCAGATTATATCACACCTACCCACCAAGGAACAAGCAGGTAATATCCCACATCCACTCAATGTGTCTCAAAACATCACCATAGATTAAATGTCAGTACTAATGTTAAATCCATGGAGAAACACCATAGGGTCTATCACTTAACACTAGAACTACTGAGGTAGTCATTTTGACTACTTTGCACCATGTATTTCTATATAGGTGTCACGAGTCCAGTAGTTCTAGTGTTAAATATCAATTGCATAGTATTTGTATCAGACACTTACCCATGGTGTATGGATGGGGTAACATACACTGCCAGTCAGAGGTACGTGAGGAGATAACCCAGATAATCCTTGCACGATGTATTCAATAAATTAGAATGTCATCAAAAAGTTAATTTATTTTAGTAATTCAATGCAAAAAGGGAAACGCATATATTACATACAGTGCTGGCCAAAAGTATTGGCACCCCTGCAATTCTGTCAGATAATACTAAGTTTCTTCCTGAAAATGATTGCAATTACAAATTCTTTGGTATTATTATCTTCATTTAATTTGTCTTCAATGAAAAAAAAAATAAATAAAATTGTCATAAAGCCAAATTGGATATAATTCCACAACAAACATAAAAAAGGGGGTGGACAAAAGTATTGGCACTGTTTGAAAAATCATGTGATGCTTCTCTAATTTGTGTAATTATCAGCACCTGTAACTTACCTGTGGCACCTAACAGGTGTTGGCAATAACTAAATGACTCTTGCAGCCAGTTGACATGGATTAATGTTGACTCAACCTCTGTCCTGTGTCCTTGTGTGTACCACATTGAGCATGGAGAAAAGAAAGAAGACCAAAGAACTGTCTAAGGACTTGAGAATCCAAATTGTGAGGAAGCATGAGCAATCTCAAGGCTACAAGTCCATCTCCAAAGACCTGAAAGTTCCCGTGTCTACGGTGCACAGTGTCAAGAAGTGATCAAGAAGTTTAAAGCCCATGGTACTGTGGCTAACCTCCTTAGATGTGGAAGGAAAAGAAAAATTGACGAGAGATTTCAATGCACGATTGTGCGGATGGTGGATAAAGAACCTCGACTAAAAGGGGCTTTACACGCTACGATATCGTTAATGTTTTATCGTCGGGGTCACGTTGTTAGTGACGCACATCCGGCGTCATTAAATCGTTCACCATGGAGAGGTCGTCCCAAAGTCAAAAATCGGTAAGGGTTGTTTATCCAGGTGGTTCATCGCTCCTGCGGCAGCACACATCACTATGTGTGACACCGCAGGAGCGAGGAACGTCTCCTTACCTGCCTTCGGCCGCAATGCGGAAGGAAGAGGTGGGCGGGATGTTTACATCACGCTCATCTCCGCCCCTCCGCTTTGATTGGCCGGCCGCTTAGTGACATTGCGGTGACGTCGCTGTGATACCGAACGTCCCTCCCCCTTGAAGGAGGGATTGTTCGGCAGTCACAGCGCCGACGCCGACCAGGTAAGTACGTGTGACGCTGCCGTAGCGATAATGTTCGCTACGGCAACGATCACAAACAATCGCATGCGCAACGGGGGCGGGTACTTACACGCTCGATATCGCTAGAAATTGCTAGCGATATCGCTACCGTGTAAAGCCCCCTTAACATCCAAACAAGTTCAAGCTGCCCTGCAGTCCGAGGGTACAACAGTGTCAACCCGTACTATCAATCGGCGTCTGAATGAAAAGGGACTGTATGGTAGGAAACCCAGGAAGACCCCACTTCTTACCCCGAGACATAAAAAAGCCAGGTTGTTATTGTCATTTAGATACGGATAAATACTTTTACTTCGTATCCTAGTACAAGTCTCATCTACATCTTTGATGTCTCATATTATGCTCTACTGATAGAGATGGTCATGTGTTTTGATTTCACTTATCCTATATATGAAAAACTGAAATCCCATCACGTTTGATAGGTCGTTGCAGATTGATTAGCAACTAGACTATTAAGAGACTATTGACCTCTTTGGTGCATGTAGAAAAGCGTTCCTTGTGCACATAGACATAAGTCCTAGAAGAAGACCCAACAGGGTTGAAACGTTGGACGATGGTCAAGCATTAATAAAAATAATTTTTTGAGCACCATTTTGGACTTCTTCATATTTCCATTTAGTGTGCCGGAGTATTTCTTAAATATCTGGCACCTGTCTACACTGCCAAAAGCACCAATATCTGGTTTAATAACCCCAGTATCACTGTGCTTGATTGGCCAGCAAAATCTATGGGGTATTGTCAAGAGGAAGATGAGAGACACCAGACCCAACAATACAGGCAAGCTGAAGGCTGCTATCAAAGCAGCTGGGCTTCCATAACACCTCAGCAGTGCCACAGGATGATCGTCTCCATGCCACGCCGCATTGATGCAGTAATTCATAGAAAAAGAGCCCCGACCAAGTATTGAAGCATTTACTGTACAGACTTTTCAGTAGGCGCCAAAATTTCTGAGTTTAAAATCATTTTTTATTTGGTCTTATAAAATACTCTAATTTTCTGAGATAATGACCTTTGGGTTTTCATTGGCTGTAAGCCATAATCATCAACAATAACATTAACAGAAATAAACACTTGAAACAGATCACTCTGTAATGACTATATAATATACGTGTTTCCTGAAATAAATTAACTTTTTATTGATATTCTAATTTATTGAGATGCATTTGTATATGTTAGACAGTAGTTGCAGGATAAAATAAATATGTATCTTAGCTATCCTGCAAGGATAAAGCTTACAAGTGTGTTCTTGAAATGGTTGGTCAGGACAGTTGGCAGAGCAGCAGGTTTGAGGTTCAGCTGTACCTCCAATGTAAACCATTGTGGATAATAAAGAGTGAGAAATTGACTTTACAAAGGAGGAGAAAGAAGGACATAGCAGACAGCAAGTACAAGTATAGTGTTGAGGAACATTGGATCTGTGATTTCTTTTGCAGATTAACACATATTCAGATTGCCAAAAACAGGCTGCTGAACACTTTACAAAAATGGTGTGTGTGCTCACTTCCAGACAAATACAAACGTGAGTGCAGAAAATTTGTGAACTTGATTACAGAATATGTTGGAGTTTAATAAGTACCAAGTTTTTTGTTTTATAAAATGTACTGGATTATAAGACGCACCCCAAATTTAGAGCAACAAAGGTGGAAAACAAATGGGGTCCATCTTGTAATCCGGTGGTGTCTTACCGGAGGGTGTTGTGAATATCATCCGAGGGGGTGATGGTTTGGAGCTCCCTCTGGAGGTCAGGACTGGGGGTGAAGCTGACTGTGACTCAACAGGTGTGGGAATTAAATGGGAGTTTGGGAAGCCCAATTGCAGATCAGCCTGGACTATATAGAAGAGCAGTGTCTGCTGGCTGGGGCCGGTGATAGATGCTTTTCCTCAGTCTCTGAATTGGCTTGGAGTTTGTCCTTCCATTTATCCTTTGCTTGTACCATTCCAGATAAGTTGCAAGTTCTTCGCTTTATTGCCTGATCCACACCTAAGGGTGTTAGTGTTTCTTTTTATTTTGCATAAAGTCTGTTTTCTTGAAGGAGGGAATTGTCTTTCTGTTTTGATGAGCATGGGGGCTCCCCCTCTGCAAGCCCCACTGCAAGAAAAGGGAGATCCTCCCTGTTCTACTTGATTATTTTCACTTTTGTATTTCTTGTGTTTTTTTTGGTATTTTGTTTCTCCCATCATTTACAAAAGTACCTGATATAGTGGGGAAGAGACCGTGTGGTCTCAGGGTTTTGTATATCAGGAGATTGGTATTTTTTCGCATGGTTTTGCACTGACCGCAATCAGTTTTCTTTCCTTTCCTGCTGCATCTAGGAAGTCAGGCCTCGAATTTGCTAATCTATATTTCCTATCTGTGTATTGTGTTTTCTTACATCACCATTGGCTCTATATGTTGGGGCTTGCTATTCCTTCGGGGACTGCTCTGAGGCAAGATAGGTTTCCTCATTTCTATCTGTGAGGTATAGTAAGTTTCTCCGACTGGGACGAGGCAACTAGGTGTGTTTAGGAACGCTCCACGGCTACTTCTAGTGTGGTCTGACAGATAGAGGATTGTGGTCAACTAAGGTTCCAACTACTCTAGTGTTTTTTGGTGTTTTTCTGCTGATGGGATTTTTTGTGATTGTCCATGGTGACCAGATAATAACAGGAGGGGGCAGTAGCAGTGGTAGAGGAGTCACAGGAGACAGGGGTGGTGGGTGTCCCAGAAACTGTAGGCAGTGCTGGGGCCACAAAGGAGGCTGGGGCCATGGCGGAGACTGGGGCCATGGCGGAGACTGTAGCTGCCGTACTGGGGCAGCTTCTGCGGCGGCGGTGGCGGCTGTGCGCGGTGAAGGCTTCAAAGAAATGGCAATTGAACTCTATGCTCAATGGCAAGCCGAGATCTCATTTGCGCAAGCTCCACCTCCAGGCACCATTTTCCTACAGGCCGCTGGAGGGAGATCAATAGGCTGGAGGAGGCGCCTGCGCAGATGAAAGATTGAGCCAAGAGCTCCATCTGTGCATGCCCTGGCCTCTTGCGATCCCTCTCCACCACCCCGGTAAGCTACATTCAAGACACACAGCTCACTTTCCTCCAAAATTTTTGGGAGGAAAAGTGTGTCTTATAATCCGAAAAATGCTGTAATACATTTGACACATTTTGCCAAAGTAGTTTACCTTTTTTAAAGGCTTGTCCAGTGTTCTGATTAAAGTTGGCAGTCATTCTATTTAACTGCAGACTTCTTAATCCTGACAGAGTAAAGTGTGTATGCTGTCAGGATTCCCCAGCATTGCAGGTGAGAGCAGGCCATAGCCATCACAGATAATCTGCATATTTCTAGTCACATTCCAACTAGACATCAAATCTAGAAGGCAAGTGATTGTATGTATGCAAAACGCATACCTGTTGTCACATGATAGCCTGCTTCAGCAATACAGATTAATCCTGACAGCATGCGCACCATATGCTGTCAAGATTCAGAAAATTGCAGATACATAAAGTAACTAGATTTTCTGTAGAAAACCGGACAACACCTTTAGGTCTCCAAAATGTATCAGGTAAATGTGAGCCAGACCTACCGAGTGAGATTTCAGTGAGATCTGCTGACCACAACTGTGTTATGGTCACTAGGTCACCAAGGACATGTTAGATTTCTTTGTTCCTTCTCTTTTGCCCTTGGAGTGGTATATATCAGCCAAACCTACCACTTTGAGAGGAATCAGTCAACCACAAATGTGTTTGGTTGACCAGAGGGGTCTGGCAATGGCTGCAATAAAACAAGCGTGCTTGGTCAAGTGTATGTAGGTGAAAAGGTAAGAATAACTGTCGTTGTAGGTCAGGTATTTTAAGGTAATGGTTATATTATTTTGTCTCGTCTTTTTCTACTGGGAAATGTAACTACATTAGTTGGGTCTTTATCAGTCTGACTGGAAGCTACACCGTAACAAACATGTATAATAAAATGTTTCTAAAAATACTGCAAGTTTTGTGCTATGTTTCCTCTCTACAGTTTGTAGCAATGAGGTGTCTGCTGCCTATATAAACTTGTTTTGTAATACTAGAAGTTATAATGTTGTGTTTAGGCTGTGAGATAGGGCTTTGATCACAAGGTGCGCCCACGTAATATAATCTTTTTTGGTATGAGACTGTTAGTTTTACCAAGGATGTAATATATATATATATATATATATATATATATATATATATATATATATATATATATATATATATATATATATATATATATATACTAGCTGTACTACCCGACTTCGCCCGGGTTAATAACTGCTGTTAAGAAAATAGAATGTGTTAACAAAAATGTATTCTGCACACAAAAACCACAAAACAAATAGATATAAATGTAATTAAAATTTCTGTCTCCCCCTCTGTATATATCTCTCTCTATCTCTTTCCCTGTCTGTCTATCTCTTTCCCTGTCTGTCTATCTTTTTCCCTCTCTGTCTATCTCTTTCCCTCTCTGTCTATGTCTTTCCCTCTAAGTCTGTCTCTTTCCCTCTGTCTGTCTCTTTCCCTCTCTGTCTGTCTCTTTCCCTCTCTGTCTGTCTCTTTCCCTGTCTGTCTCTTTCCCTCTCTTTCACTGTCTATAATCTCTATTATATTTTGACATACTTTGATATGTTTTTTCTTACTTTTATATTAATACTTTTTTTTGTTTATTACTATATCTATTTTTTTTGCTTATTATTTTAATCTAATATATAAATCTGAGTGTATGTGTGTGTGTGTGTGTGTGTGTGTGTGTGTGTGTATGTGTATGTGTGTGTGTGTGTGTGTGTGTGTGTGTTTATGTATGTATGTCTGTGTATGTATGTATGCATGTCCGCTAAAGGAATCTGCACCGTCACATTTACAATCACGAAAATTTTGCACACACACCTCATTTGACTATGACACAGACTATGTTTTAAGGGGATAATGTAATCCCATGCTTTACAGTTATTTGCCAAAAACCTGCTTACTTTAAAGTCAAATACAGGTCATTAATAGGAGCTGTGATTTGTTGCTACAGGCAACGAAGGACATTCTTAGTATAAGAAGCTTATGTGTGAGGTAATATGATTTTGGTGGAGAGATGGATAGAGAGCGAGAAGGAGAGACAGAGAGAGAAACAAAGACAGACAGACCGAGAGCAAGACAGAGAGAGAGAGATAGAGAGAGATAGAAAGACAGAGAGATGGATAGAGAGACAGAGAGAGACGGATAAAGAGACAAAGAAAGAGACGGAGAGACAGAGAGCAAGAGAGCGAGACAGACAGAGAGAGATGGATAGAGAGAGACAGAGAGAGATAGAGAGAGACAGAAACAGAGAGAGACACAGAGAGATACAGAGACATAGTGAGAGAGACAGAGAGAGAGGCAGACAGTGAGAGAGACAGACAGAGAGACAGACAGAGAAACACAAACAGACAGAGAGACAGAGAGAGATGTATAGACAGAAAGACACAGAGAGAGACAGAGATGGATAGAGAGACAGACAAGCAGAGAGAGAGAAACAGAGAGACAGATAAAGACAGAAATAAACAGGCAAACAAGGAGAGAGACAGACACAGACAGAGAGAGGTAGAGAGAGACACAGACAGAGAGAAATAGAGAGAGACACACACAGACAGAGAAATTTAGAGAAACACAGAAAGAGAGAGATAGAGAGAGAGAGACAGAGAGAGAGACAGAGAGAGAGATTGAGAGAGTCGGAGAGAGGGAGAGGGGTAGAGAGACAGAGAGACAGTTAAGAGGGCAATGCTGGCTACTACACCTAGTTCTATAATATAGGAGAAATAATTTATATAGCACAGACATGACTTGCACCCTAGTCCGGAGCATACGCTGTCTTGAAAAGAGCAAACACAAAATAGTCACGTGATTAAAAACCTGAGACTGCGGCTTCATTCTGCTGATTACATATGATGGCCTATTAATCTGGATCCTATAGATATTACCCACACTTTAATGTACAGTATATCACAATAGTGAATACACTTGTCGCATTTTTGTAAATATTTTATTATATCTTTCATGGGACGACACTGAAGATATGACACTGTGATACAATGTACAGTAGTCAGTGTATGGCTTGTATAACTGAAAATTTAGTGTTCTCTAAATAACTCAACACACAGCCATTAATGTCTAAACTGCTGCCAACAAAAGTGAGTACACCCCTAAATGAAAAATTGTGCCCAAAGTGTCCTTATTTTGTGTGGCCACCATTATTTTCAAGCACTTCCTTAACCCTTTTGGACATGTAGTTCACTAGAGATTCACAGGAGCAACTGGAATCCTCTTCCATCCTCCATGACTAAAAATAAATTGAGGGAGACAAAAAGCGCAGATAGAGTCTTACCCAAGTAGAGTAGTGGATATAAATGGATCAGGTAGGCTCACCTGTAGTAGTCGTGAAAGTCACAAATACTGTATAAACGTGTACCAACGGATGCTGCAGCTACTCGTTTGAACATGATAGGTGCAGATCCAGGAAAGGGTTAAACTGCTGTTGAAGACAATCCAAGACCAAATGGATAGAAATGTTGATCTTTATTCGTCTATGTGTTACAGAGATTATTCTCCTTCTTCAGGACCAAAAATCACATTGGCTCTTGATGACATCACAGAGCTGATGAATGTTAGAGAGCTTGCGCTCCTCCACCTTCTGTTTGAGTAGGCCACACAGATGCTCAATGGGGTTTTGATCTAGCGCTTTTATCCTCAGTTCCTTTAGCAAGGCAGTGGTCATCTTGGAGGTGTGTTTGCGGTCGTTATGTTGGAATACTGCCCTGCAGATCATTTTCCAAAGACAAGGGATCATGTTTTGCTTCAGTATATTACTCTACATATTGACATTTATAGGTCCCTAATGAACTGTAGCTCCCCATGGCTGGCAGCACTGATGCAGCCCCAAACCCTGACACTAACCACCATGCTTGACTGTAGGCAAGACACACTTGCCTTTGTACTCCCCTCCTGGTTGCCACCACACACGTTTGACAAGAACAACTTCTGGATATGACAGTGACTATGTGCACTCAACCTTTTTGGTCAACCATTGTGAGGCCTGTTCCGAGTGGAGCCTGTCTTGTTAAACTGCTGTATGGTCTTGGCCACTGTGCTGCAGCTCAGTTTCAGTTTGTGGTGGCAATCTTCTCATAGCCAAGATCATATTTATGTAGAGCCGCAATTTTTTTTTTCATATCCTCAGAAAATTCTTTGCCATGAGAAGCCATGTTGAACTTCCAGTGACCAGTATAAGAGTATGTGAGCATTAACATCACTTATAACACACCTGCTCCCCATTCATATCTGAGATCTTGTAACACTAATGAGTAACATGACATCACGGAGGAAAAATGGCTAATTAGGCACAATTTGCTCATTTTCACTTAGGCGTGCACTCACTTTTGTTGCCAGCGATTTAGACATTAATTGTTGTGTGTTGAGTTATTTAGAAGACACCAAATTTACACTGTTATACAAGCTGCACACTGACTACTGTACATTTTAAACCTACACTAGACCTGCATTGTTATATAGATGTATCAAAAAGACACAAGTAAGTCCAAAAAATTACAAATTTATTGACATAATACTAACAAACATCATAGATTCATCACATAATCAGAGATGGGTATCAAAAGACACAGTAAAAAGTTTTTACCCCTTAAAAACACAGAACAAATCCTGGAGCAGTGTGGTAATTAAGCTAGTGCATTAGAGTGGTCGAGAAAAACATCTGTCGCGGGCGGGGAGGACGCCGCTGCGCTGGCCAATGCTCGGGTCCGGCGCTGCTGCGATGACGGCTCGGTGGCTCGAGCGGTGGGCCGGATCCGGGGTCTCGAGCGGTGCTCCTTCGCCCGTGAGTGAAAGGGGTAGTTTGGTTTGGGGATTTAGTCCGTGACGCCACCCACGGGTTGTGGTGAGGTTGGGCACCACCGCTGCTGATGACGGGGATCCCGGGAGCGATGATAGGGAGCAGCTGGGATGTTGTTTTCCCCCTCTGTGAGTAGGGGTTGGTGGTCCCGGGGCCCGGTGAGGTGTCGGGGAGGCAGGGTTGGCAAGGTGCCGGGTCGCCTGGGACTGCACAGCGCGGTGCCGGATGGCACGGTTGTACTCACTCAGCCACAAATGTACGCAAAGTCTCTGGTAAACCAAACGGCTGGATGGACGGGTCCCGCAGCCAGCTGCTGTAGCTTCTCCCGGACGGTTGGTGGTGGCTGCCTTTCCCTGCACCGTTGTGTATATTCGGTCCCGATGGATTCCCACCGGTAATCCGCTCCCCAGCGTATATATGCGCTGGAGGAGCCCTTTTGCCCGCAGGCTCTGGCCCTTGGAACTCTAGCTGTGGCGGTAGCTGTATTTCCTTCTACTGGTCGGACGGTTGCCTTCAATCGGGTCTTGGCTGTTAGGAAACCCCTGGGGTTCCGGTCACTGACGGATTTGACCACTAATGGCGACTCCAAGCCTGGTCGGGGTCCGTAGGCCCTGCCTGTGTGTGCTGGCTTCACTTCGTTCCCTGGTTCGGTACCGGCGGGCCACCGCCCGTCCCCGGTCCTACGGTTCCGCGTTGATCTGCCTCTCCTGCAGACGGCCACTACCGTCTGCCAACCTTGCTCTTAGTGCCCGGGCCACACACCCGGACACGGTCAGCTTGCTCCTCACTCCTTCACTTCCCTAACTGATCTGACTTCCTTTTCCCGCCTCCAGGACTGTGAACTCCTTAGTGGGTGGGGCCAACCACCTGGCTCCACCCCACCTGGTGTGGACATCAGCCCCTGGAGGGAGGCAACAAGGATTTTGTGTCTGGCTGATGTGCCTGTCTCGGGGTGGGGGTGTGTGTTGCAGTACCTGTGACGACCTGGCTACTCCAGGGCGCCACACATCTAATGTAATCAGTTGGATGTACCAAGTATGATATTACAAACTGACAGTCTAGCAAGGATAAGGCTGGCTGTAAGTTCCAATTTTTAAAGTGACAGTGCCATACAGTTACATAATACCCAGAGGAAACATTCCAAATTACACGTATCTATTCTGTGACACAATGTTTAAATAGGAATTCCCCATATACAAATTGCCCGTATTCAGGTCAGTATAACCCTAATACACATCATACCGCCCTGCCAAGCAGGAAAGGGAGGGGGAGAGACCAGAAACAGTAAGCTACTGGAAGGCAGTTTGAAAGTATTTTAGACCACTACCTGGAGAACCACACTGCCCAGCACCTCTGCCTGCTGGGCAGTGTGGTTTTCCAGGTAGTGGTCTAAAAAACTCTCAATCTGCCTTCCAGTAGTTTACTGTTTCTGGTCTCTCCCCCTCCCTTTCCTGCTTGGCAGGGCGGTATGGTGTGTATTAGGGTTATACTGACCTGAATACGGGAAATTTGTATATGGGGAATTCCTATTTAAATTTTAAAGTAACATCACTAACCATCACAGCCCCTTTATTGCCCGTATCAGAGGTGGGCATTAATAGGACCACTCCAACACAAAAGGCGGCGTTACACGCAACGATTTATCGTGCGATCGCATGAGCGATCGCACCTGCCCCCGTCGTTTGTGCGTCATGGGCAATTCATTGCCCGTGGCGCACAAAGTCGTTAAACCCCTGTCACACGGACTTACCTGCCTAACGACCTCGCTGTGGGCGGCGAACATCCTCTTCCTGAAGGGGGAGGGACGTTCGGCGTCACAGCAACGTCACACAGCGCCCGCCCAATAGAAGCGGAGGGGCGGAGATGAGCGGGACGTAACATCCCGCCCACCTCCTTCGTTCCTCATTGCCGGCAGGACGCAGGTAAGTTGTTGCTCGTTGTTCCCGGGGTGTCACACGTAGCGATGTGTGCTGCCACGGGAACAACGAACAACCGGCACGCAGAAGGAGGAACGACATTATGGAAATGAACGACGTGTCAACGAGCAACGATAAGGTGAGTATTTTTGCTCGTTAACTGTCGTTCGGAGGTGTCACACGCTACGACATCTCTAACGATGCCGGATGTGCGTCACAAACTCCGTGACCCCGACAACATATCGCCTGATATATCGTACCGTGTAACGCCACCTTTACTTGTTTAGGTTGATCACCAAACTGTTTGTAAAACTGATTTTGTGGTGGATATAGTTTTCTGTATCCACCACAGATTTACAAAACTTCCTTTCATATTAATAAAAGATTTATGCAGGTAAAAGTGTTTTGAAAACTTGGAAAAAGAGGAGCCTTGTCAATCAAAGCAGAAGAAAACATCTCATTGGGGAGATTGCCTTGTGTGGCTGGAATAAACGAAAGGGTTTTTTTTTTTACTTTTTCTTTTTAAAGTGAAGGCAAGTGAATTGTTTACTCTGAAGCATGCCAAGACTTCTGCAGACAGGAGCATTGTGGTATTAGATTTTCCCTTGCATATTTTGGACTTTGTGAGGAAATCCTTAGCTGTTCCTGACAATTAGCAGTTTAACATATAAAGAAAACTTCCGCTGGTTATGGACAAGACGATATGACTTAAGCTTTACAATGCAGACATGCCTGTTATTATTCTGAGGCATGAAACATTTGCCCAGAGGGCATAAAACAACTTGTTGACAGAGAATGGAATTGTACTGAAATTGACTATGGATTCTTGTGTTTTTCTTAGCTTAAAGGGATATATATATACATGTTAGAAATAAAGAGAATATGTTGAGCACTCTGAGCTCAGCGTAAGTTATAGTCAATGTCTTGTCATGGACTATAACACAAGTTGGTGAGCCCTAGCACTAGTGAGGGGGAAGATGGGACACATCTTTAACTCACCTACAGCTGTACCCTACACTCCTAACCAATCTGTAGCGCCCCTGAGCCCATCAGGGCACCACTAGGTACTGCATCCTGTCAAAGATGCAGTGCCTACTCCCAGGGACCTGAAAGACCAGTGCCGGTAACATCAAAACAGATAAAAATCCCCAGAGTCCCTCTCCCAATCATGGTGACTGACTAGTCCGGGACCTAATGGAAGGCCGCCTAGGGGTAGAGCCAGTCCAGTCCACTAGACGACAACCAGGTGGGAAGGGACAGACAGATAGACAAGAAAAACACAAGAGTCCGGTAGTGACAGTTGAAGGGGACAGACGTGTCTCCAGACGGGGTCATGTAACAGTGACCTAGGTGGCATAGGAGAGTGGTTGCAAGGGAGGGTACAGCCAGGTACCCCTGGATCCAGAGCACCGACGGGGCACAGGGCCCTAGGTAAGGCGAACGCTAAAGGCTACCTGACAAATACTTGCACAGTGAGGGGATCTTCACGGACCTCGCTGACCCAAGAATCCGGGGGAACCAGCAGTAAAGATAGAGCTAGGGACCGGAACAGAACACCGACCCTACAGGGTTCACACTGCCCACCGTACGGATCAGAGACTGCCGACAGACAATAGGTGACCACCAGACGCTCCAAGCCATGGGGTTCCACCAAACAGTGAGAGGTGCCGGGGACAGAAGCCACCAGGATACTACACCGGCACTGGCACTAAAGGAAACCGAGGTGAATACAAGCCATACTCTGGATACCAGTTACCATGAACAGTGAGTAAAAAGAACCGATTAAACAGCAACCCTTGTGTGGCTTACCTTTCTTTCTGCGCTGAATCTCACCATCCACTCCCTGGGGCCCGGCCCTACTTGCAGAGGGCCTACCATCCAGGCTGCCATCACCATCGGCCCCAGTGGTAAAAAACTGTGCAGCAGCGGTTCCATCACCATAACGGCAACCTGCAAGTGGCGTCACGATATAAACTCTTTAATCTCCCCTGTATATATACCCCATTTAAAAAGTGTCCCCGGGGTCATGGAACCTGGCATTGGCTGCTACACAACCGTGACACAGTATCCCCGTACATATACGGCCCGGGACCGAGTACCCCATAGCCCTGGGTGACACAAATCCCTATACAGATTCCACACATGTCGCGAATATCAGGATATCAGAGACCCTGGCAGACAATGTAATAGCCCTGGCTAATGAGCTGGCAGGTGAGGGACACTAGCCCCACTGCTACACTAATAAAACACCAAGAGAAGGAAAGACAAATGGGGGAAGCACAGCAGACTGCTGCAGTCAGCACAAAGGGGCCCTTTGCACACTATGACATCGCAAGCCGATGCTGCGATGCCGTGTGTGATAGTCTCTGCCCCCGTCGCAGCTGCGATATCATGGTGATAGCTGGCGTAGCGAACATTATCACTACGCCAGCTTCACATGCACTCACCTGCCCTGCAACGTCGCTCTGGCCGGTGACCCACCTCCTTATTAAGGAGGCGGGTCGTGCGGCATCATAGCGACGTCACACGGCAGGCGGCCAATAGAAGCGGAGGGGCGGAGATGAGCGGGACGTAAACATCCCGCCCCCCTCCTTCCTTCCGCAGAGCCAACGTGAGACTCGGTGACACAGGTAGGAGATGTTCCTCGCTCCTGCAGCTTCTCACACAGCGATGTGTGCTGCCGCAGGAACGAGGAACAACATCGTACCTGTCGCTGCTGCCAAATAATGGAAATGCCGGACCCTACACCGATGATACGATAACAACGCTTTTCTGCTCGTTAATCGTATCAAAAAGGATTTACACACTACTATATCGACTGCGACGCTGGATGTGCATCACTTTCGATTTGACCCCACCAATATCGCACCTGCGGTGTCGTAGTGTGCAAAACCCGCCTAAGACTGAAGCCTACACAGCAACTTGCAGAGAGGGCTCCACCAGCTCCTTCCTCCTCCAGGCCAAGCATCCAAATAAGTAAGAGAATAACCAGCACCCTCTACTGGCAGCAGATGGTATATATAGGGACTGGGGGTGGTCCAAACCGGAAACACATGGGAAGGTAATGAGAATGCTTGCTGGCAAGAAATACTGGCATTAATTCTCTCCCCAGAGGAAAGAGAATACATTTAATCTGCAGTATCTCAAGTCAAAGAGACTCTGGCCAAAAATTGTCACTAATCTGTACAACAGAGAGACGACCGTGACAGCTGAGCTCGAGCCGTCACAGCCAGTGACAGTCCCTGCACCGTGCCTGGCGGTTTTACCCCATACATTTTGTGATCAATAGCGATTGCAGCATTTAGGGGCTGGGAGAGAGAGTTTCCTTCCTCTACTAGGCTATCGCAACCCCCACGACGTGATAATAAAAGTTATTGTGTGTTCCATATAAGGACTAAGTGAAAAAGTGAAAAAAAAAATGTATAACTTATTTTTAAAAAATCGTAAAATAAAGAACAAAATGATTAAAAAAATGTATAAGAAAATAAATATGTAATTTGTAAAATATACAAAAAAATGTTCACACCTTTGGTATTGCCACGTCCGGAACAACCCAATCTATACAACTGTCACACTAGTTAGCTTCTTTGGTGAACACCGTAAAAAAATAAATAAAAAAACTTATCAAAAACTGTCTTTTCTTCATACAACTGACAAAAAAAGTGGAATAAAACGCAATCAGAAAGTCATACGTTAATAAAAATGACATTGTTGAAAATTTCATCTTGTCCAGCAAAAAGAAGCCACCATACATATCCGTCAATACATATCCGTCAGTGAGAAAATAAAAAATATATAGCTTTCAGAATACAGCAACGCAAAAACTTTTTTTTTCTGTAAAATTGTCTTTACGTTGTAAAAGCGGCAAAACATAGAAAAAAAACAATAAAAATGTGGTATAACTGTATTCGGACTGGCCTGAAGAATAAAGCTGTCTAATCACTTTTATGATACAGTGAACAGGGTAAAAAAAAAAATAAATCCTGAATTGCTGTTTTGTCTTGATTCTGTCTCTCAAAAAGCAGAATAGAATACGAACAAATATATTATGTGGCCCAAATTGGTACCAATAAAAACTCATCCTGCAAAAACCAAGCTCTCACATGACTCTGTCGGCCTTTAGTCTTCAAACCAAACTTCGGTGATGCAAAAAAATCTTTAGTTTGTAAAAAAGCGTTGCTGGTTGCACAAAGGCTCTGGAAAAGAAAAGGCAATGGCTCCCTCCTTTCTCAGTCCCACAATGTGCCTAAACCATATTTAGCGTCCACATGTTTGGCATTTCTGTAGTGAGAAGAGTCTGCTTAATTTAAAGGATGCGTGTCTCCAGAAGCGCGAGCTGGGCATAATCTATGGGCACTACAATGTACTGGGCACTACATGGCAGATATCCAATTTTCACTTAGCAACATCTATTGCTCCTTGTTTCTGTAAAACACCCATGGAGTCAAAATCATTACTACAGCTGTAGATACATTTCTAGAGGGGTGTAATTTCCAAAATGAGGTCACTTGAGTGGGATTCTGTTCTTCTGGCACTTAGGAGCAAACTAATGAATGAAAATTTGTACTCCAAGAATCAAATAGTGCTCCTTCCTCTTGCCTGCATGCGGGGTATTGCCGTGTTCAGCAGAAATTGTTTGACAAATTTTGGTGCCATTTTAACAAACTTTCCTGTGTGAATATGTACAATCTGGGGCTAAAACAAAATTTTTGAGGTAAAAATTGAATAATTTTTTCTTCACTTCTCAATGGTATAAAGTTCTATGACACATCTATGTTGTATGCTCACTACCCACCTAGATGAAGACATTAAGAGGTATAGTTTGTAAACTGAGGTCACTTATGGGGGTTTTGCTGTTCTACCACTTCTGCAAATGTGTCATGGCACTCACAAACCATAACAGCAAAATCTGCCTATAATATTCTATTCTTTCCCTTCTGAGCTTTTCACTGTGCCTTAAATGTAGTTTTTGACCAAATATGGGGTATTAAAGGGAACCTGTTACCGTTTGTCTGTCCCTAAAAAGTCTGACATTGTGTACTCTTATGGGACAGTATCAGGATTTACAGGAACACATCTGCAACTGCCATACCCACTTATCAGATAAGAGGTAATGGGGCTCATTTCCTCCTTTGTAGCATACTAGCTGTAGTACCCGGGCATTGCCCGGGATAGTAACTGTCTCTCTTCGAGTTTCTGTCTGTCTCTGTCTGTATCAGTTTCTCTGCCTGTGTCTGTATCAGTCTCTCTGTCTGTCTCTCTCTATCTCTGTGTCTCTCTCTTTCTCTGTGTCTGTCTGTCTCTCTCTATCTTTCTGTCAGTCTCGTTCCAGGTCTGTCTCTTTCCCTAGCTGTCTCTGTCCCCGGCTGTTTCTGTGCCCGGCTGTCTCTTTCCAGGGCTGTCTCTGTCCCTGGCTGTCTCTTTCCCCAGCTGTCTCTGTCCCCGGCTGTCTCTGTCCCCGGCTGTCTCTTTCCAGGGCTGTCTCTGTCCCTGGCTGTCTCTGTCCCCGGCTGTCTCTGTCCCTGGCTGTCTCTGTTCCCAGCTGTCTCTTTCCAGGGCTGTCTCTTTCCAGGGCTGTCTCTTTGCCTGGTCTGTCTCTTTCCAGGGCTGTCTCTTTCCAGGGCTGTCTCTTTGCTCAGTCTGTCTCTTTCCAGGGCTGTCTCTTTCCAGGGCTGCCTCTTTGCCCATCCGTCTCTTTGTCCGATCTGTCTCTTTACCCGGCTGTCTCTTTGCCCGGCTGTCTCTTTCCAGGTCTATCTCTTTCCAGGTCTGTCTCTTTCCAAGTCTGTCTCTTTGCCCAGCTGTCTCT
This sequence comes from Anomaloglossus baeobatrachus, assembly GCF_048569485.1. Lineage (NCBI taxonomy): Eukaryota > Metazoa > Chordata > Amphibia > Anura > Aromobatidae > Anomaloglossus > Anomaloglossus baeobatrachus. The sequence continues at coordinate 516,242,244 of NC_134358.1, forward strand.
TTCCAGGGCTGTCTCTTTGCCCGTCTGTCTCTTTACCCATCTGTCTCTTTGCCCATTTGTCTCTATGCCAGTCTGTCTCTTTGCCCGGTCTGTCTCTTTGCCTGGTCTGTCTCTTTCCAGGTCTGTCTCTTTCCAGGTCTGTCTCTTTCCAGGTCTGTCTCTTTCCAGGTCTGTCTCTTTCCAAGTCTGTCTCTTTGCCCAGCTGTCTCTTTCCAGGTCTATCTCTTTCCAGGTCTATCTCTTTCCAGGTCTGTCTCTTTCCAAGTCTGTCTCTTTGCCCAGCTGTCTCTTTCCAGGGCTGTCTCTTTGCCCGTCTGTCTCTTTACCCATCTGTCTCTTTGCCCATTTGTCTCTATGCCAGTCTGTCTCTTTGCCCGGTCTGTCTCTTTGCCTGGTCTGTCTCTTTCCAGGTCTGTCTCTTTCCAGGTCTGTCTCTTTCCGGGTCTGTCTCTTTGCCCATCTGTCTCTTTGCCCATCTGTCTCTTTGCCCGTCTGTCTCTTTCCAGGACTGCCTCTTTCCTGGGCTGTCTCTTTGCCCAGCTGTCTCTTTACCCGGCTGTCTCTTTGCCTGGCTGTCTCTTTCCAGGGCTGTCTCTGTCTGTGTCTCTGTCGGTCTCTCTCTGTCTCTCTCTATCCGTCTCACCATTGACATCATATTACCATTTTGTTCCTATAGCAACCACTGACAGTTGCTATTAATGACCTTTAGCTCCCACTTCCATTCAGTTAAATGGAGACATGTTTTTTTGGAGAGTAACTGTAAAGCACTGGGTTAAATTTTCCTGTCAAAACATAGTCTATGACGTTCCCTGAGTCACATGGAGTGTCTGTGCAAAATTTCGTGATTGTAAATGCGACGGTGCGAATTCCTTTAGCGGACATACACACATACACACACACACACATACACTCAGCTTTATATATTATATGGAATTGTATGTTATGATGAGATATTGGACTGCAAATGGCTTATACTGTTCTTGCACAAAGACTCATTTCGGTGTGTCCACCATTTTAAGAGTACATTGTACAGTGTCCGTGTGTGGAGGGGGTTTAGAGTTGAGCTTCCTCCACACGTGATAGATAACGTCTATGGTACATAGTCAGTATCTTTGTCTGTGATTTTTCAGATGAATGTGTCAATCTGGGGTCATTGATGGGTTATCATAGCAGCTGGAGGCCCAATGAAGGTGCCTACTGCGGCCACCTTGGTCTTCTTGTGAAGCTCTACCACATGGAGAACGTAATAGGAGACTGCAATTTACACTATCAAACAGTATATACAGTTAATGATCAGTGCGATCACAGGTTCAACAACACTAATTGACCTAAAAAATAGAATAATAAAATTAAAAATATATATAAAAAATCAACCCATTTTCCGTTAAAAATAAAGACATTTCAAAAAACAAGTTGCGTTCTCCAGTCTATCAAAATCTAAAATTAATTAACTAATACAATGAATGCTGTAAAAGAAAAAAACTTTAAATGCTAGAATTGCATTTTATTTTCACCTCACAGCCCTAAAAAAGTAACACAAAGGTATGAAAATGCCGCATATACGCCAAAAATAGTATTGATGAAAATGTCAGCTTTCCAAGTAAAAAAACAAACAAAACAGCTCAATCCCTAGAAAAAGTAAACTCTTACTGGTCTCAAAAGATAGAGACATAATAAAAAAAAAATTCATAAAAAAAAACAGATTTTTTTTCACCACTTAAAAAAACTATGCAAGTTTTGTCATTGCCATAATTATACTGACTTGGAGAATCATGTTGACAGGTATTTTTCACATATGAATAAAGCCATAAAAGTAAAATAAAAAGATCAATGATAGAATTGCATTCTTTTCACCATTTCATCCAATTTGGAATTTTCTGTTTTCTGTTACATTGTATAGTAAAAGAAAAAAAAAATAAGCCACCATGTAAATGTAAAAATAAAAAAAAATTATAGAAATTGTATACATCTCTATACAGAGAGCACCCCCTTGTGGTAACTTCAGGCAGTCAAAATTTTGCCATTTGGCTCTATAACTACCTATTTGAAAGAATACTTTTGAACTTTTGATCCGCACCCTTATACATATATATATATATATATATATATTTATTTATTTATATATTATTCTGCCTCTGGAACTACGAAAACCTTACAATTGCGTATAAAAAATAAGTGTGGAAAGCAGAATTCCATATCGGACCATTAGCTCTTATAGGTACATTGTTAATTTAAGTAACAAAATAAGCAATTAAGATTAGCAAGAATTGTTTTCTGTATCTGGCCAGCAAGGAACATACATTTAAATGAGTGGGTGGTCCGGACTTGCATCATCATTGCCTTTTCCATTAATGTATGTACTTGTCTTCAGTAAAATGCTGAGTCAGCTTCCCGCTGAGTGGGTGTCACTGAGCCAGAGGAGAACCAAACATATCTTTTATAAAGCAAAGACTATAATTACTTTGAAAAAAAGCTGATATAAATATGTTCTCTGCTTTTTTTCGTCCATATAATTTTCACCAACTTTGGTTAAAAAAATGGAAATTGCAGGGCTATTGAGGCCATTTTTAATATAGAGCAGTCAGTTTTGTGTTTTTTTTCTGAAATCATCCAGTTTGGAACAAACAAAATAGTGAAAACAATATAATATGAACCCAAGAAACCTTTGCTAAATGGAAATGCATTTAAAATAAATGTTAAATATGTGTTTCCTATGCAGGAGAGGTAGAATTTATACTAAAAACTATCACAAATATCATGGTGGTTTTAAAAAACTACTCCAGAAAAAGCTGATAAACTGTTATACATAGTGCAGGACGAGGGCCGGCTCCAAGTTTTCTTGGGCCCCGGGCAAAAGAGCCCCAGTGGGCCCCTTTAACATACCATGATTAATTAATTCATGATTATACACTGTGTGCAGAATTATTAGGCAAGTTGTATTTTAGAGGATTTTTTTTATTATTGATCAACAACTATGTTCTCAATCAACGCAAAAGACTCATAAATATCAAAGCTTAATATTTTTGGAAGTTAGAGTGGGTTTTTTTTAGATTTGGCTATCTTAGGAGGATATCTGTTTGTGCAGGTAACTATTACTGTGCAGAATTATTAGGCAACTTAATAATAACCAAATATATTCCCATCTCACTTGTTTATTTTCACCAGGTAAACCAATATAACTGTACAAAATTTAGAAATAAATAAACATTTCTGACATGCAAAAACAAAACCCAAAAAAATTAGTGACAAATATAGCCACCTTTCTTTATGATGACATTCAACAGCCTACCATCCATAGATTCTGTCAGTTGCTTGATCTGTTTACGATCAACATTGCGTGCAGCAGCCACCACAGCCTCCCAGACACTGTTTCGAGAGATGTACTGTTTTCCCTCCCTGTAGATCTTACATTTTATGAGGGACCATAGGTTCTCTATGGGGTTCAGATCAGGTGAACAAGAGTGCCATGTCATTTTTTTTTCATCTTTTAGACCTTTACTGGCCAGCCATGCTGAGAAGTAGTTGGATGCATGTGATGGAGCATTGTCCTGCATGAAAATCATGTTTTTCTTGAACGATATGTCCAGAAACTGTCAGTAGGTCTGGGGGTTGAGCTTCACTCCACCCTCAACCCGAAAAGGTCCCACAAGTTCATCTTTGATGATACAAGTCCATACCAGTACCCCACCTCCACCTTGCTGGCGTCGGAGTGGAGCTCTCTGCCCTTTACTCATCCAGCCTCTGACCCATCTATCTGACCCATCAAGAGTCACTCTCATTTCATCAGTCCATAAAACCTTTGAAAAATCAGTCTTAAGATATTTCTTGGCCCAGTCTTGATGTTTTATTTCATGTTTCTTGTTCAAAGGTGGTCGTTTTTCCGCCTTCCTTACCTTGGCCATGTCCCTGAGTATGGTACACCTTGTGCTTTTTGATACTCCAGTAATGTTGCAGCTTTAAATATGGACAAACTGGTGGCAAATGGCATCTTTGCAGCTTCACGCTTGATTTTGCTCAATTCATAGGCAGTTACTTTGCGCCTTTTTTGCCTAATATGCTTCTTGCAACCCTGTTAGCTATTTGCCATGAACCGCTTGATTGTTTGGTGATCACGCTTCAAACGTTTGCCAGTTACAAGACTGCTGCATCCCTCTGTAAGACATCTCACAATTTTGGACTTTTCAAAGCCCGTCAAATCTCTCTTCTGACCCATTTTGCCAAAGGAAAGGAAGTTGCCTAATAATTAAGCACACCTTATATAGGGTGTTTATGTCATTACACCGCACCCCCTCCTCATTACAGAGATGCACATTACCTGATTTACTTAATTGGTAGTTGGCTCTCAGCCTATACAGCTTGGAGTAGGACAACATGTATAAAAAGTATCATGTGATCAAAATACTCATTTACCTAATAATTCTACACACAGTGTAACATAGAGGTTGTAAATATATATATATATATATGTATATATATATATATATATATATATATATATATATATATATACATATATATATATATATGTGTGTGTGTGTGTATATGCAGTTAGGTCCAGAAATATTTGGACAGTGACACAATTTTCGCGAGTTGGGCTCTGCATGCCACCACATTGGATTTGAAATGAAATCTCTACAACAGAATTCAAGTGCAGATTGTAACGTTTAATTTGAAGGTTTGAACAAAAATATCTGATAGAAATTGTAGGAATTGTACACATTTCTTTACAAACACTCCACATTTTAGGAGGTCAAAAGTAATTGGACAAATAAACCAAACCCAAATAAAATATTTTTATTTTCAATATTTTGTTGCGAATCCTTTGGAGGAAATCACTGCCTTAAGTCTGGAACCCATGGACATCACCAAACGCTGGGTTTCCTCCTTCTTAATGCTTTGCCAGGCCTTTACAGCCGCAGCCTTTAGGTCTTGCTTGTTTGTGGTTCTTTCCGTCTTAAGTCTGGATTTGAGCAAGTGAAATGCACGCTCAATTGGGTTAAGATCTGGTGATTGACTTAGCCATTGCAGAATGTTCCACTTTTTTGCACTCATGAACTCCTGGGTAGCTTTGGTTGTATGCTTGGGGTCATTGTCCATCTGTACTATGAAGCGCCGTCCGATCAACTTTGCGGCATTTGGCTGAATCTGGGCTGAAAGTATATCCCGGTACACTTCAGAATTCATCCGGCTACTCTTGTCTGCTGTTATGTCATCAATAAACACAAGTGACCCAGTGCCATTGAAAGCCATGCATGCCCATGCCATCACGTTATCTCCACCATGTTTTACAGAGGATGTGGTGTGCCTTGGATCATGTGCCGTTCCCTTTCTTCTCCAAACTTTTTTCTTCCCATCATTCTGGTACAGGTTGATCTTTGTCTCATCTGTCCATAGAATACTTTTCCAGAACTGAGCTGGTTTCATGAGGTGTTTTTCAGCAAATTTAACTCTGGCGTGTCTATTTTTGGAATTGATGAATGGTTTGCATCTAGATGTGAACCCTTTGTATTTACTTTCATGGAGTCTTCTCTTTACTGTTGACTTAAAGACAGATACACCTACTTCACTGAGAGTGTTCTGGACTTCAGTTGATGTTGTGAACGGGTTCTTCTTCACCAAAGAAAGTATGCGGCGATCATCCACCACTGTTGTCATCCGTGGACGCCCAGGCCTTTTTGAGTTCCCAAGCTCACCAGTCAATTCCTTTTTTCTCAGAATGTACCCGACTGTTGATTTTGCTACTCCAAGCATGTCTTCTATCTCTCTGATGGATTTTTTCTTTTTTTCAGCCTCAGGATGTTCTGCTTCACCTCAATTGAGAGTTCCTTAGACCGCATGTTGTCTGGTCACAGCAACAACTTCCAGATGCAAAACCACACACCTGTAATCAACCCCAGACCTTTTAACTACTTCATTGATTACAGGTTAACGAGGGAGACGCCTTCAGAGTTAATTGCAGCCCTTAGAGTCCCTTGTCCAATTACTTTTGGTCCCTTGAAAAAGAGGAGGCTATGCATTACAGAGCTATGATTCCTAAACCCTTTCTCCGATTTGGATGTGAAAACTCTCATATTGCAGCTGGGAGTGTGCACTTTCAGCCCATATTATATATATAATTGTATTTCTGAACATGTTTTTGTAAACAGCTAAAATAACAAAACTTGTGTCACTGTCCAAATATTTCTGGACCTAACTGTATATTTACATAAGGCCCGTTTCACACGTCAGTGAAAAACACAGACATTCTTCACTGGTGTGTAAAACACGCACATGTCCCTCCGTGTTCCGTGATTCACGGCACACGTGGATTGTCCATGTGCAATCCGTGATCCGTGATCTGTAATCCCGTGATTGCATATGGACATTACTCACATGCCTTCACTGCTGATGTCCATGGTGTTGAAGTCTCCAGCTCTGCAGTTTCCGCCCACCGCTCTCAGCACCTACTTCCTGGTTGGCAGTTCCTGCTCTCATGAATATTCATGAGCAAGGCAGGAGCTGCCGAAAGCAGAGGCTGCTGAGCGAATCGCAGGCAAGGTAAGTTGAACATTTTTAATATTTAGTATGTCCGTGATTTTCTTGTACGTGTTTCACTGATCACACACGGATCACACCATAGTGTGGTCCGTGGGTCATCAGTGATGCCAGACAAAAACTGACATGTCTCTGTGCAGAATCACGGCCATGCGTGCACGCTGCATGGAGACACGTTCAGTGAAACATCACTGATGTGTGAGCAGACCCATTGATTATAATGGGTCTGCGTATGTCAGTGATTCTAGTACGTATAAAAAAAAGCACAAATGTACCAGAATCACTGACGTGTGAAAGGGGCCTAAAGGAATGTTTAATCTTCATAAATAAAAGGTTAACCATCTTCCGCACAGGGGAAGAAGAGAGAGCAAGGGGAAGAGAATGTACAGGGGGAGAAGAGATAGCTCAGGGGAGAGAGCGCAGGATAGAGACTGCAAAGTGGAAGAAGAGAGATCTCTCTTCTTCCACTTTGCAGTCTCTATCCTGTGCTTTCCCTTCCCCCCGTGCTATCTCTCCCCTGTGATCTCTCTTCCCCCCTGTGCGATCTCTCCCCTGTACTCTCTCTTCTTCCCCTGTGCTGTCTCTCCCCTGTGCTCTCTCTTCTCCCCCCTGTGCGGTATCTCCCCTGTGTTCTACCTTCTCCCCCTGTGCGGTCTCTCCCCTATGCTCTCTCTTCTCCCCCTGTGCATTCTCTCACCTGTGCTCTCTCTTCTTCCACTTTGCATTCTCTATCCTGCGGTCTCTCCCCTGAGCTATCTCTTCTCCCCCTGTGCATTCTCTTCCCCTTGCTCTCTCTTCTTCTCCTATGCGGAAGATGGTTAACCTTTTATTTATGAAGATTAAACATTCCATTAAACCTCTTTTCAGGGTCATACATAGAAATAACGGGGAGATATAGAAGAAGTCCCAATTGGTGCCTCCCACAAAAAAAATAATAATATTCGGAAGGGTCATGGAAGAACATATCTCAGAACTTTTCAACTTTTCAGCTCTTACAAAGATGTTTTCCTCCTACTGAAGCCCTTTCTTACCACCTCTTGAAGCACCTCATGTGTTCCCTTACATTAAGATATTCAAGGAGTCAATAAATTATTTATAAATTATTTATAAACGAAAAAGTGTCCTTCAAACACAAAACACAGTAAGCTACCGCACTGTAAATTCCTCCAAAGTCCCCTCCATACACACAATATGATAACCTTATTGTACGCCACCTCCCTCCGTAAAGTATGGTGACCACAACACAGTATGATGCCACCACAGGAACCCAAACAAAACCCTCCAGACAAGATTTTGGACACCATAGAACCCAGTGTTATCCCAGTGCAGTGCGATATACGCACAGGCTGACAATAGAGGAGATGGGAAGATTAACCGCTCTTTCTCCTCCACAGCACCCGCCCTCAGCTTCACAGCTATGACCCGATCGCAAGATCGGGTCACAGTCGCATGACACTCGGCTCATGCTTGCAGCAGAGTTGAGCCGGGGGTCATTAGTATATCGCATCCGATGCTCTCATGTAGCGCCCCTAAGACCCTCAGGGCACTACAGGGAACTGCATCCTCTTGGGGAAGCAGGACCTACCCCCTGGGACCTGGAGTATTAGTGCCAATATCACCAAAGCACAACCAAAATCCTAGTTCTCCACTCCACACTGGGATAGCGGGTTAACCATGTAAGGGGATGGTTGCCATGGAAAGGAACAAGTCCCTGGGATTGGCCAGCCTAGTGGGAGGGGTCAGCAGTCAGTCAGGGAGTAGAGAGAGTGTGGCACACAGGAGAGGTGTGCGGATGTACCTGAGCTGGGTCCATACAGCGGTAACCCGGGGGCAAAGGAGAGAGGTCGCCAGGTCGGGTACCGGAGATACCGCTGGGACCGGAGCCTGAACGGGGCACAGGGCCCTAGATCAGGCGGAAGTTCTACACGGCTTGATAAATACCTGCCCGGTGGGAACACCTTCACGGACTACACCGAACCAAATTATCCGGGGTCATCAGCGGTAAATTAGGATCGGGGTACGGACACTTACCTCCCCACAGGTTCTGCACTGCCCGTATGGAGAAGGTGACTGTTTCCCAAAAAGGACAGTCGGGCTCCAAACGCTCCACGCTATGGGGACCCAACCAACAGAAAGTGACGGGAACAGAGCAACCTGGGTCACTACATTGGCACTCATACTCCAAGGGACCTGAACAAGTAATCCAAGGGCCTGAGTGAGTAAAGACTATTAAAGACAACCTGGTGTGGTCTCAGTTATTACCCCTCATCATCTCCCAGGCACGGCCCTAACTATGGAGGTGGCATCACATGACATTAACTCTATTCTCCCCTTGTAAATATATCCCCCTTACAAAAAGGGGCCAAGGGCACGGAACCGGGCAACTGCCACCAGAGTGACATTCCCATTTGTTACCGCCTGTGATCGAGTACCCCCTTCCCTGGACGCTACACTCGCATCGAATGCCATACGCTAGTGTGAGTTCAGCCTAATCCTCTAACCAGTATAATGGCACCCACATAGTCCTGCAAACATTATAATGCCCACCATGTAGTCGTGCAAACAGTATAATGGCCCCCCACATAGCCCTCCAAACAGTATAATGGTCCTCACATAGCCCTGCAAACAGTATACTCACCCCCACATAGCCCTTCAAGCTGTTTAATGTCCCCTAATATAGCCCTCCAAACAGTATAATGACCCACACATAGTCCTTCAAACAATATAATGGCCCCATATAGCATTGCAAATATTAGAATAACCCCTACATTGCCCTCCAAACAGCATAATGGCCTTCATACAGCTATGTAAACAGTGTAATAGCCCCCAAATAGCCATCCAAACAGTGTAATGACCCCCCAAATAGCCATCCAAACAGAATTATAGCCCTTCACATAGCCCTTCACATAGCCCTCCAAACAATATAATGTCCTCCACACAGCCCCCCAAATCATATAATGACCACTATACAATGATTAAAGTAGTATAATTGTCCCTATATAGCCCTAAAAACAGTATAATGGCCTTCAGATAGCTCTGTAAACAATGTAATGGTCCCCCACATAGCCCTCCCAAATATATAATGGTCCCCACATAGCCCTCCTGATATTAGAATGGCCTCAACATAGCCACCAAAACAGTATAATATCCCTCATATAGCCTTCCAGATAGTATAAAGGGCCAAAATATCCCTTCAAACATTATAATAATGCCCACATAATATAATGGGCTCCACATTGTATTTAAAAAAATACACACCTCTACTCATTCCTCCAAATTAAATATATGCGCTTGATGAAAGAAAGCATATTTAACCATCTGGTGTAGTTGTATCATTTTTATAATGACTATATTGGTTGATTTCTCTTCCAGAAAACTAAGAAAAAAAAGTAAGGAAATTGTTTATCACCTTGTAATGAATATCTGCTCTGTGATTTTTTAATCTAAGTAGTTGGCTTCTTCCATGCAGCTGTGTACACAGATTACCTTAATACCACACAGTGTAGAAGACTGTAACTATTGCTAAGTTATCCGAAATACAAATCCAAAAAAAAAAAAATCTGTTCTCTTGGTGGTCCCAAAGATTCCCACCATTCCCTGAATGAAGTGTGCTGTAGCATCCTGTACTGATCCACCACAGCTGAGTGTTCTTCTGCTTAGTGCAAATGGCGACATTGTCAAGTAATAAGTGCTCACAATGGACTCTATTAACATAACAATTATTGTGTTTGCCAAGTACAATTGCATCTATTTGTTATTTGGAATGTGTTAATTATTATTCCTACTAATTACATGCAAAACACTCATTATCACCTAGTGAGATGTAGGGCAGGACCACTCCGATTTAATGACAAATTAATGAATGTGTTTTCACTCAAATACATCGTAGACCAACGTTTATGCGAAAATCAAATATGTTCCCGGTATCATTGGCGCTCACGGTGATGTTTTAATTGTTCTGGCGATACAAGCTTTATCTCTTCATTAACTATAATGTTCTCGGTCCAGCTGAGACACTCGCTCTAAATGGCATCATTCACATGCTAATTATTCTTCTTGTAATATGGCAGCTTTGTTTTAATGTGACATTTAAAAGAACCTTACAATGTAGTCTAGGGAATTACATGTTAAATAGGATAGATTGTGTGAAGAGTGGACAAGGCAACCCGGTCTGAATCTGTGGAATGGCCATACTGGTCCAATGTAGTGCACATGTGCTAGAAATATATATACAAGAGGAATTGTCATCAAGTCAAAAGTGACCAGTATTTGTTCTTATTTTACTCCTCCTGGTCCCCTGAGTATTCCAGAGTATTCCATCTATTGTTTTCTTTTGTTTGTTTTTTATAGGACCAGAAACCGTGTTAGGAAAGTGGTCCCTGACTGCAGATTCATGGTGATTCAGTTATGCCTTTGTTTCCTCCTTCCCTTAAGGCCCAGTCACACACAACGACTTACCAGCGATCCCAACAACGATATGACCTGATAAGGATCGCTGGAAAGTCGCTGGTGAGATGTCACACAGTCAGACCTTACCAACGATGCAGTAATGACACAGGTCGCAGTAGCGACCTGTATAACGATCTCTGCTGTCATTGGGACCCTGTCACACAGTGTCACACACAGCGATGCCTCCTGCCCAGCAGGACATCGCCTTTGAATGAAATGGTCCAGGACATTCGGCAACGACTAGAGATCTCAGAGCAGGGGCCTGATCGCTGGTAGGTGTCACACATAACGGGATCACTGCTGCGTCACAGAAACTGTGACTCAGCAACGATCTCGTTCTGTGTGATGGGACCTTTAGGTGGTTCCCAAATAAAGGGTTTGTTACATTAATAGGATGCCAGTAGGGGGGCGTGAGCTTGCAGAGGCACGGCGTTGATTAATGATAATAATAATAATATTTATTAATTTATAAAGCGCTATTAATTCCAGAGCGCTTTACATACATTGGCAACACTGTCCCCATTGGGGCTCACAATCTAGAGTCCCTATCACTATGTCTTTGGAGTGTGGGAGGAAACCCATGTGGAGAACATACAAACTCTTTGCAGATGTTGTCCTTGGCGGGATTTGAACCCAGGACCAAGACTTCAGTGCGAACCACTGGACCACCGTGTCGCCCATTTATGGGGTTTTTGTGTGGCTGGTTTCCTCCCCTGTTGGCTTCTCTCAGCGCTCTCCCCTTTTCTCCCTATGGGGATTTTATAGGATGGTTCTGCCTGGGCCTTTATAGGCTCGTGTTGCTCTTTCCCCTTCCTCTTTCCCAGTAACTGCGGACCGAGCTGCCTGCCCTTCCTCCCCTTTTGTAATATTTTGGTTATGTTTTGACATGGTATTTCTTCTGTTTAGAATGCAAGTCACAGCTGGCAGTGTTGAGCAAAAAGATGAAGAGTATGGACCCGGTGGCGGACTTGTCCTCCTGTTTTAGTGCTTTAAGACTAAATTTAAAGGGTTCAACTTTCATGAAGATGGATACAAAATAAAGCTGTGGCCAACCCCATCCAACAAAGAATTACAATCTTGTGTGTTTTTTCTTGGGGTTACCTGAGGGAGGTGAGCGTTTTGTTAAAGTGTTACGGGTATATCTGCAGTCTAAATCCGCCTTACGATTTCCGAGATATGGGCCTTTTTATTCAGTGTCATTTTTTATGCTCTTTACAAGGGGGTGTAGCTCATAGAAATCTGTGGGGCATGTCTTTAGGCATCTCTGAGCTACGTTCCCTTGATAAAAGCCATAAACATGAGCAATAAATAAAATTTCTAATGTTTCTGGACCCATATAGTGGATTTAAAAAAAATAAATAAATAAACAACAGAATACTCAAGGGAGCAGTGGGAAAAAACATAATTAAAACAGGTCACTTTTGAACTAGTGATAGATCTTTGTTAAGACTCAACATGTACCTGCATAAGTGTCCTGTGGTAGATGGCAGATGTTTTATGTCCTGGATGTTGTAGGGTGCAGCGTACATAAATAGAACTTGGGTTTCCAACAGTCTCTATAAATAGTACTTGTGTTTCCAGCAAATCCCACAAATGATGGATCTAGTTGAGATTTGGAAGTTGTAGGGTGCAGTATCCATAAATAGGACTTGGGTTTCCAGCAGATTCTACAAATCATGGATCTAGTTGAGATTTAGGAAATTTGAAAGCTGTGTCATCACCTTCAATTCTGGTGAAACGGATTTGATGCAAACTGTGAGTTTCACAAGTGCTTTCACAGGAGCAAAATGTCAGTGAGGTCAAAACGTGTGGAACAAGGAAATTCTATTATTTGGATGATGCAAACAATGCGTTTTAAGGACCTTCTGTCCTCATTAGGTCTCCTTCAATTGTTTCTCATGTAATTCAAACCATTTTTATACATTTATTACAGAGTGGTGGGGAGCATTATCCTCTTGAAAGGGACCACTGGTATTAGAGAATATCACAGCCATGAAGGGGGGAACTTGATCTATGACAATGTTTAAGTTGTTGGTACATGTAAAAGTGTTCATTCAGCAGATCAGATAGAATTCGGATTAGCCTGTTTATATGTTTTTTCCTGAGAAACTTGACTTACTCAAAACTTAGCAAATTCAATGCCCCTTATTATGTTCTGGGGTCTAAGCACAATATTTTTTTGCTCTCCTCTAATAAGCCAAACCCTTCCCCTGGAAAAAAAAAACTCCTCTCAATTCACTCTGGAATACTGCTAAAAAAAGTTATACTCAAGAGCAGTTTGCCAGCTCACCAAGTGATCAGATGGCAGTTACAGTATGTAAAGGAATCCTCACCATCACATGTAAATCACAGAATTTTGCACAATCACTTCATTTGACTCAAGGAACGTTATAGACCATGTTTTGAGGTGAAAATTTAAGCTGGCGCTTTCAGTTATTTGCCAAAAAATCTTAGTTAATGGAGTTAATGGAGCTGGGAACAGATCTGTTATTATACACACCTATTATGGACAGAGAAAGAGACACACAGAGACCCACATACAGAGAATGAGACACACACATAAAGAGAGACACACAGAAAGAGACACACACACACAGAAAGAGACCCACGGAAATAGACACAAACAGAAAAAGACACACACACAGAGACACACACAGAAAGAGACACAAACCCCTGGAAAGAGACACATAGACAGAAGGAGACATACACAGAAAGAGACACATACACAGAAAGAGACACATACAGAGAACGAGACACATACATAGAAAGAGACACAAACACAGAAAGACACAAAGAAAGAGACACACACAGAGAAGGAGACCAACAGAAAGACAAAGAGATACACACACAGAAAGAAACACAGAAAGAGACACACACGAAGAGGCACACACAAAGAGGCACACAGACAGAAAGAGACACATACACAGAAAGAGTGCTAAGATGTGGAACAATTAATGTGGAACTATAGACATGCAATACTGCTATGAAAAATATATAAAACTTTAGATACTTATCACACAAAAATGGCCAGTTTTATGTGAGCCCAAAATAAGGCATTAGAGTAGCATGGGACCCAACAATAAGAGGTCACCTTGGCATTGGCTGTTGGGCTCACATAAAACTGGCCATTTTTGTGTGCTAAGTAGCTTAATTTTTACATGTTTTTCATAGCAGTAATGCATGTCTATATTTCTATATTCATTGTTACACATATCTTGACACTATAGAGTACACCTGTCTGTTTTTGTGTTACTATTTGTTAATAATATTTAGTTTTAATAATAGGTGTAGTAATAGTAGCAATGATAGTAGTAGTAGTTATAATAGAGGTAACAGTAGGGTAGTAGTAATAAAAGTAGTATTAGTAATAATTATATTAGAAATATTAGTAATAATGGTAAAAAACACAAAAAAAAACAAAAAAAAAAACCTGAGCTGAAACAATGTTCAGTAAACATGCAACATTAAGCATGTGAATTGCAGCCTTAAGACTAGAAAAAAACAAAGAGAAAATTGCATGAAAAATACCCTGACTATAAATAAATAAATTGCAAGTGCTTAATAACAGGGTACTTAGTGTATACATTTTTGCAAAAAGGTAAGAAGCTGTCTCACCTCGTCAAGGTGTACCCATCTGAGACAGTCCCTAACCTACTGAAGTTAAAAACATTATCAATACCTGACTTGTGTCATGTCAAACTCCAATATGAATGGTGGCAAGTGGTCAGCTGTGTCCCAGATTAAATACACAGTGAAGTGAGACGCAATTAGTTGTTCAGTCTCGGTATTAGGGGGGCTGCGCCCCCAACTTGCAAAAAAGCAAGATAACATACAAAAAACACAAAAAAAACCTGAGCTGAAACAATGTTCAGTAAACATGCAACATTAAGCATGTGAATTGCAGCCTTAAGACTAGAAAAAAAACAAAGAGAAAATTGCATGAAAAATACCCTGACTATAAATAAATAAATTGCAAGTGCTTAATAACAAGGTACTTAGTGTATACATTTTTGCAAAAAGGTAAGAAGCTGTCTCACCTCGTCAAGGTGTACCCATCTGAGACAGTCCCTAACCTACTGAAGTTAAAAACATTATCAATACCTGACTTGTGTCATGTCAAACTCCAATATGAATGGTGGCAAGTGGTCAGCTGTGTCCCAGATTAAATACACAGTGAAGTGAGACGCAATTAGTTGTTCAGTCTCAGTATTAGGGGGGCTGCGCCCCCAACTTGCAAAAAAGCAAGATAACATACAAAAAACACAAAAAAACCTGAGCTGAAACAATGTTCAGTAAACATGCAACATTAAGCATGTGAATTGCAGCCTTAAGACTAGAAAAAAACAAAGAGAAAATTGCATGAAAAATACCCTGACTATAAATAAATAAATTGCAAGTGCTTAATAACAGGGTACTTAGTGTATACATTTTTGCAAAAAGGTAAAAAGCTGTCTCACCTCGTCAAGGTGTACCCATCTGAGACAGTCCCTAACCTACTGAAGTTAAAAACATTATCAATACCTGACTTGTGTCATGTCAAACTCCAATATGAATGGTGGCAAGTGGTCAGCTGTGTCCCAGATTAAATATTCACATGCTTAATGTTGCATGTTTACTGAACATTGTTTCAGCTCAGGTTTTTTTTGTGTTTTTTGTATGTTATCTTGCTTTTTTGCAAGTTGGGGGCGCAGCCCCCCTAATACTGAGACTGAACAACTAATTGCGTCTCACTTCACTGTGTATTTAATCTGGGACACAGCTGACCACTTGCCACCATTCATATTGGAGTTTGACATGACACAAGTCAGGTATTGATAATGTTTTTAACTTCAGTAGGTTAGGGACTGTCTCAGATGGGTACACCTTGACGAGGTGAGACAGCTTCTTAACTTTTTGCAAAAATGTATACACTAAGTACCCTGTTATTAACCCCATTACGACCGCGTTACGTTTTAAAACGGCACTAAAAAAGGGTACTTATTCCTTTCTGCCGTTTTAAAACGGCGGTCGGAAAAAAGGGTCTAGCGCCCCCCAGAGTCAGAAAATTTCCGGGGTCTCAGCTGCCGGGGGTAGCTGAGACCCTGGAGATCATGATTCGGGCCGGTTTTTCCGGTCCCCGCTCACCTGATGACCGGTATACACCGTATACCGATCATCAAGTTATAGTAAATGACCGCGCCGGTAAAAAATCATTTATCTCCCATCTGGCATGATCAAACATGCCAGATGGGAGATAAATCTCTTTCTCGGTTCCCTCCGGTCCCCTCGGTATCCCCAAAGTGCCCCCCCCGACCCCCAACCCCCTCCCGAAAATCCAAGATGGCCGCGCGCATCGGAGAGCACAGCAGCGCGCCGGCCGCATTTACAGTGTTCCTATGGTTTCTGTCGTATGTGCCATAACACATACGACAGAAACCTGCTCCCCAGGCCCTGCCGGGTCCCCCCCTACCCCCCCCCTGGTGTCCCCCGGTGTTCCCCGGTGTCATACATACCGGAGCGCTGATCCCCCGCGGCCCCCTCCTCCTTCTCTGCAGACGCCGGTCACATGTGCCGAGCAGATGACAGCTTCCTGTGTTCAGGACGCTGGCTCCTGCTGCTGCTGCTGCTGCTGATGCTGCTCAGCACTGTGCAGCTGTGACCCGGGGAGGGTGGGTGCAGCTTTTTGCACCCACTCTCCTCAAATGGAGGGTCTGCCCTCCTAGAAAATGGGGGATACGTTCCCTGAACGTGTCCCCCATATTCTAGAAGGTCCAGAGGCGACGTGAGACATCCAAATGGATTATAGTGGATTTTTTTTTTTCTTTTCAATAAATTGGTCAATCAGGGAATGTTTTGGGGAGTGTTTTTTCAAATAAATTTTTTTTTGTTGTCAATTTTTTTTCTTATTACTGTCAATTAGTTATGTCGGGTATCTGATAGACGCCGTGACATCACTAATTGCTGGGCTTGATGCCAGGTGACATTACACACCTGGTATCAACCCCATTCATTACCCCGTTAGCCAACGCACCAGGGCGCGGGATGAGCTGGGGCGAAGCGCCAGAATTGGCGCATCTAATGGATGCGCCACTTCTGGGGCGGCTGCGGCCTGCTATTTTTAGGCTGGGAAGAGTCCAATAACCATGGCTCTTCCCATCCTGAAAATACCAGACCCCAGCTGTCAGCTTCACCTTGGCTGGTGATCTAATTTGGGGGGACCCCACGTTTGTTTGTTTTTTTTAATTATTTATTTATAAATAATTAAAAAAAAAAAAACAGCTTGGGGAGCCCTCCAAATTGATCACCAGACAAGATGAAGCTGTCAGCTGTGGTTTGCAGGCTACAGCTGTCTGCTTTACCCTAGCTGGCTATCAAAAATAGGGGGGACCCCACGTCATTTATTTTAATTTTTTTTTTTTTTTTTGGGCTAAATACAAGGCTAGGCATCCTTTAGTGTCACATGAAAGGCACTAAAGGGCGCCAGCTTAGAATATGCAGGGGGGTGGGACGTTATATATGTTTGACATCTATCCATTCATCCACTGTAGCATTTTACGCTGTGTGCCCACAATCAGGGTTTGCAGCGTTTTGGGCGCAGAGTGTTTTCCCTGCGTCCATAACGCTGCGTTGTGCAGTAGAAGCACAGTGGCAGGATTTTTAGAAATCCCGTGCCCACTGTGTTTCTTTTCTCCGCAGCATAAACCGACCTGTGGCGCAGCTTCCCGAGCCTCAGCATGTCAATTTATGCTGCGGAGATGAGTGTTCTTTGCAGGTAGAATAAAACTAAAGTCCACAGCAGCCTGAACCCAAATCGTGGGCATGGGCAGCTGCGTTCTCCCGTGGACAACACTCACATTTCTGCAGGAGGCTGACACTGTGTACTAGACGCCGTGTCGCTGGATCATGGCCACATAGCCTAAAGGCTACTTTACACGCTGCGATATCGGTCCCGATATCGCTAGTGTGGGTACCCGCCCCCATCTGTTGTGCGACACGGGCAAATCGCTGCCCGTGCCGCACAACATCGCGCAGACGCATCACACATACTTACCTGCCCGGCGACGTCGCTGTGACCGGCGAACCGCCTCCTTTCTAAGGGGGCGGTCCGTGTGGCATCACAGTGACGTCACTGAGCGGCCGCCCAATAGAAGCGGAGGGGCGGAGATGAGTGGCCGGAACATCCCGCCCACCTTCTTCCTTCCTCATAGCGGCCGGGAGGCAGGTAAGGAGAGGTTCCTCGTTCCTGCGGCGTCACACATAGCGATGTGTGCTGCCGCAGGAGCGACGAACTACATCGTTACTGCTGCAGTAACGATAATCGAGAATGGACCCCCATGTCACCGATGAGCGATTTTGCACGTTTTTGCAACGATGCAAAATCGCTCATCGGTGTCACACGCAGCAACATCGCTAATGCGGCCGGATGTGCGTCACCAATTCCGTGACCCTAACGACTCCGCATTAGCGATGTCGCAGCGTGTAAAGCCCCCTTAACAGTGAGAAATTTGTTGCTACAGCAACATTTTTGTGAAGTACCTGTGGATTCAAAATGCTTACTATACTCCTGAATAAAATCCTTGAGGGGTCCAGTTTCCAAAATGAGGTCACTTGTGGGGGGTTTCTGATGTATAGGTACCCAAGGGGCCCTGCTAATGTGACATGGTGCGCGCAATTTACTTCAACTTTTCCAAAATTCAAATGGTGCTCCTTCCATTCCAAGCCCTCCCATTTATCCAAACAAAGGTTTTTGGCCACATGTGTGGTATCCCTGCGCTCACAAGAAATTAGATAACAACCTGTGGGGTACACGTTTTGTTGTTGCCTCTTGAAAAAGTGAAAAATGTGTCGCTAAATCAACATTTTTGTGAAAAAAATGAAAATTTCAATATGGCAACCTAAGCTTATCAAATTCTGTGAAGTATTCGTGGATTCAAAATGCTCAATATACACCTAGATTAAAGCCTTGAGGGGTCTTATTTCCAGAATGGGGTCACTTGTGGGGGACCTCCACTGCTTAGGCACCTCAGGGGCTCTCCTAATGCAACATGGCGTCCGCTATTGATTCCAGCCAATTTTGCAGTCAAATGGCACTCCTTCTCTTCTGAGCCCTGTAGTGTGCCCAAACAGTTGATTTCCACCACATACAAGATATCAACAAACTCAGGAGAAATTGCGCAATAAATTTCATGGTGATTTATTTCCTGTTACCCTTGTGAAAAAAAAAGCTACCTGGTTGAAGTAACAATTTTGTGGTAAAATTTTATTTTTTTATTTTCATGGCTCAACGTTATAAACTTCTGTAAAGCACCTGGAGGTTCAGGGTACTCACCAAACATCAAGATAAATTCCTTGAGGGGCCTAGTTTCCAATATGGGGTCACTTGTGGTGTTTTTTTGCTGTTTACGTACCTTAGGGGTCCTCCAAATGCGACATGGTGCCTGCAATCTTTTTCAGCCAAATTTCCTTTCCAAAATTCAAATATTGCTCCTTCCGTTCCAAGCCCTCCCATTTCTCCAAACAAAGGTTTCAGACCACAAGTGAGGTATCACCGCGCTCATAAAAAAGTGGGTAACAAACGTTGGGGTCAAATTTTTGGAATTACCTCTTGAAAAAGTGAAAAAATTGATGCTAAAGCAACATTTTTGAGAAAAAAATGAAAATTTTCAATGTGACAACGTAACGTTATCAAAATCTGTGAAGTACTTGTGGATCCAAAATGCTCACTATACCCCTAGATAGAAGCCTTAAGGGGTCTAGTTTCCAAAATGGTGTCACTTGTGAGGGGTTTCTGCTGTTTAGGTACCTTAGCGGACATGTAAATGCAACATGGTGCCCGCAATCTATTTCAGCCAAATTTGCTTTCCAAAATTCAAATATTGCTCCTTCTGTTCCGAGCCCTCCCATTTGTCCAAACAAAGGTTTCTGACCACATGTGGGGTATTGGCGCGCTCATAAGAAAGTGGGGAACAAGTTTTGGGGTTCATTTTGTTGTGTTATTTCTTCTAAAAGTGAATAAATTTGGGGTAGAGCAACATTTTAGGTAAAATTTTATTTTTTGCTTTTTTTCATTCCACTTTGCTTTAGTTCCTGTGAAGCACCTGAAGGGTTAATAAACTTCTTGGATGTGGTTTTGAGTACTTTGAGGGGTGCTGTTTTGAGAATGGTGTCACTTTTAGGTATTTTCTGTCACTTAGGCCTCTCAAAGTCACTTCAAATGTGATGTGGTCCCTAAAAAAATGGTTTTGTGAATTTTGTTGAAAAAATGGGAAATTGCAGATGAACTTTGACCCCTTCTAACTTCCTAACCCCAAAACATTTTGTTTCAGAAATTGCGCTAATGTAAAGTAGACATGTGGGAAATGTTATTTATTAACTGTTTTGTGTGACATAACTCTCTGGGTTAAGGGCATAAAAATTAAAAGTTTGAAAATTGCAAAATTTTCAAAATTTTCATCAAATTTCCGATTTTTTCACAAATAAAAGCAAAAAATATCGTTCTAAATTTATAACTATCATGAAGTACAATATGTCACGAAAAAACAATGTCAGAATCACCGGGATCCGTTGAAGCGTTCCAGAGTTATGACCTCATAAAGTGACACTGGTCAGAATTGCAAAAAATGGCCTGGGCATTAAGGACAAAACTGGCTTCGTCCTTAAGGGGTTAAGCACTTGCAATTTATTTATTTATAGTCAGGGTATTTTTCATGCAATTTTCTCTTTGTTTTTTTCTAGTAATAATGGTAGTAGTAACACCAGTATATATTTAATATTTTAAATACAAGCATTATTATTATTATTATTATTATTATTATTATTATTATTATTATTATTATTATCATTATTATTATTAGTAAAAGTACAGCTGAAACAAAGGCTTTCCCCCAATTTCCAGTAATATATAACTTCCAAGGTCTAATCCTAATTATCTTTCATCCTGACAGTGAAGCAAGTTAAGTGTATTAGCCTGAAATGATTGGTCTTGCAAATAATTGTTATGTTGAATGCACTTTGTGTGCGGATCTGTTCTTGGTGATTTTTTTCTGCAGTACAAATCTTGTTTACCTTGTATATTTATTACGCTACAGGGAAAATTGTCCAGCCGTAGCACAAAATAGAGCAGAAAACAGAATCCCTGAGAACCAGTGGCCCCAACAAGTTTGTTCCTTCCAGGCATGGTGATATTGAATTACAATGACCCTCCTTAGACCTTTACTCTTTTCCCTTAAGGAAGCTGTCAACGTCTATTTGGCCGAGAAATCCGAATATGTTCTTAACAGAATAAAATAATGCACAAGAAAAAGACCTTGTTTTATTTAGTTGAACAGTAATGTGTTAAATTATTATAAAGTAGGGATCATTGAGGACATTGCAGCATTTTCAATTGCAAGTAAAGGCTGCTACATAGACACCAGAAGTTTGAATTATTTTTATGATTTTTTTTTTATTTATTTAATCGCAATTTCTAAAAATTGTCTTGTTGTTATAGTCATTTTTCAGTCATTTTTGAGGTTGCATTAAAAAAAAATTTTAGATAAAAAATGCTTAAAAAACTCACGAAAAAAACAGTTAAAATGTGTAATATCATTGACAAATTGTTGTCTACATTCTAAATTTGCTTTTTTTTAAAAATATACCGTCCCTCTTAGGCTACACCCATTCTAGCCATCTGAATGAAGCTGGAGGACATGGGAAAATAAATGTAATGGATTAATTGCCTTTCAATAGGTTTGTGCAGCCCCCCAGGAGACGGGAGACTTACCAGTTCTGTCACGAGGTCTCCCCTTTATCCTGGAGCCTCCTGAACATTCCTGATCACTTTGCAAATATGGTGCTATAATATCCTAAAAGTGATAGCTGAGGGGAAGCACAGATGGAAAATTAAACAGTACAGCATCTCCTAAAGAGCCCTATCAATTAAAACATAAAGTATTCTAATATACAGTGGATATAATATACACACCTGTTAAAATGACAGATTTTCTACATATAAAAATTACATCAAGAAGAAACTATACCTCTAATGTAATCCATAATCTTTACAAATTCATTGAGAAACAAACTGAAATTATTCTGAGAGGGAAGATGAAAATGAAAAACTAAAATAATGTGGTTGGATAAATGTCAACATCCACTTCTAACTGGGGATATACCATGTTTTTCCAAAAATAAGACCTCACAAAATCAGCATTTTGGCATAAGGCTTAAATATACAGTTAGGTCCATAAATATTTGGACAGTGACATAATTTTGGCGAGTTGGGCTCTGCAAGCCACCACATTAGATTTGAAATGAAACCTCTACAACAGAATTCACGTGCAGATTGTAACGTTTAATTTGAAAGTTTGAACAAAAATATCTGATAGAAATTGTAGGAATTGTACACATTTCTTTACAAACACTCCACATTTTAGGAGGTCAAAAGTAATTGGACAAATAAACCAAACCCAAAAAAAAAATTTTTATTTTCAATATTTTGTTGCGAATCCTTTGGAGGCAATCACTGCCTTAAGTCTGGAACCCATGGACATCACCAAACACTGGGTTTCCTCCTTCTTAATGCTTTGCCAGGCCTTTACAGCCGCAGCCTTCAGGTCTTGCTTGTTTGTGGGTCTTTCCGTCTTAAGTCTGGATTTGAGCAAGTGAAATGCATGCTCAATTGGGTTAAGATCTGGTGATTGACTTGGCCATTGCAGAATGTTCCACTTTTTTGCACTCATGAACTCCTGAGTAGCTTTGGCTGTATGCTTGGGGTCATTGTCCATCTGTACTATGAAGCGCCGTCCGATCAACTTTGCGGCATTTGGCTGAATCTGGGCTGAAAGTATATCCCGGTACACTTCAGAATTCATCCAGCTACTCTTGTCTGCTGTTATGTCATCAATAAACACAAGTGACCCAGTGCCATTGAAAGCCATGCATGCCCATGCCATCACGTTGTCTCCACCATGTTTTACAGAGGATGTGGTGTGCCTTGGATCATGTGCCGTTCCCTTTCTTCTCCAAACTTTTTTCTTCCCATCATTCTGGTACAGGTTGATCTTGGTCTCATCTGTCCATAGAATACTTTTCCAGAACTGAGCTGGTTTCATGAGGTGTTTTTAAGCAAATTTAACTCTGGCCTGTCTATTTTTGGAATTGATGAATGGTTTGCATCTAGATGTGAACCCTTTGTATTTACTTTCATGGAGTCTTCTCTTTACTGTTGACTTAGAGACAGATACACCTACTTCACTGAGAGTGTTCTGGACTTCAGTTGATGTTGTGAACGGGTTCTTCTTCACCAAAGAAAGTATGCGGCGATCATCCACCACTGTTGTCATCCGTGGACGCCCAGGCCTTTTTGAGTTCCCAAGCTCACCAGTCAATTCCTTTTTTCTCAGAATGTACCCGACTGTTGATTTTGCTACTCCAAGCATGTCTGCTATCTCTCTGATGGATTTTTTCAGCCTCAGGATGTTCTGCTTCACCTCAATTGAGAGTTCCTTACACCGCATGTTGTCTGGTCACAGCAACAGCTTCCAAATGCAAAACCACCCACCTAATTATACCACAAACAGTAGAAAAAGGATTCCAATATTATACCAAACCAAAAAGAAAAATCCCTATTTAAAATACCAAATCTTTATTCAGTCAACTTACTAAAAAACTGTCAATGCAGTCACATATATTAGCCACAAAAACACACAGGTGGAAGAAAGGTGAGAGGGACCAGTGCGCCGACCGTATCGATATCCAATGATGTTTTCAAGATAATAGTTTGGCAGGGGTAGGGGTCACCTAATGCTGACCCTATGATTTTCCCCTACCTACCAGCGGAGTGTTAAACACCCTAACTTACTCGGTGCCCCCGCTCCTCGGCGGCTGTCCCTTACTGACCCTCCACTCCACATAAACTATCACCATCACCATACACCGTGTGTATATATATTGTGCAGGTCATGTACTTGTCTGATAACTGCTCTCTACAGTCAGAAAAAGTTTTTAGAAATTACCAACTATAGAGGTGTAAGAGAAAAATATCTCATACTTGTACTAATGCACATATATTCAAAGTTGCAGTACCATAATAACTGTACATTTCATTATAAAATATAATATATATAAATAGTACTTATCCCATCACAAAAAAGGGGGTCCCATCTCATCTCAATGTGTTTCTCCCTCAGAATATCTGGGGGTTCATCAGGAGATGTTCAAATATTCAAAAGATGTTCAAATGTTGAATCCTCGTGCCGGTCACACAATGGAGATCCGGGTGATATCGTGACTAATAACGTCACTTCGGACCATACAATCAGGGTCCAGTCTCATTGGTGGTGTCAGGGATAATGCCACTGACATTGGCATTATCCCTGACACCACCAATGAGACTGGACCCTGATTGTATGGTCCGAAGTGACGTTATTAGTCACGATATCACCCGGATCTCCATTGTGTGACCGGCACGAGGATTCAACATTTGAACATCTTTTGAATATTTGAACATCTCCTGATGAACCCCCAGATATTCTGAGGGAGAAACACGTTCAGATGAGATGGGACCCCCTTTTTTGTGATGGGATAAGAACTATTTATATATATTATATTTTATAATGAAATGTACAGTTATTATGGTACTGCAACTTTGAATATATGTGCATTAGTACAAGTATGAGATATTTTTCTCTTACACCTCTATAGTTGGTATTTTCTAAAAACTTTTTCTGAATGTAGAGAGCAGTTATCAGACAAGTACATGACCTGCACAATATATATACACACGGTGTATGGTGATAGTTTATGTGGAGTGGAGGGTCAGTAAGGGACAGCCGCCGAGGAGCGGGGGCACCGAGTAAGTTAGTGTGTTTAACACTCCGCTGGTAGGTAGGGGAAAATCATAGGGTCAGCATTAGGTGACCCCTACCCCTGCCAAACTATTATCTTGAAAACATCATTGGATATCGATACGGTCGGCGCACTGGTCCCTCTCACCTTTCTTCCACCTGTGTGTTTTTGTGGCTAATATATGTGACTGCATTGACAGTTTTTTAGTAAGTTGACTGAATAAAGATTTGGTATTTTAAATAGGGATTTTTCTTTTTGGTTTGGTAAAACCACACACCTGTAATCAACCCCAGACCTTTTAACTACTTCATTGATTACAGGTTAACGAGGGAGACGCCTTCAGAGTTAAATGCAGCCCTTAGAGTCCCTTGTCCAATTACTTTTGGTCCCTTGAAAAAGAGGAGGCTATGCATTACAGAGCTATGATTCCTAAACCCTTTCTCCGATTTGGATGTGAAAACTCTCATATTGCAGCTGGGAGTGTGCACTTTCAGCCCATATTATATATATAATTGTATTTCTGAACATGTTTTTGTAAACAGCTAAAATAACAAAACTTGTGTCACTGTCCAAATATTTCTGGACCTAACTGTAAACCCTACCCCAAAAATAAGCCCTTTTGCAGTTCAATAATGAAGTGTCCATGCAGCTAAAAAAGTTAAAGATACTGCAGGACACTACAATATAGAAAGCAGACACCCCCAAAAGAGAGAAGAAATGAGACAGAAGACCCCGTAATCATCTTCACCAGACACTGATCGGGAGGACCTGCAGTGGAACGCACACCAATACACATCAGACCTCACTCTCAATCAGAGTGCACACACATCAGATTGCTCACACAATCACACATCAGATCGCACACACACACTCACCACATCCGGTGATACTAATTGTTTCTGGCTGGCAGAGAATCCTGGGACGCAGTGCGGTGGAATGCATAGAGGAAATGCTGTGAAACGCATCAATGTATTCCACAGCCGAGTCTTCCATGCATTCTACAGCAGTTCCTCGCCCTCCACTGCAGTGCGTCCCATTTTCCCCTGCTGGCTGGAAGCAATCGGTATCGCCAGATGTGGTGAGTGTGTGTGTGATCTGAAGTGTAATTGTGTGTGCGACCTGGTGTGTGTGTGTGTGTGTGTATGAGTGTGTGTGTATGTGTGTGGTGTGTGTGTGTGTGTGTGTGTGTGTGTATGTGTGTGTGTGTGTGTGTGTGTGTGTGTATGTGATCTCATGTATGTGAGTGTGTCAACCAGAAACAGGGGAGGACAACTGTGGAGCATACCTGCTGGGAGCGTCCGCCAATGTTCGGGTTCTGGTAAGTATAATTCTCCTGGGAAAAGGGGGTCTGCTTTCCTGGGGGGGTAAACTTAGCCCAACCGTGTTTCCTGAAGAATAAGACCTACCCAAAAATAAGCCCTAGTGCTTTATTCGGGGAAAAAAAAGTATAGGATACTGTCTTATTTCTGGAAAAACACGGTAGTTGTTTTTCATGTAGCCTGTCAGGCTCTGCAGTGTGAACTGAGCCTAACGCTGCCGTGACACTTAATGAGTCTGGACCTGAACACCACATAACAGTCAGCTACATTCATACGCCAGATAGAATTAACTCATTAACTTGATGGTTAATGGGCCTGGCCACTAGTGTCCTGTACTCTCGCTATACTGTAGTTATCTGTGGCCTCTCCGTTCGAGGATCGGTCTCTTGTTTCAACGCTGTTCACTCTCTATGTCTCTGTCAACACTCGATATTCATGCTATCTCTTCTCCTGTCTTCTTTCCTTCTCCACTGTTGGCACAAATTACCCACTGTATGTCTATGATGAACAACCAACCAACTACTGTACTGTATATGTCCGTCACTTTCGCTCACTAGGTCTTCTATGACTCCTCCAGTAAGAAAGTTCACTTTCCCTCTTAAATGATTTGTCCCAATTTGGACTAGATCCAATGCTTAACTGTTGTTGATGCTATAATCTAATAACGTCTTACACAAGTGTTATCCAACACATTAGCACATGCGATACTTGCTATACGCCATACCTTACATTATGCATTACATTACAATCTAAATGATACAATAATCACAAAAGATGCAAGACATTATTCACATTACTCTGCATAACAACTAGAGTTGAGCGCGGTTCGTGGTTCGTGGTTCTCCAGTTCGCGGCTCGAGTGATTTTGGGGCATGTTCTAGATCGAACTAGAACTCGAGCTTTTTGCAAAAGCTCGGTAGTTCTAGAAACGTTCGAGAACGGTTCTAGCAGCCAAAAAACAGCTAAATCATAGCTTGGTTTCTGCTGTAATAGTGTAAGTCACTCTGTGAATTATTATTATTATTATTATTATTATTATTTATTTATAGAGCACCATTAATTCCATGGTGCTGTACATGAGAAGGGGGTTACATACAAAATACGTATACAAGTTACAGTAGACAGACTAGTACAGAGGGAAGAGGGCCCTACCCTTGCGGGCTTACATTCTATAGGATTATGGGGAGGAGACAATAGGTGGGGTGTAGGTCAGGCGGCAGCTCCGCACGGTGGTCGGGCGGCAGCTCCGCACGGTGGTCGGGCGGCAGCTCCGCACGGTGGTCGGGCGGCAGCTCCGCACGGTGGTCGGGCGGCAGCTCCGCACGGTGGTCGGGCGGCAGCTCCGCACGGTGGTCGGGCGGCAGCGAGTTCATTGTAGATTGTAGGCATTTCGGAACAGGTGCGTTTTCAGGTTCCGTTTGAAGTTTGCAAGGGTAGGGGATAGTCAATCAAACTATTATCACATTTCAGTGTATAGTGTGCGTGAACAGCGCCTTCAGATCACTGCTGTTTCTATAATGGCGATCGCCATTTTTTTTTTTTTTTTTTCTTGTCTTCCTTCCCTAAGTGCGCGCGTCTTGTGGGGCGGGCCAGCATGTCAGCCAATCCCAGACACACACACAGCTAAGTGGACTTTGAGCCAGAGAAGCAACGGCATGTGTGATAGGATCTGCATGTCACATGTCCCTGCATTATAAAACCGGACATTTTCTTCACGGACGCCATTATCTGCCTTCTGCGTCTTTGGTGTCAGACATCACTGTCGCAGCTCCGTCTTCCTGAGTCCTATAGCCGATACAGCTGTATGCGCTGCATACACAGCGTTAGACAGCTTAGGGAGAGCACTTTATAGCAGTCCTTTTAAGGGCTCCAACCGGCAGGGTCAGAGAGCCATAGGTGACAGGTCCTGCAAACAGCGCCAGCGTCTGTGCAGCCAAGGTCAGGGATTTCCTCCCTGCATTTCACCATTAGGAGGGAATAGAAAGGCAGTCTTCCATTCCTCTACCCAGAGCACCACAATCCTGCCACTGTACCCTCTTGTCCTCTGCACACTCCAACTGATAACTAAGCCATTATACTAGCAAACACTCAGTGTACCTAGTGGCATCCTATACGTGGCTATTGGACTTTGCTATAGTCCCACTAGTGCAAAGACATTTGCAGAGCGCGTCT
Source organism: Anomaloglossus baeobatrachus (assembly GCF_048569485.1). Taxonomy (NCBI): domain Eukaryota; kingdom Metazoa; phylum Chordata; class Amphibia; order Anura; family Aromobatidae; genus Anomaloglossus; species Anomaloglossus baeobatrachus. The sequence continues at coordinate 516,270,524 of NC_134358.1, forward strand.
GCCTGCATTGCACACTACAACTCATTCTAACCAAGCCATTATACTAGCAAACACTCAGTGTACCTAGTGGCATCCTATACGTGGCTATTGGACTTTGCTATAGTCCCACTAGTGCAAAGACATTTGCAGAGCGCGTCTGCCTGCGTTGCACACTACAACTCATTCTAACCAAGCCATTATACTAGCAAACACTCAGTGTACCTAGTGGCATCCTATACGTGGCTATTGGACTTTGCTATAGTCCCACTAGTGCAAAGACATTTGCAGAGCGCGTCTGCCTGCGTTGCACACTACAACTCATTCTAACCAAGCCATTATACTAGCAAACACTCAGTGTACCTAGTGGCATCCTATACGTGGCTATTGGACTTTGCTATAGTCCCACTAGTGCAAAGACATTTGCAGAGCGCGTCTGCCTGCGTTGCACACTACAACTCATTCTAACCAAGCCATTATACTAGCAAACACTCAGTGTACCTAGTGGCATCCTATACGTGGCTATTGGACTTTGCTATAGTCCCACTAGTGCAAAGACATTTGCAGAGCGCGTCTGCCTGCGTTGCACACTACAACTCATTCTAACCAAGCCATTATACTAGCAAACACTCAGTGTACCTAGTGGCATCCTATACGTGGCTATTGGACTTTGCTATAGTCCCACTAGTGCAAAGACATTTGCAGAGCGCGTCTGCCTGCGTTGCACACTACAACTCATTCTAACCAAGCCATTATACTAGCAAACACTCAGTGTACCTAGTGGCATCCTATACGTGGCTATTGGACTTTGCTATAGTCCCACTAGTGCAAAGACATTTGCAGAGCGCGTCTGCCTGCGTTGCACACTACAACTCATTCTAACCAAGCCATTATACTAGCAAACACTCAGTGTACCTAGTGGCATCCTATACGTGGCTATTGGACTTTGCTATAGTCCCACTAGTGCAAAGACATTTGCAGAGCGCGTCTGCCTGCGTTGCACACTACAACTCATTCTAACCAAGCCATTATACTAGCAAACACTCAGTGTACCTAGTGGCATCCTATACGTGGCTATTGGACTTTGCTATAGTCCCACTAGTGCAAAGACATTTGCAGAGCGCGTCTGCCTGCGTTGCACACTACAACTCATTCTAACCAAGCCATTATACTAGCAAACACTCAGTGTACCTAGTGGCATCCTATACGTGGCTATTGGACTTTGCTATAGTCCCACTAGTGCAAAGACATTTGCAGAGCGCGTCTGCCTGCGTTGCACACTACAACTCATTCTAACCAAGCCATTATACTAGCAAACACTCAGTGTACCTAGTGGCATCCTATACGTGGCTATTGGACTTTGCTATAGTCCCACTAGTGCAAAGACATTTGCAGAGCGCGTCTGCCTGCGTTGCACACTACAACTCATTCTAACCAAGCCATTATACTAGCAAACACTCAGTGTACCTAGTGGCATCCTATACGTGGCTATTGGACTTTGCTATAGTCCCACTAGTGCAAAGACATTTGCAGAGCGCGTCTGCCTGCGTTGCACACTACAACTCATTCTAACCAAGCCATTATACTAGCAAACACTCAGTGTACCTAGTGGCATCCTATACGTGGCTATTGGACTTTGCTATAGTCCCACTAGTGCAAAGACATTTGCAGAGCGCGTCTGCCTGCGTTGCACACTACAACTCATTCTAACCAAGCCATTATACTAGCAAACACTCAGTGTACCTAGTGGCATCCTATACGTGGCTATTGGACTTTGCTATAGTCCCACTAGTGCAAAGACATTTGCAGAGCGCGTCTGCCTGCGTTGCACACTACAACTCATTCTAACCAAGCCATTATACTAGCAAACACTCAGTGTACCTAGTGGCATCCTATACGTGGCTATTGGACTTTGCTATAGTCCCACTAGTGCAAAGACATTTGCAGAGCGCGTCTGCCTGCGTTGCACACTACAACTCATTCTAACCAAGCCATTATACTAGCAAACACTCAGTGTACCTAGTGGCATCCTATACGTGGCTATTGGACTTTGCTATAGTCCCACTAGTGCAAAGACATTTGCAGAGCGCGTCTGCCTGCGTTGCACACTACAACTCATTCTAACCAAGCCATTATACTAGCAAACACTCAGTGTACCTAGTGGCATCCTATACGTGGCTAATGGACTTTGCTATAGTCCCACTAGTGCAAAGACATTTGCAGAGCGCGTCTGCCTGCGTTGCACACTACAACTCATTCTAACCAAGCCATTATACTAGCAAACACTCAGTGTACCTAGTGGCATCCTATACGTGGCTATTGGACTTTGCTATAGTCCCACTAGTGCAAAGACATTTGCAGAGCGCGTCTGCCTGCGTTGCACACTACAACTCATTCTAACCAAGCCATTATACTAGCAAACACTCAGTGTACCTAGTGGCATCCTATACGTGGCTATTGGACTTTGCTATAGTCCCACTAGTGCAAAGACATTTGCAGAGCGCGTCTGCCTGCGTTGCACACTACAACTCATTCTAACCAAGCCATTATACTAGCAAACACTCAGTGTACCTAGTGGCATCCTATACGTGGCTATTGGACTTTGCTATAGTCCCACTAGTGCAAAGACATTTGCAGAGCGCGTCTGCCTGCGTTGCACACTACAACTCATTCTAACCAAGCCATTATACTAGCAAACACTCAGTGTACCTAGTGGCATCCTATACGTGGCTATTGGACTTTGCTATAGTCCCACTAGTGCAAAGACATTTGCAGAGCGCGTCTGCCTGCGTTGCACACTACAACTCATTCTAACCAAGCCATTATACTAGCAAACACTCAGTGTACCTAGTGGCATCCTATACGTGGCTATTGGACTTTGCTATAGTCCCACTAGTGCAAAGACATTTGCAGAGCGCGTCTGCCTGCGTTGCACACTACAACTCATTCTAACCAAGCCATTATACTAGCAAACACTCAGTGTACCTAGTGGCATCCTATACGTGGCTATTGGACTTTGCTATAGTCCCACTAGTGCAAAGACATTTGCAGAGCGCGTCTGCCTGCGTTGCACACTACAACTCATTCTAACCAAGCCATTATACTAGCAAACACTCAGTGTACCTAGTGGCATCCTATACGTGGCTATTGGACTTTGCTATAGTCCCACTAGTGCAAAGACATTTGCAGAGCGCGTCTGCCTGCGTTGCACACTACAACTCATTCTAACCAAGCCATTATACTAGCAAACACTCAGTGTACCTAGTGGCATCCTATACGTGGCTATTGGACTTTGCTATAGTCCCACTAGTGCAAAGACATTTGCAGAGCGCGTCTGCCTGCGTTGCACACTACAACTCATTCTAACCAAGCCATTATACTAGCAAACACTCAGTGTACCTAGTGGCATCCTATACGTGGCTATTGGACTTTGCTATAGTCCCACTAGTGCAAAGACATTTGCAGAGCGCGTCTGCCTGCGTTGCACACTACAACTCATTCTAACCAAGCCATTATACTAGCAAACACTCAGTGTACCTAGTGGCATCCTATACGTGGCTATTGGACTTTGCTATAGTCCCACTAGTGCAAAGACATTTGCAGAGCGCGTCTGCCTGCGTTGCACACTACAACTCATTCTAACCAAGCCATTATACTAGCAAACACTCAGTGTACCTAGTGGCATCCTATACGTGGCTATTGGACTTTGCTATAGTCCCACTAGTGCAAAGACATTTGCAGAGCGCGTCTGCCTGCGTTGCACACTACAACTCATTCTAACCAAGCCATTATACTAGCAAACACTCAGTGTACCTAGTGGCATCCTATACGTGGCTATTGGACTTTGCTATAGTCCCACTAGTGCAAAGACATTTGCAGAGCGCGTCTGCCTGCGTTGCACACTACAACTCATTCTAACCAAGCCATTATACTAGCAAACACTCAGTGTACCTAGTGGCATCCTATACGTGGCTATTGGACTTTGCTATAGTCCCACTAGTGCAAAGACATTTGCAGAGCGCGTCTGCCTGCGTTGCACACTACAACTCATTCTAACCAAGCCATTATACTAGCAAACACTCAGTGTACCTAGTGGCATCCTATACGTGGCTATTGGACTTTGCTATAGTCCCACTAGTGCAAAGACATTTGCAGAGCGCGTCTGCCTGCGTTGCACACTACAACTCATTCTAACCAAGCCATTATACTAGCAAACACTCAGTGTACCTAGTGGCATCCTATACGTGGCTATTGGACTTTGCTATAGTCCCACTAGTGCAAAGACATTTGCAGCACGTCTGCCTGCGTTGCACACTCCAACCAATTATAACTAAGTTGCATTGTCAGGGATATTTATTCTTTATTATTCTGCTGTTAATAAAGCTAGACCACCACTGCAATCTTCACCACCTCTCAATTTTTACTACCACATTTTCAGTCCACAATCTTGTCGCAATCAACATGAGTGGCAAAATGACAGATGCTGGTGGAAAGGGGAAGAGGCGTGGTGGAAAAGGCAAAAAAGGTTTTGTCCGTGGGGAAGGTGGCAAAGCTCCATTATCATCTGCTGAAGATAGACCATCTACCAGCAAAAGTAAGATGTCTACTACTTACCGTGGACAATCCGATGTGCTCCCTTTGTTACGGACACGAACAACAGGAACAAAGGTAGATGATGGGCAAAAAAGGAAAATGCTTGAATGGATCTCAAGTGGTCCAACAAGTGCCCTCTCTGCCACTTCAAGTACCGCATCCAAAAAACACCAGTCCTCTGAGTTGTCATCCCAATCAAACTTGCTTTCTCCCAGCTCTGAAGTCTCCATCAGCCCTGCACAGTATGGTGGAACTGAGATGGCTGAGTCTGCAGAGCTGTTCAGTCACACTATAGCCTGGGAATCAGAGGTCTGCTCCCAAGCTACAGTGAGTACAGAACAGGAAATGGTCTGCAGTGATGCCCAGAACCTTTGTGACTCAGATTCAGGCCGTGAGGACCAAGTTTCTGAGCATAATGTTGACCCTTTGTCACAAACTGTAACACCTGTGGTTATAGACAATGAGGAACATACTGATGAAGATGAGACGCAGATACCCGATTGGGATGACAACTTAAATATTCCGTCAGGGCAAGAAGAGGCTCGGTCTGAGGGGGAGGGGAGTGCAAACACAACAATTGATGATGACGTTCTAGATCCCACCTACTGTCAACCCCCAGTCAGGCACTCGAGGAGGTCAACAGAGGCGGTGGAGGAGGATGCAACCGACGACGAAGTTACCTTGCGCCTTCCTGGACAGAGTCGGAGCACTGGTAGCACGTCTACAACTGCATCCTCAGCCACCACTCTGCCTATGAGCATTATTCGGGGTGGATCAACAGGTCGCATGGCCTCTAAGCCTTGCCTAGCCTGGTCCTTTTTTCACATCGAAAAAGATCGCCCAACTCATGTGATATGTAACATTTGTCATGATTCTGTTAGTAGAGGTCAAAACCTCAGCAGTTTGACAACTTCTTCCATGAATCGTCACATGACTAAATATCATAAGTCCCGGTGGGAAGCTCACCGTGCTGCAATGCGGCCTAGTGGAGCGAACCATCCACCGCCCGCCCCTTCCACTGCATCCGCGCGCTCTTCATCTTCTAGGACTGTGGGGACAGCTGCCACACCTGTTTTTCCACGCAAAACTTCCACCACTGTAACCGCAACAGGCAGTTTGCTTGTAAGGTCGTCAGTTGGTTTGGAAGGGGAAACAAGTGAGTGTGTACAGCTCTCTCAGACATCGATAGCACCAACGTTGGATGAAGGCAACATCATGTCTCCGCCTGCACTTTCCTCACAAACCTGCATTTTTCAAGGGACACCCTACTCAACACCGTCTACACACAGCAGCCAGATCTCTGTCCCTCAGATGTTGTCAAATAAAAGGCCACTTCCTCCGACCCATGACAAAGCTAAGAGGTTGACTCTATCCCTCTGTAAGCTGTTGGCTACCGAAATGCTGCCTTTCCGCCTAGTGGACACACAGGATTTTAGAGACCTTATGTCTGTCGCTGTGCCCCAGTACCAGATGCCTAGTCGCCACTACTTCTCTAAGAAAGGTGTGCCCGCGCTACACCAGCATGTCGCACACAACATCACCGCTTCCTTGAGAAACTCTGTGTGTGAACGGGTGCATTTCACCACCGATACTTGGACCAGTAAGCATGGACAGGGACGTTACATGTCGCTGACTGGGCACTGGGTAACTATGGTGATAGATGGTGAAGGGTCTGCTGCACAAGTCTTGCCGTCCCCACGACTTGTGTGTCAATCCTCTGTCTGTCCAAGTTCCGCCACTGCTTCTGCATCCTCCACCTCATCTGGGTCCTCCACCTCCGCCCCAAGCCTGCCTGGTCAGGCCACCAGCGTTCTCACTGCGCAGAAGGAATCACGCACCCCTCATTACTATGCTGGCAGCAGAGCGCAACGGCATCAGGCGGTCTTTAGCTTGACATGTCTTGGTAATAAGAGTCACACAGCTGAGGAGTTGTGGTCAGCTTTGCGGTCCGAGTTTAATAAATGGTTGTCTCCACTCAAACTGCAGCCTGGTAAGGCCGTGTGCGACAATGCTGCAAACCTGGGTGCGGCACTTCGCCTGGGCAAGGTGACACACGTACCTTGTATGGCTCACGTGTTGAACCTTGTCGTGCAGCAATTTTTAACACACTATCCCGGCCTAGATGGCCTTCTGAACAGGGCACGAAAACTGTCAGCTCACTTCCGCCGTTCAAGCGCCGCAGCAGAGCGACTTGCATCGCTCCAGAAGTCTTTCGGCCTGCCGGTTCATCGCCTGAAATGCGATGTGGCGACACGCTGGAATTCAACTCTCCACATGTTACAGCGACTGTGGCAGCACCGCAGAGCCCTGGTGCAATACGTCATGACGTATAGCCTGGGCCAACGAGATGCAGAGGTGGGGCAGATCACCCTGATGGAGTGGTCTCAGATCAAGGACCTATGCACCCTTCTGCACAGTTTCGACATGGCGACGAATATGTTTAGCTCTGACAATGCCATTATCAGCATGACGATTCCAGTCATTTACATGCTGGAGCACACGCTAAACACTATTCGGAGTCAGGGGGTGGGACAACATGAAGGGGAGGAACTACAGGAGGATTCATATGCGCAAGGGACAACAACATCACGAAGGTCCAGACGTTCATCATCACCAACGCAGCAGGCATGGGACCATGGGGGACAGGGATCGACAAGGGCGCATAGTAGCAGGCGAAATGTTGAGCAAGGTGCAGGAGAACATGAAGAAATGGAGGACGAACTGTCCATGGACATGGAAGACTCAGCGGATGAGGGAGACCTTGGTCAAATTTCAGTTGAAAGAGGTTGGGGTCAGATGTCAGAGGAAGAAAGAACGGGTAGCACCTCTATGCCACAAACACAGCATGGACTTGGTCCGCATGGCTGCGCAAGACACATGAGTGCCTTTTTGTTGCACTACCTCCAACATGACAGTCGTATTGTCAAAATTAGAAGTGATGATGACTACTGGATTGCCACACTATTAGATCCCCGGTACAAGTCCAAATTTTGTGACATAATTCCAGCCATAGAAAGGGACGCACGTATGCAGGAGTATCAGCAGAAGCTGTTACTAGATCTTAGCTCGGCTTTTCCACCAAACAACCGTGCAGGTGCAGGGAGTGAATCTCCCAGTTGTAACTTGACAAACATGGGACGGTCTCGTCATCTTCAACAGTCTACCCGTACCAGTAGGACCTTTTCTGGTGCCGGTAACAGCAATTTTATGGAATCTTTTCATAATTTTTTTAGACCCTCTTTTGCAAGGCCACCAGAGACAACAAGTCTGACACATAGTCAACGGCTGGAGAGGATGATACAGGAGTATCTCCAAATGAACATCGATGCCATGACTGTGCAACTGGAGCCTTGCTCCTTTTGGGCTTCAAACCTACAAAAATGGCCAGAGCTCGCAACTTACGCCTTGGAGATTTTGTCGTGTCCAGCTGCCAGCGTTGTCTCTGAACGTGTATTCAGTGCTGCTGGGTGTGTGCTGACAGATAAGCGCACGCGTCTGTCCAGTGACAATGTGGACAGACTGACGTTCATCAAAATGAACAAGTCATGGATCCAGAAGGAATTTACTACCCCTGTGTCATCCTGGGGAGAGTAAATGCTTGTGGATTTGGAATGTGCTTGATGCAAATCAAAACATCCTGTTTGCAACTAGGGCCCAAGTGCTGCCACTGATGGGGTGGGTGTCTGTGTGGCCCAATTTTTGGAAAAAAGGGAGACTCCGCTTGGAGTAACCCTTGCTTGCTGTGTTTTTAAAAGAAGCCAAGATGAACAGAGCTGGGATCAGGAAAGACTTTGCTACCTACCCCGGTGTCATCCTGTGGACGGCTAAGAATAGCGTATTTTTGAATGTGCTTGATGCAAATCAAAACATCCTGTTTGCAACTAGGGCCCAAGTGCTGCCACTGATGTGGTGGGTGTCTGTGTGGCCCAATTTTTGGAAAAAAGGGAGACTCCGCTTGGAGTAACCCTTGCTTGCTGTGTTTTTAAAAGAAGCCAAGATGAACAGAGCTGGGATCAGGAAAGACTTTGCTACCTACCCCGGTGTCATCCTGGGGACGGATAAGAATGGCGTATTTTTGAATGTGCTTGATGCAAATCTAGCTGTGAAGTGTACAACTGGGGCACAACTGCTGCCACTGAATGGGTGGGTGTGTGTGGGGCCCAATTTTTGGAAAAAAGGGGAGACTCCGCTTGGAGTAACCCTTGCTTACATTGTTTTTAAAAGAAGCCAAGATGAACAAGTCATGGGTCAGCAAAGACTTTGCTACCTACCCCAGTGTCATCCTGGGGACGGCTAAGAATAGCGTATTTTTGAATGTGCTTGATGCAAATCAAAACATCCTGTTTGCAACTAGGGCCCAAGTGCTGCCACTGATGGGGTGGGTGTCTGTGTGGCCCAATTTTTGGAAAAAAGGGAGACTCCGCTTGGAGTAACCCTTGCTTGCTGTGTTTTTAAAAGAAGCCAAGATGAACAGAGCTGGGATCAGGAAAGACTTTGCTACCTACCCCGGTGTCATCCTGGGGACGGATAAGAATGGCGTATTTTTGAATGTGCTTGATGCAAATCTAGCTGTGAAGTGTACAACTGGGGCACAACTGCTGCCACTGAATGGGTGGGTGTGTGTGGGGCCCAATTTTTGGAAAAAAGGGGAGACTCCGCTTGGAGTAACCCTTGCTTACATTGTTTTTAAAAGAAGCCAAGATGAACAGAGCTGGGATCAGGAAAGACTTTGCTACCTACCCCGGTGTCATCCTGTGGACGGCTAAGAATAGCGTATTTTTGAATGTGCTTGATGCAAATCAAAACATCCTGTTTGCAACTAGGGCCCAAGTGCTGCCACTGATGTGGTGGGTGTCTGTGTGGCCCAATTTTTGGAAAAAAGGGAGACTCCGCTTGGAGTAACCCTTGCTTGCTGTGTTTTTAAAAGAAGCCAAGATGAACAGAGCTGGGATCAGGAAAGACTTTGCTACCTACCCCGGTGTCATCCTGGGGACGGATAAGAATGGCGTATTTTTGAATGTGCTTGATGCAAATCTAGCTGTGAAGTGTACAACTGGGGCACAACTGCTGCCACTGAATGGGTGGGTGTGTGTGGGGCCCAATTTTTGGAAAAAAGGGGAGACTCCGCTTGGAGTAACCCTTGCTTACATTGTTTTTAAAAGAAGCCAAGATGAACAAGTCATGGGTCAGCAAAGACTTTGCTACCTACCCCAGTGTCATCCTGGGGACGGCTAAGAATAGCGTATTTTTGAATGTGCTTGATGCAAATCAAAACATCCTGTTTGCAACTAGGGCCCAAGTGCTGCCACTGATGGGGTGGGTGTCTGTGTGGCCCAATTTTTGGAAAAAAGGGAGACTCCGCTTGGAGTAACCCTTGCTTGCTGTGTTTTTAAAAGAAGCCAAGATGAACAGAGCTGGGATCAGGAAAGACTTTGCTACCTACCCCGGTGTCATCCTGGGGACGGCTAAGAATAGCGTATTTTTGAATGTGCTTGATGCAAATCTAGCTGTGAAGTGTACAACTGGGGCACAACTGCTGCCACTGAATGGGTGGGTGTGTGTGGGGCCCAATTTTTGGAAAAAAGGGGAGACTCCGCTTGGAGTAACCCTTGCTTACATTGTTTTTAAAAGAAGCCAAGATGAACAAGTCATGGGTCAGCAAAGACTTTGCTACCTACCCCAGTGTCATCCTGGGGACGGCTAAGAATAGCGTATTTTTGAATGTGCTTGATGCAAATCAAAACATCCTGTTTGCAACTAGGGCCCAAGTGCTGCCACTGATGGGGTGGGTGTCTGTGTGGCCCAATTTTTGGAAAAAAGGGAGACTCCGCTTGGAGTAACCCTTGCTTGCTGTGTTTTTAAAAGAAGCCAAGATGAACAGAGCTGGGATCAGGAAAGACTTTGCTACCTACCCCGGTGTCATCCTGGGGACGGCTAAGAATAGCGTATTTTTGAATGTGCTTGATGCAAATCAAAACATCCTGTTTGCAACTAGGGCCCAAGTGCTGCCACTGATGTGGTGGGTGTCTGTGTGGCCCAATTTTTGGAAAAAAGGGAGACTCCGCTTGGAGTAACCCTTGCTTGCTGTGTTTTTAAAAGAAGCCAAGATGAACAGAGCTGGGATCAGGAAAGACTTTGCTACCTACCCCGGTGTCATCCTGGGGACGGCTAAGAATAGCGTATTTTTGAATGTGCTTGATGCAAATCAAAACATCCTGTTTGCAACTAGGGCCCAAGTGCTGCCACTGATGTGGTGGGTGTCTGTGTGGCCCAATTTTTGGAAAAAAGGGAGACTCCGCTTGGAGTAACCCTTGCTTGCTGTGTTTTTAAAAGAAGCCAAGATGAACAGAGCTGGGATCAGGAAAGACTTTGCTACCTACCCCGGTGTCATCCTGGGGACGGCTAAGAATAGCGTATTTTTGAATGTGCTTGATGCAAATCAAAACATCCTGTTTGCAACTAGGGCCCAAGTGCTGCCACTGATGGGGTGGGTGTCTGTGTGGCCCAATTTTTGGAAAAAAGGGAGACTCCGCTTGGAGTAACCCTTGCTTGCTGTGTTTTTAAAAGAAGCCAAGATGAACAGAGCTGGGATCAGGAAAGACTTTGCTACCTACCCCGGTGTCATCCTGGGGACGGATAAGAATGGCGTATTTTTGAATGTGCTTGATGCAAATCTAGCTGTGAAGTGTACAACTGGGGCACAACTGCTGCCACTGAATGGGTGGGTGTGTGTGGGGCCCAATTTTTGGAAAAAAGGGGAGACTCCGCTTGGAGTAACCCTTGCTTACATTGTTTTTAAAAGAAGCCAAGATGAACAAGTCATGGGTCAGCAAAGACTTTGCTACCTACCCCAGTGTCATCCTGGGGACGGCTAAGAATAGCGTATTTTTGAATGTGCTTGATGCAAATCAAAACATCCTGTTTGCAACTAGGGCCCAAGTGCTGCCACTGATGGGGTGGGTGTCTGTGTGGCCCAATTTTTGGAAAAAAGGGAGACTCCGCTTGGAGTAACCCTTGCTTGCTGTGTTTTTAAAAGAAGCCAAGATGAACAGAGCTGGGATCAGGAAAGACTTTGCTACCTACCCCGGTGTCATCCTGGGGACGGCTAAGAATAGCGTATTTTTGAATGTGCTTGATGCAAATCAAAACATCCTGTTTGCAACTAGGGCCCAAGTGCTGCCACTGATGGGGTGGGTGTCTGTGTGGCCCAATTTTTGGAAAAAAGGGAGACTCCGCTTGGAGTAACCCTTGCTTGCTGTGTTTTTAAAAGAAGCCAAGATGAACAGAGCTGGGATCAGGAAAGACTTTGCTACCTACCCCGGTGTCATCCTGGGGACGGCTAAGAATAGCGTATTTTTGAATGTGCTTGATGCAAATCAAAACATCCTGTTTGCAACTAGGGCCCAAGTGCTGCCACTGATGGGGTGGGTGTCTGTGTGGCCCAATTTTTGGAAAAAAGGGAGACTCCGCTTGGAGTAACCCTTGCTTGCTGTGTTTTTAAAAGAAGCCAAGATGAACAGAGCTGGGATCAGGAAAGACTTTGCTACCTACCCCGGTGTCATCCTGGGGACGGTTAAGAATAGCGTATTTTTGAATGTGCTTGATGCAAATCTAGCTGTGAAGTGTACAACTGGGGCCCAAGTGCTGCCACTGAAGGGGTGGGTGTGTGTGGGGCCCAATTTTTGGAAAAAAGGGAGACTCCGCTTGGAGTAACCCTTGCTTGCTGTGTTTTTAAAAGAAGCCAAGATGAACAGAGCTGGGATCAGGAAAGACTTTGCTACCTACCCCGGTGTCATCCTGGGGACGGATAAGAATGGCGTATTTTTGAATGTGCTTGATGCAAATCTAGCTGTGAAGTGTACAACTGGGGCACAACTGCTGCCACTGAAGGGGTGGGTGTGTGGGGCCCAATTTTTGGAAAAAAGGGAGACTCCGCTTGGAGTCACCTTGCGGTGTTTTACATGACTTTAGAAGGGCGTGCCATGCCTATATCTGTGTGTCCTCCTCTTTTTCCTTGTCCAGCTGTTTTGTTTTCGCATGAGTACATGTCCTTGTCACTTTCCCATGTGTTTGTGTTGTGTTGTGAGTTGTTTGTCACCTTTTGGACACCTTTGAGGGTGTTTTCTAGGTGTTTTACTGTGTTTGTGATTGCCTGCCATTGTTTCCTATGGGCTCGAGTTCGGTTCGTCGAACGTTCGACGAGCCGAACTCGAGCCAGACCCCCCGTTCGGCGAACCGCCTCGAGCCGAACCGGGACCGGTTCGCTCATCTCTAATAACAACACAATAATACGATTGGTATCTTCAGGGGTAGGAATGCAACCACAACAGTCCATCTCTCTTACAACAGCATGAGCCCCCACATAGCTCTCTACATACAGGTTGAGACCTCATATTGCCTTCTATATACAGGATGAGCCATCACACAACCCCCTACATACAATATGAGCTCCACATATTCCCTATATAAAGTGTGATCCCCTACATAGACCATATATATACAGTTTGAGCCAACATATAGTGTCGCGGGCGGTAGAGCGCTGCGCTCACCACGCTCGGGTCCGGCGCTGCTGCTGCTTCTCGGTGGCTCGAGCGTGGGGCCGGATCCGGGGACTTGAACGGCGCTTCTCGCCCATGAGTGAAAGGGGAGTAGTGTGGTTTGGGGATTTGGTCCGTGACGCCACCCACGGGTTGTGGTGAGGTTGGGCACCACCGCTGCTGTTGACGGGGATCCTGGGAGCGTTGTTAGGGAGCAGCTGAGATGTTTTCCCCCTCCGTGGGTAGGGGGTTGGGGGTCCCGGGGCCCGGTTGAGGTGACGGGGAGGAAGGGTTGGCAAGGTGCAGGGGGGCGCTTGGACTGCGCGGTGCCGGACGGCACGGTAGTACTCACTCAGCCACAAACGGATGCAAGTCTCTGGTAAAACAAACGGCTGGATGGACGGGTCCCGCAGCCGGCTGCTGTGGTTTCTCCCGGACGGTTGGTGGTGGCTGCCTTTCCCTGCACCTTTTGTGTATCTTCGGTCCCGATGGCTTCCCACCGGTAACCCGCTCCCCAGCGTGTATATGGGCTGGAGGAGCCCTTTTGCCCGCAAGCTCTGGCCCTGGGAACTCTAGCTGTGGCGGTAGCTGTATTTCCCTTGTGCTGTTTGGACGGTTGCCTTCAATCGGGTCTTGGCTGTTTGGAAACCCCTGGGGTTCCGGTCACTAATGGATTTGACCTGTTTAACGGCGACTCCAAGCCTGGTCGGGGTCCGCAGGCCTTGCCGGTTTGTGCTGGCTTCACTTCACTCCCCGGTTCGGTACCGGCGGGCCACCGCCCGTCCCCGGGCCTACGGTTCCGCGTTGATGTGCCTCTCCTGCAGACGGCCACCACCGTCTGCCAACCTTGCTCTTGGTGCCCGGGCCACATCCCGGACACAGTCAGTTTGCTCCTCTACTACTACTTCACTCCTCTCCTGACTCCTACTCACTTCTGACTGACTTCCTTTTCCCGCCTCCAGGACTGTGAACTCCTCAGTGGGTGGGACCAACCACCTGGCTCCACCCCACCTGGTGTGGGCATCAACCCCTGGAGGGAGGCAACAAGGATTTGTGTCTGACTGATGTGCCTATCTCGGGGTGGGGGGTGTTGTGTTGTAGTACCTGTGACAACCTGGCTAGTCCAGGGCGCCACAATAGCGTCTCTATATATAATATAAGCCTCCACACAGCCTCCAAAATACAGCATGTGCTCTCACATAGCCGCCTATATACAATATGAGCCCTCACATAACCCTATATATACAGTATTAGCCACACATAGCCTCCTATATACATTATAAGCTCCCACATAGCCTACTATATACATTTCTCAGCCCCACATAGCACCTACATACAGTATGAACCCCCACATATGAACCTCCACATAGCCTCCTATATACATTTCTGAGTCCCCATATGGCCCTGTATATACAGTATGAACCCCCACATAGACTCCTAAATACAGTGGGGAAAATAAGTATTTGATACAATGCCGATTTTGCAAGTTTTCCCACCTACAATGAATGGAGAGATCTGTAATTTTTATCATAGGTATACTACAACTATGACAGACAGAATCCCCCCCAAAAAATCCAGAAAAAATCACATTGCATAATTTCTAAATAATTAATTTTCATTTTTTTACATGAAAGAAGTATTTTATCACTTACCAACCAGCAAGAATTCTGGCTCTGACAGACCTTCATTTTTTACTTTAAGACGCTCTCCTACTCTGCACTCATTACCTGTATTAATTGCACTTGTTACCTGTATAAAAGACACCTGTCTACACAATCAATCACACTCCAACCTCTCCACCATGGCTAAGACCAAAGAGCTGTCTAAGGACACCAGGGACAAAATTGTAGACCTGCACAAGGCTGGGATTAGCTACAGGACAATAGGCAAGCAGCTTGGTGAGAAGGCAGCAACTTCTGGCACAATTATTAGGAAATAGAAGAAACACAATATGACTGTCAATCTTATTTGGTCTGGGGCTCCATGCAAAATCTCTCATCATAGGGTAAAGATGATTCTGAAATAATTCAGGAATAAGCCCAGAACTAAATGGGAGGAGCTGGTCAGTGGCCTGAAGACAGCTGGGAGCACAGTCTCAAAGAATACAATTAATAACACACTACGCCATCATGGATTAAAATCCTGCTCATGCCAGTACATTTCCAAGCCCATTTGAAGTTTACTAATGACCATCTGGATGATACAGTGGAGGCATGGGAGAAGGTCATACGGTCAGATTAGATTAAAATAGAACTTTTTGGTATCAACTCCACTTTCTGTGTTTGGAGGAACAAGAAGAATGAGTACAACCCCAAGAACACTGTCCCAACTGCGAAGCATGACTGTGGAGACATCATACCTTGGGGTGCTTTTCTGCAAAGGGGGCAGGATGATGGCACCGTATTGAAGGGAGGATAGATTGGATGGGGTCATGTATCGTAAATATGTGGCCAACAACCTCCTTCCTTCAGTAAGAGCACTGAAGATGGATCTTGGCATCACAATGACCTTAAACACACAGCCAAGGGCAACTAAGGAGTGGCTTAGTAAGAAGCATTTCAAGATATTACAGTGGTCTAGCTAGTCTCCAGACCTGAATCCAATTGGAAATATTTGGAGGAAGCTGAAACTCAATGTTGCCCATCGACAGCCCCAAAACCTTAAAGATCTAGAGAAGATCTGTATGGAGGACTAGTTCGGTGGCTGCCAGGCAATAGAGGGTATGGTGTGGTCCATGGACTAGCACAGCCGAAGGCCTAAAATCAGTGGGCTACACCATGCCCTCCACTACCCAGCCACTGCTGCACAAATACTAATACCCACACAATCTACAATTCTACTTGCACCTGCTCAGCCATGGAAACCCATGCCATGAAGCTCCCGGCTGACCAACACGCTAATCGGTGGAAGGTGGAGCCAATGGCACCATCCTCCACCAATATATTCACCACTATCTGCATTCTGAGGATGCAGATAGCAGGGACATCAGGACTCGTATGGTGGCGGCCAGAAACCTGCACAGCCATGGAAACCCATGCCATGAAGCTACCGGTTGGGGTTCAATTTTTGTACCCAATGTTAATATCAGAGAAGATTTAGAATCTGCAGTTAAGGAGTCAACAGTGCGTTGATGACTTTTATGCCTTTGCACTCAGCACTCGGTGAACCCCGTCTGTATCTTTACGTGGACTCCACAATGGGCCACATTGCTCTTTCCTTCCACTTTTCCATAAAATCACTCACAGTTGATCAAGGAATATTTAGGAGGGAAGAATTTGTCATGACTTGTTACACCGGTGGCCCCTTTTACAGGAACGCACTGGTATGAGTGCGCTGTGTAGAAAGAACCATTCTTTCGCAAATGTTAGTAAAGGCAGACGGCATGACGAGGAGCTGGATGTTATACACCGACAGCAATGGGTCTGAATGAAACATTTTCATTCAGTGAGTAATACGTGTGTCTCAATAGTTTTGTCTATATATTGTATATACAGCATCCATGAAGCATGCCATGATTCATTTTATGCCATGTTCAAAAAAGGAACATGCACTTCTGAGCGCCTTTGACTGCTCTGAGTAAAACTGGGACAATATATAGTTAAGTGCATGAGTCCCACAGAATCAATATATATCATTAAAGCACCATTATACTAAGGGCCCATGCTGAGTCTATGATTTACATAGTTTCTCCCTCACAATTTTCAGATTTCAGACGTGACCCCTGCAATTTTCAAAATCAGGAATTTACAGCTTGATGTACATTCGTCAGCATAAAGGAGTACACCTCAACAGTTTTGTCAGAAAACCTTTCATTTCTTTTCCAAATAAATATTTTCTATGAGATGCAATACTACAAAATGCTCCGACAGGTATGGGCCATTCATTATATACAAGTCTGGTTATTTTCCACACCCAAAATTGTAATTTTGGTAACAAAAAATAATTCAAGACCATGTTGCAAAAATGAGTACACCCCAATGAAAGTTTTAGGAGCAAAACTAAAGATTAGACTACATTACAAATTTCTAATTAACAAAGAGTGAACTACAGGTTGTATTCATTAAACAGGTGTCCAGCAGACATCTGTATATAAAAGGGCGTTACCTAACAAAGAAAATGCTTTCTGATTTCAGGTTGTCAGCAACGGCACCACATGAAAGAGAAATGTCAATAAATGAACAAAGAAAATAATTTTATTTATAAAAGTAAGGTGAAGGCTACAAAAAGATTATAAAGCTTTGCTTATTAGTCAGAATATTGCAGCAAAATATATACAAAAATTTACCAAAGATGGAACTACAACAATCTCACAGAGATGTCCAGGTTGACCATGGAAGTTAACACCTATATAGGAGTGTTTCCTGATAAGAGTTCAAGAAAACTGACATGTAAGTTCACTGAAGTTATCTTAAGAAGTACCAAACCATGACACATGACACAATTTGGCATACACTACAGAGGAATGATATGCATAGGTGTTGCCAACAAAGGAAGCCTCTACTACAGCTCATGCACAAAAATATGATGATTACTGGGTCTCTCCACTCTTGAGTGAGGAGACCAAGATAAATATTTTTGGAACTGATGGCTACAAAACTGTATGAAACTTGGTGGTGACAGTGTCCTTATGTGGGGCTGCATGAACTGCTGGTGTAGGGGAACTACATTTCATTAATGGTATCATGAATTCAAAATTGTATTACTATATATTGAAGGAAAGATGTTACCATCACTCTGTACCATTAGTCCCAACATAACAATGATCCAAAACACATATGTAAGGACATTGTTGCATTTCTCAGGAAGAACAAAGTGAAGGTGATTCAGCGGCCAAGTGTCTCCTGTTCTGAGCCCAAATGAACACTCATGGGTATTTCTGGAGATACAAGTTGTCATCACTCTCCATCCAGCATCCAGATTTTAAAAGAGGTCGTTCTTAAGAATGGAGAAAGGTACATTTTGCATTATGTCGCTAATTTGTTCATTCCATGTCTAGAAGACTTGGTACTCTCCTTAATAATCATGGAAGTCATATAAAATACAAGATATAGTAGTTTTTGATGTGGGGTGTATGCATTAGCTACTTTGTTGAGTAAAGCTGAAAATTTTGTAATGAAGTTTTGGTATGAAGATTGCAAAAGATCAGGAAATTACAAAATCATACAATCCTTGGCGGGATTGTGTCGGGATCGGAAAAACGAACATTTGACCGAAAAGTCAGAAATGTTTGGTTTGGATCGGTACATGTTTCATTTGGAGAAACCATCTTCTACCGGCCCCATCACAGCCATGTCAAGTATTGGCATGGCTAATATCAAACAAGAGAAAAACTAAGCATGGAAACGAGCACACTATATCTTTGTAAGAAAGACAAAATTTATTTCATAGCGAAAAAAACACCCATTGAAAACATTGAAACAAGTACAAAAAAGGCCTCAGAAAGGCAGCAACCTCGTAGTAGCAATATGTCAAAAGCAAATGAGGCTAAGATTAAGAATATGTCTGTGTGGATATAAGGCCTCTGTCACACGTCCGTGCCTGCGGTACGTGTTTGACAGTTTTCTCACATACCGGAGACACGTACACACGTGGATCTATGTATTCCTAATGGTTTGGACACACATAAGTATTTTGGAATGGAACGTGTGTCTGTTCCGTACTTGCGTGTGTCCGTGTGTTTCTCACACTGACATGTCCGTTTTTCTCCAGCATCACGGGTGTCACACGGCCCGCACCTATACCACACGGATGTAGTGTGGATGCGGTCCCGTGTGCTACGGGTCTGTGTTACTCACCTTCTCCAGCCCTCCTGTCTCTGCCGCTGCTGTCACTTGCTGCCGACTGCCGCTCATTATGCTCATTTAATATTCACTTCACTGCGGCCAGAAACAGCAGCAGCGGGGAGTCAGCAGGTCTGGAGACCGAAGACCAGTACACTGGAAAGCAGCAAGGACCACGTGAGTATGCAAATTACCGGTTCTCCGTGTGTTATCGCGGATAGCACACGTAGAACACACGTGGCCCGCACGTACCGGAGACACGTACTTACCAAATGCAACACGCAGGGAAAATACGTGTCTCGCGGCACGTGTCTGATTTTCACGTATGTGTGACAGAGGCGTAAGACAGAATAAACCATCAAATACCATAATCTGTAGAATAATACCAAGCCTACTGTATATTAACCCCTTAACGACCGCGGGCAGTAAAATTACGTCTTAGCGGTCATAACGTTACTGCCCACGGTCTGCCGGCGGCAGCATGCTGCGATCGGCACACATCTCAGCTGATTTTCACAGCTGAGATGTGTGCCTGCTAGGCACGAGCAGAATCGTTATCTGCTCGTGCCGTTTAACCCCTTAAATGGCGCTGTCAATATGTGACAGCGCCATTATAAGCGCGATCGCGGTAAACTTTTACTCACCGCCCGATACCGGCAGTCACGTGACGCTAACACGTGACTTCCGGTAGTTGTCATGGTAGCACAGCGTCATGTGATGACTCCTGTACTACACATGAATTGCTTTCACTTTCGCTGTGCCCGCAGCACAGTGAAAAAGAAAGTGAGCGTATCTGCTGTTTACAGCTATGTAGCTGTGATCAGAAGATGCAGAGCGATCGGACTGCTGATCGCAATAGCCCCCTAGGGGGACTAGTAAAATAAAAAAAAAAAGTTAAAAAAAGGTTTAAAAAATTAAAAAAAAAAAAACCCTAAAAGTTCAAATCACCCCCCATTCGCCCCATTGAAAATTAAAGGGTTAAAAAATAAAAAATATACACACATTTGGTATTGCCGCGTTCAGAAACGCCCGATCTATCAAAATATAAAATCAATTAATCTGATCAGTATACGGCGTAGCAGCAAAAAAATTCCAAACGCCAAACCGACGTTTTTTTGTCGCCACGTTTGCGCAAAATGCAATAAGAGGCGATCAAAACGTAGCATCTGTGCAAAAATGGTACCGTTAAAAACATCAGCTCGAGACGCAAAAAATAAGCCATCACTGAGCCATAGATCCCGAAAAATGAGAACGCTACGGGTCACGGAATATGGCGTAAAATGTGCGCCACTTTTTTCGGACAAACTTCCGATTTTTTTTTAACCCCTTATATAAAAGTAAACCTATACATGTTTGGTGTCTACAAACTCGCACTGACCTGAGGCATCACACCCACACATCAGTTTTACCATATAGCGAACACAGTGAATAAAATATATCAAAAACAATAGTGCTATCGCACTTTTTTTGCAATTTTTCTGCATTTGGAATTTTTTGCTGTTTTCCAGTACACTATATGGTAAAACTGATGGTTTCATTTAAAAGTACAGCTCATTACGCAAAAAATGAGCCCTCACATGACCATATTGACTGAAAAAGAAAAAAGTTACATATCTCAGAAAAAGAATGGCAAAAAAAAAAACGGAAAGCGAAAAATCGGCCGGTCGTGAAGGGGTTAAACATGCTTGGTATGTTTTATATAGGCTTGGTACGTCCTGCAAATAAGAATTCTGTTGAATGCCTAGAATGAGTTAGATGAAGAACGAGGTATGAAGGTCCCATGCGTGTTGTCCCGCGCAGGCAGCTTAGTCAGGGAAAGGCAACAAAGCCGCCTGCATGCGGCAATACGAGTGGGACCTTAATGGCCCGTTCTTCATCTTACTGATCCTAGACATTCACCAGGATTCTTATTTGCAGCACATGTGGATGCTGTGTGTTTTTTATTGTGTTTTCCATAGAGTTTGCCACGGGGCTTTATTCTACATTGTCATGCTTGTACTAGGTCCTATTACCCTCTTAGGGCTTATTAGCATGTTTTATATAGGCTGATTTTGTTATGTGATTGTTTATTCTCTCTTAGGCTACTTTCACACATCCAGTTTTTGCTCTGCGGCACAATACGGAGCTCTGCAGAAAAACCGCAACCGTTTTTTTTGCCGCCGGTTGCGGGTTTTTTTGCATAGACTTACATTAGTGCCGTATTGTGCCACATGGGCTTGCGTTCGGTCCGGTTTCTGCCGCATGCGGAAGATTTAGCAGATGCCGAGGCCGGATGGAACGTTGCCTGCAACGTTTTTTGCTCCGGCAAAAAAAACGCATCGTGCCGCATCTGGCCGCTGCGGCACATTTTTCAATGCATGCCTATGGACACCAGATGCGGTGCGATGCGGAAAAACGCATGTGGCTGCCGCATGCGGTTTCTTCCACTGCGCATGCTCAGTAGCATGCCGCAACCGGAAGAAAACGAACGGGCCGCATGTAAAAACTTATGCAAAGGATGCGGTGTTTTCGCCGCATCCGTTGCATAGGTTTTACAGCCGGATTGAGCCGCACTGCTCAAACCGGATGTGTGAAAGTAGCCTTACACCCACACAGGCTTTATTTATTCCGTCCTTATTTTCTTTCTTTTGCAGCCCCTATCACCATTTTATAACACATAAGTTTTGCCTCCCAATGAATTCAATGGGTTCGGCTAGGATTTTCGATCTGATCGGTGATCTGATCATCGAACCCAGGTGGGTTCGGCAATCACGACCTGATCCGATCCTCAGTAGGATCACTCATCTATATTTATATTATTTGTCATAAGTAAAAAAATATTCTATGATACTCAGTCTTGTCAAAATTTTGGAAACTGTTCTTGTGTTCTGTATGATATTGATTAAAATTTTATTTTTCAAAAGGGGTGTACTCATTTATGCTGAGCTCTGTATTTACAGTTAGGTCCAGAAATATTTGGACAGTGACACAATTTTCGCGAGTTGGGCTCTGCATGCCACCACATTGGATTTGAAATGAAACCTCTACAACAGAATTCAAGTGCAGATTGTAACGTTTAATTTGAAGGTTTCAACAAAAATATCTGATAGAAATTGTAGGAATTGTCACATTTCTTTACAAACACTCTACATTTTAGGAGGTCAAAAGTAATTGGACAAATAAACCAAACCCAAACAAAATATTTTTATTTTCAATATTTTGTTGCGAATCCTTTGGAGGCAATCACTGCCTTAAGTCTGGAACCCATGGACATCACCAAACGCTGGGTTTCCTCCTTCTTAATGCTTTGCCAGGCCTTTACAGCCGCAGCCTTCAGGTCTTGCTTGTTTGTGGGTCTTTCCGTCTTAAGTCTGGATTTGAGCAAGTGAAATGCATGCTCAATTGGGTTAAGATCTGGTGATTGACTTGGCCATTGCAGAATGTTCCACTTTTTTGCACTCATGAACTCCTGGGTAGCTTTGGCTGTATACTTGGGGTCATTGTCCATCTGTACTATGAAGCGCCGTCCGATCAACTTTGCGGCATTTGGCTGAATCTGGGCTGAAAGTATATCCCGGTACACTTCAGAATTCATCCGGCTACTCTTGTCTGCTGTTATGTCATCAATAAACACAAGTGACTCAGTGCCATTGAAAGCCATGCATGCCCATGCCATCATGTTGCCTCCACCATGTTTTACAGAGGTGGTGTGCCTTGGATCATGTGCCGTTCCCTTTCTTCCCCAAACTTTTTTCTTCCCATCATTCTGGTACAGGTTGATCTTTGTCTCATCTGTCCATAGAATACTTTTCCAGAACTGAGCTGGCTTCATGAGGTGTTTTTCAGCAAATTTAACTCTGGCCTGTCTATTTTTGGAATTGATGAATGGTTTACATCTAGATGTGAACCCTTTGTATTTACTTTCATGGAGTCTTCTCTTTACTGTGGACTTAGAGACAGATACACCTACTTCACTGAGAGTGTTCTGGACTTCAGTTGATGTTGTGAACGGGTTCTTCTTCACCAAAGAAAGTATGCGGCGATCATCCACCACTGTTGTCATCCGTGGACGCCCAGGCCTTTTTGAGTTCCCAAGCTCACCAGTCAATTCCTTTTTTCTCAGAATGTACCCGACTGTTGATTTTGCTACTCCAAGCATGTCTGCTATCTCTCTGATGGATTTTTTCTTTTTTTTCAGCCTCAGGATGTTCTGCTTCACCTCAATTGAGAGTTCCTTAGACCGCATGTTGTCTGGTCACAGCAACAGCTTCCAAATGCAAAACCACACACCTGTAATCAACCCCAGACCTTTTAACTACTTCATTGATTACAGGTTAACGAGGGAGACACCTTCAGAGTTCATTGCAGCCCTTAGAGTCCCTTGTCCAATTACTTTTGGTCCCTTGAAAAAGAGGAGGCTATGCATTACAGAGCTATGATTCCTAAACCCTTTCTCCGATTTGGATGTGAAACTCTCATATTGCAGCTGGGAGTGTGCACTTTCAGCCCATATTATATATATAATTGTATTTCTGAACATGTTTTTGTAAACAGCTAAAATAACAAAACTTGTGTCACTGTCCAAATATTTCTGGACCTAACTGTATTTCAAGACTGAACATTTTGTGATAGAAGTCGCTTCCACATAGCGGTTCGTGGATGCAGACACATTTCCTGGCCAGAATCTAAAAGGTTCTCAGTGTCATTTAATTTATGTTTCCACTGCTAGGATAAGTTTTTCCTTATCTGTAAATGCTGCCAATGAGATGTCGGACACTGGGAATGTGAAGTAAACAATTATGTCACTCGTGGTATGCGTGTGAAGAAAGGCAGGAAACTAGGCTGTCACTCAGACATTTCTCGATATGATTTACTTACAATATTTATGCTATTTATAAAAATGGATGTGCTATTTTATTAAAGCGCAGGCAATTGTAAAAGCAGGAGTGTGTGCTCTGGTGCTTAAAGAGGTCCAAAAGGTCCCTCTTGCCATAAAACTATCAATATTGTAAACTGCATATAGTAAGAGGGGTTTGTTGGCTTATTTAATGTTTCCTGTAGACATAAAGATCAGTTGTCAGCAGTGGATGTGCCGTACAGGGCGATATATAAACTTTAAGGGTATGTGCACATGATCAGGACTCACCGCATCCTGGATGCAGCGGCTCCTGACCTCCGCAGAAGACCACAGCTGCCCGTGCCCATGATCAAGGTTCAGGCCGCTAAAGTCTTTCTCTCTGTTATCCCTGCAGAGATCACTTGTGGCTCCACAGCAAAGAATTGACATGCTTGCGGCTCGAGTCAGTTTACACTGCGGGCAGTACACGCACTGTGCCCATGGGATTTCTAGAAATACCATCCACTGTGCTTGTACTGTACAATGCAGCATTTTGCATGAAGCTGAAACATGCTGCGTCTAAAATGCTGTAAACCCTGATCATGGTCACAAACCTAAAACCTCATTAGCAAAGGGACTACCTACAGGACTAGGATTGTAAATAAAAAAAATGATCAGTATCCCAAGCTTGAATCCAATGGCTTAATAACTGTGACAGAGATCCTCCTCAAAGCAGGTACTAGGACCCCAGAACGCCCTGCGTACGTTTCAATTCATAAGGGTGTAGAATCTTCCTCTGGGGACGTCCCTTATGAATTGAAACGTGCGTAGGGCGTTCTGGGGTCCTCCTAACGCCTGGACTTTCCGGTATACTGCTTACCATCATAAATAAGCCTCCTGAGGTTCATTGCCGGCATTAATGAACGTGTCATCAGCTCTCCAGGGACCTTTGTACTAAGGACTATTGGGACCTAGTAATATTGATTGGTAAATATATTGGACCCCACGTCCTCTACCCTGGTATAAAACTGCTGTATTGTATCATTAATGACTGGGGTACATGCATAACCTGTCTTATATACGGTACATGCCTAGATGCACATCCTTGGCGATTTGCTACTGAGTCTTGTGGTCATGCATCATTGTAAATCCCATATGCCTTTCATTTACTAATGGGGGATTTTTTTACTTTTGTACCATAATTTTAACATCACCGGATCAATCATGGCGTTTCATTGTTTTTAAAAAAAGTTTTTACTGAAATTTGTCACTTATTCCATAATAAATGATGTTTGTTTGCACTTTAAAAACTCAGATTCTCTGTCTTCTGGAATTACAAACATGAGTTTGTGCTACTCGAGGGGTCCTTGTAAACATTGGACCTCCGGGATTTTCCTTAATATGGTTGTATGGAATCTTTTTCTAATATTAGGTATGTATAGATTCAGCCTGATAGTGCCAGTATACCACTGGCTTTAGTTTATATATGAAAATCCTTGTGATGGGTGCACTTTAAGGCTACTTTCACACATCCGGTTTGAGCCGTGCGGCTCAATCCGGCTGTGAAACCTATGCAACGGATGTGGCGAAAACACCGCATCCTTTGCATAAGTTTTTTACATGCGGCCAGTCCGTTTTTTGCCGCTTGCGGCATGCTACTGAGCATGCGCAGTGGCAAAAACCGCATGCGGCGGCCGGATGCGGTTTTTGCCGCATCGCGCCGCATCCGGCATCCATAGGGATGCATTGGGAAAAGCGCCGCATCGGCCGGATGCGACGCGATGCGTTTTTTTTTGCCGGAGCAAAAAACGTGGCAGGGAACGTTCCATCCGGCCGCCGCATCGGCTAAATCTGCCGCATGCGGCAAAAACCGGACCGAACGCAAGCCCATGCGGCACAATGCGGCACTAATTAAAGTCTATGCAGGAAAAACGCAACCGGCAGCAAAAAAAAACGGTTGCGGTTTTCCTGCAAAGTGCCGGATTGTGCCGCATTGCAAAATCCGGATGTGTGAAAGTAGCCTAAAGATGCACATTTTGCCGATCAGTGCAGGTTCCAGCAGTTGGACCCCCAATGATGAATAAGTTATCACTCATCCTTAGGCCACGTGCACACGTTGAGTATTTTGGTCTCCTGTGGGCAGGAGATTGCTATAAATCCCATACACTTTGCTGGAATTTGTAAAACACTGCATTATTTGCATTTCAAAAATTCAAAGCATAAAAAAAAACCTCACCAAAAACTGATTAGGGTAACTTAGCCTAATTATTAGCATTAGTTAATTAGCATAGGCTAGACTCACAATGCTACAATACATAGATGACATAGCAGAACAGCACTTGTGAGATTGAGATACAAGTGTAACATTATCGCATCGTACACATAGGTCTTCCACATTCTTTTCAGTCGCAGCTGTTCAACATATTGCTGTTTCGATGCCGCTCAGCTTAATTGTTAAAATTAGCATAAAGCAATGTAATCAAAGGCTTTTGTTGTAACTACAGCTCAGAAAGACGTCCCAGCTTCATCTCCTGCAACTAGGAATCATCTGGAGACAACCTGGAGCAAGACGAGCAAGAAGCTGAGCAATCACCGGAGGTGAGTTCTAGGGTTAGAATTGGAGACAAAATACAGAAAGATGTCGGACCCTAGTGACAAATTCCATGATATTGTGCCCCACGAAACTTTCAGATCTAGGAGTAATTCTCACGCAACTCAAGCGAAAGAAGGTCTGTAAATAAAATAGTCAAGGTGCAGAAAAGTCGCATGTGTACAGCAAGTGCAGTTTGTCCCTCACGACTTGTGACCATTGACAGTAAATCAAACACATTTGGTTATATGTGTGACTGTTGCTGAACATTGCAAGTCACAGCGCAATATCATAGGAAATTATTACATCCTATACTGCAATGTGTTGTTGTGATGTGTGTCGCATGACACGTCACCATGCAGTCCTTTCCTGAAGATGGCCATATATGAGTTAGCTGTTAACTGCAGGCTCGAACAGCCAACAGGAGAACTGGGGAATCTACCTTTAGGCCCTTGTACAGGTGATGCCCCCGCACTATACAAGTGCATCTCAATAAATTAGAATATCAAAAAGTTAATTTAATTTCAGTAATTCAATACAAAAAGGTAAATACATACAGTATATTATATAGAGTCATTACACACAGAAGGATCTATTCCTATATATATTATAGAGTCATTACACACAGAAGGATCTATTCCTATATATTATATAGATAAAAGAAAAAAAGGGGGGCGCGCTCCTGTGTAAAATCCAATGATAAAAATTTTTTTTTACATGCAGTGTGATGGCCACACTCACCTGATCCTGTTGTACATCAGGTACAACACTGGGGAAACAGCTGAAGGGAAATGCAGGGTGTACCACTATGGCATCAGCGGGGATCTCGTCCTCTCAAGCCCGCAAGATTTCCAGCCCGGGCGTCCGCTCACGCGATCGATAACCCACGGTGACTCACCGGCATCGTGTCTACGGGTCCGTCCATCCCAGAGGAGGAGCTGCAGCCTAACGCTGGTCTGGCGGCTGAGCTCTCCACATGGGTTATCGATCGCGTGAGCGGCCGCCCGGGCTGGAAATCTTGCGGGCTTGAGAGGACGAGATCCCCGCTGATGCCATAGTGGTACACCCTGCATTTCCCTTCGGCTGTTTCCCCAGTGTTGTACCTGATGTACAACAGGATCAGGTGAGTGTGGCCATCACACTGCATGTAAAAAAAAATTTTTATCATTGGATTTTACACAGGAGCGCGCCCCCCTTTTTTTCTTTTATCTTACAGTTCCGGGCCTTTGCCTGAGGATCGGTATAATCCATTTTTAAGTGCAGCAAACTGTGTAAAGTGTACGAGGTTGGGAACTGAAGTAATTTTTAAAGAATACTGACTTTTTTTCAAGGACAATTGAATTGTGAGAAACTATTTAAAATGGAATTTTCTAACAATAGAGATACTATCCGACATATTCTTATATCAAAAATCATTGGATCCTGTGATCTTGAATCGCAGGATGAATTGGTAGTAACTGAATCTGGACTCTCTAAAATGTCTTTAAACACTATGACTGATCTTTTTCTCAATTTTGAGGATCAATCTAAAAAAGAAATAATCCAAAAAATTGATACTTTATTTCTGAGGCAATACTTGAAAGAAAAAATCATACCAAGAGGGCTTAGAATGCCATTTACTTCTACATTCCCTCATGACGACTGTTTTACTAGGGAATGGGATAGCTATATGTTAGATTGCTCCAGTGGTATGTTAAAACTCCTGATTGCAAAAAGGGATAAATTGGCTGAGGTTGCAATGTTGAATATCCTGAAAATTAAAGAGGAATTATCTGATTATTCTGAGGCACTAGAATATAAGGGAATGAACATGGCACTGACTGAGAGGCTTACAAAGTTTGAAGGGGACCTGATATCAAGGAAGGCAAAAAAGCTCAGCCGTGATAGACAGGACTACAACTCCCCCCAAGCTCCCGTATGGAATCATAGTAGAAAATACACTAAAATAAATCCTAGGGTTGATCCAGGTGCTAATATACCGACCCAAAATGATCAGTCCCAGGGACGAAGGAATGGGACTAGAAGGGGAATTAATAATAATAATAATAATAATAATAATATTAACAAGAATAGTACAAATCATTTCAGGCAAAATGATTCTCGCCAAGGATTTAATCCACATAAATTTAGTGACTCGGATAATTATTCAACATCTATTAATCCCCGTACCCCAAAGACTACTCAGGATAACCTCACTCCTAGAGTCCATGGGCCAATTACGGCCGTTAGACAAAAATTGGGGGCAGGTATGATACACCAGTAACAACTAGGGTGTTTTTAAACTCCAAAAAATACAAAAATCCAAACTCCAGGATTTCTGATGCACCCATTCAGAATAAAACAGAAAAAGTGCCCTTAGCAATACCAGTAAGAGACGAGGCTGCAACTGACCCTGAAATCATGGATATATTAAATTCCTCTATTATTACCCTTCATGAAACTCAGGAGTCAGCTGTATACGAGCCCCAAAAAATTCAAAAAAAAAAAATTCAAGAGGTCTCAAAATCTATTAATAGTGGATCTTCCTCCCCAAAATTAGGGGGTTTTGAGTTGGTACAGGATAATACAAATTCTAAACTCGATGAACCCTGTCAAAATAGTGTAGGTGGAGGAGCAACTGAACAGGTTCCAACCTTATCCATACCTCCTCGAGGAGTTATGGAGAAAAAAATCACCGAGTTTTTTCACCTGCTACCCTCAAAGGCCCGAATAAAAAGAAAGGTAAGAGAAGAGGATGCCGAGGGGGAGGAGGAAATAAGAACAGTGATAAACCCAACTCCAATAAAAAGGTCAGCGGTTCAGCTAACATAGGAGGCAAGGATATTGGAATATTCAATCTTTCTAGTCACCAGCTAGAACAAGGTGAAATTTTATTGCTCAAAAGGGGTCTTTCCTTTTGCCCCTCTAGTAATGTTGATACTTTCCGTCTCTTCTTAGACATCAATGATTTTGTGCGAAAACTTACACTAAGAAGACACTTTCTAATATTATCAAAACAGACAGGTGTGAAGAGGGCTGATACTGATGGGGAAACCTCTGATGGTTTTGTACATGTACAGGTTAAAGGTAACAAGAATTTTTACCCCCACCACCATAGGGGAAATAATATTGAAACCTTCCACCAACTTTTGCTCAAAGAAATTAGAGAATTTCGGTATAAATTTAAAAATGATAATTTAACATGGGAAGAAAGGCTCGCAATATATTCTCTTAGAAATAATCATGATTTAATAATAAGAAGTGCGGACAAAGGGGGAGGGGTGGTGTTGATGAACAGGGAATGGTATGTGGAGGAGGGGTTGAAACAATTAGGTGATTTAGAATATTACGAGACCCTAACAGAAGACCCATTCCCCAAGTACTTTCTTCAGTATAAAATCATGATCAAAAAGGCGGGTGAGGACATGATACTGAACAAAAGGGAGAGACAGTATTTGGACATTAAGTACTATTCAGTACCTTTTTACTATTTTCTCCCGAAAATCCACAAAAGCCTCACCAATCCACCTGGAAGACCAATCATTTCTGGAATCAATTCCATCACGGCCAACTTGTCACATTATGTTGACCTCTTTTTGCAAAAATACGTCGGCAAACTTGATTCACATTTAAGAGACTCCTCACACCTTATCAGTCTATTGAAAAAACTACCTGTCATTCCAAATGGTCTTTTCATTACATTGGATGTAGCCGCGTTGTACTCCAACATTGATCATCAATTGGGGTTGAAAAGTGTGGAATCCTATCTGGTAATGGATGACTTACTTCCAACCTCCCAGAGGGAATTTATTTTGCAATCTATTGAGTTTATTTTAAATCATAATGTCTTCACCTTTGAGGATAAGATCTACCGTCAATTGAGGGGCTGTGCAATGGGGACGAGATTTGCCCCCAGCTTTGCAAATCTATATATGGGGTGCTTCGAGTCCCTTTATATTGCACAGTCGCCTCTAGCCCTGGAGAACATGATATTTTATCGTAGATTCATAGACGACCTGTTCTTTATCTGGTCAGGTTCCGAGGAAAGTGCTCAAAATTTTATAAGTTCACTTAATCGGAATGAATGGGGACTAAGCTTTATGGCTACAATATCCCGGAAATCCATCCAATTCCTGGACCTTGATATTAAATTTAATGAACAGGCTACTATTGAAACATCCACTTTTTTTAAAAAGGTGGATGTCAATAGTTATCTTGAATTTTCAAGTAGCCATCTTCCTACATGGATAAGGAATATACCGTATGGGCAATATTGGCGCATCAGAAAGAATTGTACCAACATTGCTTCCTTTAGAGCTGAAGCTAGAACATTTCAAAGTAAGTTCACTAGCAAAGGCTATCCGAAAAAAATATTAACCGATACTTATAAAAAAAGCCTTTTACTGGATCAAGATACGTGTTTGGATATAATTGAAGGGAAAAAGACGGATATAGGAGTGGAGGGAAAGAAGACCACCTTTGATAGTTGTCTAGTGACTACCTATAGTGACTCATATGGTAAAGTAAAGGAGTTAGTGGGTAGACACTGGCACATTCTAAAAGGTGACATAATCCTCTCAGGCATTCTACCCGATAAACCTCAGGTAATCTTTAGGAGGAGTAGAAACCTCAAAAATATGATTGCACCCAGTAAAACAACACTGATAAAAAAAACCCAGTTGTCCCAAAATGGATTAGATACCAGTAAACCAGTCGGGAATTTCCATTGTGGACAAGCCCGATGTTTATGTTGCAGAACATTAGAACATGGCGTACAATCTTTCAAATCAAATATAACAGGGGAGGAATTTTTAATAAAGCAACATCTTTGCTGCACTAGTTCTTATGTTATTTATCTATTGGAATGTCCTTGCGGCCTACAATATGTAGGCCGCACGACACAAATGGTGCATAATAGATTAAACGTCCATAGATATAACATCCGCCATGGTATAGTAACTCATAGTCTCTCCAGACATTTTTTATTGGAACATGATAAAGACAGGGACAATTTCAAAATGGTGATTATTGAGCAGATTATGGCCGATGTTACAGCTAGGTATTGGAGGTTGGTGGAACGCGAATCCTTTTGGATATTCAAATTAGCCACCCTGAATCCAGAAGGCCTCAATATAATGACAGAGCAGATCAAATAGAGCAATAATTTTCACTATTACCACTAAATAAATTTGAGGTTTAATATGGTATAATTATTATATAGACAGTTATTATCTATTAAATGTATTTATTTCTTATATGTCATATACTATATACTATGGATTATATGACCTGTTGAATTTACCGTTCCCTCATTATGAATTTTTAGAGTCATCACTTTTTAGTTATAAAAATAATATTTTAGAGTCCCTCAATATATTTGTATGTTCAAAATAATTTTATTCTAACCCATCCTCCCCCCCCTTTTTTTTTTTTTTTTTTTTTTTTTTTTTAAATTCCCCTCTTTTAAAATTCCTCTCTTTAAAATTCCCCTTTTTAAAATTCCCCTTTTTTTAAAAAATTTATAGTGATTAGTCTGTCACAACCAACTTCAGCTAAAAATATACATGTGTTTCACTGAACATTGCTGTCAAATATGAATATGTACAATTGATTTTTGTGAGGCGGGGTCCCTGCAAACCCTGTTGATTGATTGATCGTTATGATCCATATGCTAATTTGTTTAAGGGTTGTGGGGACCTTTAAATTTATGTATATAAGGTATATCACTTCATATGATTGCTGCTACCTGAGGAAGGGGGAATTTTTATCCCCGAAACGCGTTGTGGCATATATTTTTGCAAATAAAAACTTCTGAAATAATACCATCATCTCTATGAACTTTCCTAGCAGCGCAGCCGATACCGTGTTTTTTTCATTATCCTTAAATATATATTATATAGAGTCATTACACACATAGTGATCTATTTCACGTGTTTATTTCTGTTAATGTTGATGATTATGGCTTACAGCCAATGAAAATCCAGAAGTCTTTATCTCAGAAAATTAGAATATTATACCTATATATATATATGTATATATATATATATATATATATATATATATATATATATATAAAACATATATTAGACCAAATGAAAAAATGATTTTAAACTCAGAAATGTTGGCGCCTACTGAAAAGTCTGTACAGTAAATGCCTTAATACTTGGTCGGGGCTCCTTTTGCATGAATTACTACATCAATGCGACGTGGCATGGAGGCGATCAGTCTGTGGCACTGCTAAGGTATTATGGAAGCCCAGGTTGCTTTGATAGAAGCTTTTAGCTCGTCTGTATTGTTGGGTCTGGTGTCTTTCATCTTTCTCTTGACAATACCCCATAGATTCTCTATGGGGTTTAGGTCAGGCGAGTTTTCTGGCCAATCAAACATAGTGATACTGTGGTTAGTAAACCAGGTATTGGTACTTTTGGCAGTGTGGACAGGTGCCAAGTCCTGCTGGAAAATGAAATTTCCATCTCCAAAAAGCTTGTCGGCAGAGGCAAGCATGAAGTGCTCTAAAATATTCTGGTAGATAGCTGTGCTGACTTTGGTCTTGATAAAACACAGTGGACCTACATCAGCAGATGACATGGCTCCCCAAACCATCAATGATTGGGGAACCTTCATACTAGACCTCACACAGTATGGATTGTGGCCTCTCCACTCTTCCTCCAGACTCTGGGACCGCGATTTCCAAATGAAATGCAAAATTTATTTTAATCTGAAAACAACACCTTTGACCACTGAGCAACAGTCCAGTTCTTTTTCTCTTTGGCCCAGGTAAGATGTTACTGACATTGTCTATTGGTCATGAGTGGCTTGATACAAGGAATACGACAGTATTACCCCATGTATTGGATACATCTATGTGTGGTGGCTCTTGAAGCACTGACTCCAGCAGCAGTCCACTCCTTGTGAATCTCGCCCAAATTTTTGAATGGCCTTTTCTCAATAATGCTATCAAGGCTGCGGTTATCTCAGTTGCTTGTGCACCTTTTTCTGCCACACTTTTTCCTTCCACTCAACTTTCCATTAATATGCTTGAATACAGCACTCTGTGAACAGCCAGCTTCTTTAGCAATGACCATGTCACGATTCCTCTGTACAGAGCATCTTGCACTAGGAGACGCTCTGCTGTATTTTCTGGACTGCTGAGCTAGCAGGTTGATTGACTGTGCAGGATTCCATTCTGGTTCTGGGAGGTGTGATGTTAACCTGTGTCTTTGCTTTGCTCTGATGATCTCTATTTTCTGACCCTGGACTGTTGCTTGATTTCTCTTTACCTGCTCCCTGTTCCTGTCATGACTTCTTGGCTTTTGACCCCAGACAGTTATCTGACTACATTTCAGTTTTCTCCCTGAAGTTATTACATGTTTCCTGGAATACTGACCGCAGATCATGACCTGGCTTCTCCCTGTGTCCATATGTGTCCTCCTGTTACCAGACCCCCGATTTCCTGATCACTCTTCCATCTGTACTACCCATAAGCCATAATCATCAACATTAACAGAAATAAACTCATGAAATAGATCCCTCTGTGTATAATGACTCTATATAATTAGTGTTTCCCGTATTGTATTGATTTAGTGAAATAAATTAACTTTTTGATGATATTCTAATTTATTGAGATGCATTAAAGAAATAGCAGCACTCACCCTAAAGGGTACTTTACACGCTGTGATATCGGTACCGATATCGCTTGCGAGCGTACCCGCCCCCTTCGGTTGTGCGACACGGGCAAATTGCTGCCCGTGGCGCACAACATCGCTAACACCCATCACACGGACTTACCTTCCCTGTGATGTCGCAGTGGCCGGCGATCCGACTGCTTTCTAAGGGGGCGGTTCGTGCGGCGTCACAGCGACGTCACATGGCAGCCGTCCAATAGCAGAGGAGGGGCGAAGATGAGCGGCTGGAACATGCCGCCCACCTCCTTCCTTCCTCATTGCTGACGGACGCAGGTAAGGAGATGTTCATTGTTCCTGCGGTGTCACACATAGCGATGTGTGATGCCACAGGAACGACGAACAACATCGTACCTGCAGCAGCAACGATATTAAGGAAATGAACGACATGTCAACAAGCAACGATTTTTCACATTTTTGTGCTCGTGTATCGTTGCTCCTTGGTGTCACACGCTGCGATGTCGCTAACGGCGCCGGATGTGCGTCACTAACGATGTGACCCCGACGATATATCGTTAGCAATGTCGCAGCGTGTAAAGTACCCTTATATGTCTTGTATCTTTGCATAGGACAGACGAAGCGCAAAATGACCATGGCCCACAGCACCAGCTTCCTCCTGCTGTATCCTAATTGTCACATTTATTATAAAAATAAAGATACAAAACACTTCTGGTGAGTACCGCTTTTTCTTTCTTCATGATCTTTTTACTAAACTCTCTTTTTTTAATCTTGCTAAGTGCCACATTTTGTCAGTTTTGCAGAGTGGACGATGTTATTTGTTGCACGTCTGGATACATTTGTGCCTTTCAGTAGTTGCCCATTTATATCCTTCATATGCATTTTCAAGTTGCAGCATCTCATCACTCATTTAAGAAAAAAAACTCAGCATATTTGTATATAGAAGAATAGGTACATTAGTGAATGAGGGTAATATAACACTTGCATGTAGCTGAACATTAGCCCCCAGAGTCCATGTTAGTAGTGGTGGGCCCTTAGCAGCTCAGTCTACCACTGGTCATTTGTTCATTCGCCCATCAGTTATTTCCACAAACAGACCCATATACACCAATATTCGAGTCGGCTGATTGTTTATGTGTTTTCAAAAGGGAAGTGAGGAGAAAGCCACCTCTGGAAGTCTCATGAAGACCAATGAATCAGGCATTAAGGAAAACGCTGTCATACAAAAATTGGAAAAGAATCAGGAGGCCTCACCCTTCACATTTGATGATCAATCGGTCCCACCAAAATCTTCAGTTTACTTAACTTTAATCTGATGTATATTGGAGGAGGATCAGCAGCTCTCCCTCCTCCATACACAGCAGGTTCCCTTTGTGTTATTCAGGCAGCATCTGCCTCCAACAGCAGCGACCAGAGCAGGCTCCTATTGCTGTTGTTTAACCTTTAAATGCAACTGTCAATCTCTGTGACGTGATCCCAGGACCACAATATTTTGAGTGGCCATCACCTCCCATGCAATGCAATAATCTTGAAGGGCTAATGGGTTGTTTACAGTAGGCTTCTGTTGCTGCCATCTTGTTACTCCTATGAAGCTTTGCCAAATTTTCACTGTATCCTTCATTACTTAAACCACTACTTGGACAATCCTTAAGTTTTCACCCAATAAAATATTAACAAGTATACTCACTTCCGGTACAAGGGCCATTTTAGCTGTGTCCACACTTGATATCCCAGAGATCATGTGAAATTTTAATATCATGTGATCCCTGTTTCTGATCAGCGCTGGCTTCATTCTACCTGCCTTCGGACAAATAAAGGCATCCAGAAAAAGTGAAAGCTGCAGTTACTCTCTCACTTCCTCCAGATGTCAATTATGTCCCAAGGAAAGGGGAGTGGGAAGTGAATCTAGTGCTGATTGGGCACAAAGATCATGTAACATGACAATATCACGCAATCCCCAGGAGAGGCAGTGTGTTCCCCACTAAAATGATGTACTAAATGGTAAGTATAGCTGTTATAATTTTACTTAATGGAAACAAAGGAATTGAGAAGCGGTTATCTGAGTAGTGGACAACCACTGCAATAGCAGGTTCAACTTCCTAATAAGAGTAAAAAATAAAGTAGAAATTTAAAAAAATGTTTTAATGACTATAAAGAGGATGAAAAATGTAAACATTTAAATCACCCTCTTCTCAGTTTAAAAAATACATTTAAAAACTGTATACATATTTGTATAGCTTCAGACATGATAGACAAATATGTCAAAATATAAAATTAACTAACAAAGTATGCTAAATGACAGAATTGCCAATTTTTGGTGCCACATCTCCCTAAAAAATGCAATAAAATGTGCTCAAAATGTTGTAGTATCTAAAATGGTATCAATAGGAAAATCAAACACTTATGCGGGCTTCACACGGTACGATCTATCGTGCGATTGCACGAGCAATTGTACCCGCCCCCATTGTTTGTGCGTCACGAGCAATTAGTTGCCCGTGGCGCACAAAGTCGTTAAACCCCCGTCACACGCACTTACCTGTTGAGCGACCTTGCTGTGGGCGGCAAACATTCACTTCCTGAAGGGGGAGGGACTTTCGGCGTCACAGCGACGTCACACAGCGGCTGGCCAATAGAAGCGGAGGGGCGGAGATGAGCGGGACGTAAACATTCCGCCCACCTCCTTCCTTCCGCATAGCCGGCGGGAGCCGTGGGACGCAGGTAAGCTGTGTTCATCGTTCCCAGGGTGTCACACGGAGCAATGTGTGCTGCCCCGGGTACGATGAACAACCGGCGCCATTAAAAATAAACAATTTTTTAAAAATAAGCGACGAGTACACACCTCACGATTTGTGAGCGATTCTGCGTCGCTTGGAGGTGTCACACGAGATGACGTCGCAAGCGATTTCGGATGTGCATCACGAAAACCGTGACCCCGATGATGCATCGCGCGATAGCTCGTCTCATGTGACGCCTGCATTATACTCGTACAGCTATATCAAATGAAAAATGAACACTCGGCTTAAACAAACGAAAAAATATATTTTTTTATAAAGTTCTGAATATTTTTTATCACTGAAAGGCTAGGGTCACGCAAGCATATAAAAAAATCAATCTGATTATCATCCAGAAAATTCAGAATCAGCCCGTATGGAATCTGAGTGCATTCCGAGTGTTCCATATGAAATTCGTACGCAATATGTTCTTCTCCACTGTTTTTTTATCCAATTTCATTTTAAATAAAGGGCCCATTTGATAATAAACCTTAGGGGAAAAAAACACTAAGGTGATAAGATTAGACCCCATCTATTTATATGGTAAATCCAAAACTTGATTTGCTGTATTGCCATATTCCAAAGTGTCTAGTAACTTTTCCTTGGCTCCTGCTGAACGTGTCCTTCTCAACTGGTTGGTGTAAAGCTGATTTGGCAAGCGGTGCAGAGTGATCATGGCTCCGATGAAGCATCGCAAACTGTGAGTTCATCCTCTCATTAGCCAACGAGCCTCTACAGGCCACTTCCATTGGCTGTATG
The DNA here is from genome assembly GCF_048569485.1 of Anomaloglossus baeobatrachus. Classification (NCBI taxonomy): domain Eukaryota; kingdom Metazoa; phylum Chordata; class Amphibia; order Anura; family Aromobatidae; genus Anomaloglossus; species Anomaloglossus baeobatrachus. The sequence continues at coordinate 516,307,965 of NC_134358.1, forward strand.
GGGAATTACGGTGCCACCCCAAGAATTTTTTTACCTACTGTTGCTTGTACCATGTTACTTTTGATCAGCTGTTGTAGGAGCTTCATCCCGGGCAACAATTCTTCAATACGACAATGAGGCATTGCATTTCCATTAAAGAACGTCTTGTGATCACCCTGAGATAATTTTTAACTGCTCAAATTTACGTGTAATCTCTCCTATAATGAAGAATACTATCTCAAAATGTTCGCTCTTTTTTAGAATGGCCTCAAAAATTATCAGCCATTAATGTTTGGCATTCTGGTGTGGCACAATTAATAACATAGGTGCAGCAGCCCTTCCTTTGCGGACTGCTATGGATTACTCACAAGCATGCCTGTGCCTGTTGGCAGAACGATCCTTAAATTATAACAACAGATTGAGCGAATCAGCTAGGCCAATTAAATGGAACATGGTGTTCCTTCATTTAATGTTAGATATGGTGACTCTTTCGAGAAAGACATATGTGTTTTTAAGATTTAATAGGTCGTGTCATTCCTGAAGTGTTTAACTCATATTATGGCATGTCATTCCCCGTTCTTGATTTTAATTTGTGGTTATTGGGCAAAATATAATTGACCTCTGTGCGCATAGCAATTGCGCTACAATCAAACCAATATGCTCATGCAACGTGTGACTTATAGATGATCTGAGTGTAGCCCAAACCACAGACGTTTATGTTGTCTGATAATGCCAATGTATATATGATCTGTGACACATCCTTTAGCATTATTTATGATAGATATTCATGGTTCCTTTTTTCGTCCTACAGGTTTCTAGCAACTGGCATTTTGTTGGCTGCTGTGCATCTCAAATTTTTGGTTGGGAAGTCAACCATCTCCTTCATTGTGCACTCCACCTGTCAGCACATCTGGGAGAAACTATACCAAGCCATAATGCCGTAGCCTTCAACCCAACACTGGGTATGGATCGCCATGGGTTATAAAGAAAAAAAAACTGCTAATTCCCCAACTGAACACAGCGTTCCAAATTATTAAGCAAATTATATTTTTTTTTTCAGATTGCCCTAAATAATCAAACCAAACAAGTTAGAATTTGTTCAAATAATCAACCATTAGAGTGTCAACCAAATTTAATTCGACAAACCTAAAAATGATAAAAATATTATTTCAAAATTCAAAATGCGCATTTCCACATTTTATGCACAACAGAGTTTCCAAATATTTAATAGGTTGTAAAGAACTGAAAATTATCATTTGTTGAATTTGCAACATTAAAATGTCAAATTTACTGATACCAAAAGCTTTTCCAATTAAAAACATCTTAACAGGCCAAAGAACTTGTGAGTTTTTGGATTTTTTTTTCTGCTGTAATTTCTTTTCAAGATGTCAGAATGGCCTCCCAGAGCTGCCGTTTTGATGTGAACTACCTCCCATCCTCATACATTTTTTTTTGCTTGAGGGTACTCCAAAGGATCTCAATAGGATTGATGTCATGGGAGGCTGGAGGCCACACCATGAGTTTCTCTCATTTTATGCTAATAGAAGCCAAAGTCTCTGGATTATTCTTTGCAGCATAAGATGGTGTATTGTAATGGACAAAGATGACTTTGCTATGGATGGCATGGTTCTTCTATTTGTACCATGGAAGAAAGTGGTCAGTCAGAAACTCTATATACTTTGTCAATGTCATTTTTACACCTTCAGGGACCCTAAATGGGACTTTCAACTCTCTACCCATGATTCAAGCCCAAAACATGACTCTGCTACCTCTTTGCTGACGATAAATTAAAATGAAAAAAAGGACGATGTTCCAGGCGCTGTCGCACCTTACCTGAACAAGAGGGCAGACCACCCTTGAACCACATTGTATTTAATAGTCAATATTTTTATGGTGTGACAGCGCCTGGAAGATCTCCCCCTTTTTAATTTGAATTTATCTCCAGTATTTCAGTCCCTAAATTGGGATGTGCGATGATTGCTGCAAGCTGCAGTCTATGCCTTAATCAGAGTTGTGCAACCTGATGAGGTGAGCATTTCCAGTCACAGCTCCCTCTTGTTCGTCCATACTGGGACCATACAAAGACAAACTAAAGGCAGTGCCAAAATGGCTCTAGGATGCTTATTAAACCTTTAATCCGAGACTTGATTGCAGAGTAATTTTGGTCCAAACATCCCAAAATTAAGTAATTAGTGCAGTACCTTGAGCATCGTGGTAGGACTTTGTGGGTCAGGTCTCCAATAATGATTTCTCCCCTGGCTGGCAGCCTCCCCTCTTTTTACATTTCTCCTCTCTGCTGCCACTATTAGCGCTATGTCTGGTTGGTGTTCAGTACAATTTTCAGGTTTTTCTTCAACTCTTCAATAAAATGGTACCGAAATCAGTGCATTTGCATGCCGCGATCTCCAGCATCATTTTACTGAAAACACTGTGGGGATGACTATGAGAGGTGGCGGCACATGCGCTGATAAAGTAGTAGTGTAACAGCCATACAGGAGACTGGTAAGCATAATGCGCCTGCTTTTTCCTTTTTTTCTTAATTTTTCCTTTATTTTTTAATTACTTGAGTTCTGTACACTTACCCGCAGTTTGCTGACAACTCCATTCCTTTGGTTGGTGAACAGGTGCTTTTGAATCCACACAGATCCGTACTTTTATAATCCGGATCTACCCATCATTACTAAGCAGTTTTTTCACAATGGAGTAGTTCTTTACTCAGGTATGTTATCGAATGTACCTCAGCATTTATTTCCTGAGATAACACAGCTTTCAACCCGACCCCTGAGGCATCCATCTGGACTACAAATTCCTTAGTGAAGTTGGGTGCCACCAAGACTGGCTGCTTTCAAAGGACTAGCTTCAATTTCTGGAAACCCATCTCTGTTTCTGACCTCCATTTGGCCATAGATGACATTGTACCCTTAAGGAGGTTGGTCAGGAGCACATCTATAATGGCGAAATTCTGAATAAACCGACAGTAGTATCTCACAATTCCCCAAAACACCCTAACTTGCTTCTTTGAGAGGGGTTGCAGCCAATTCTGATTTGCTTCCATATTATTTAGTTGAGCCTTGATTTCGCCCCTACTGAAAATATAGCCTAAGAATTTGGACTCCATCTTCCCAATGGCACACTTCTTTGGGTTTATGGAAACTCCACCTTCCTCAGTGCATCAAGTAATGCCCAGACCTTCCTCAGATAATCCCCAATCCAGACTAAAGATTACAATGTCATCTAGATAAGCTGTTGCATACTTTTTGTAGGGAGCTAGGATCCAGGCCATGGGCCTCTGGAAGGTGGCTGGGGCTCTGTGCAACCCAAACAGCATCCTGGTAAACTGGAAGCAACCACCAGGCATAGGAAAAGTGGTCTTCTCCTTGGTGCTTCATGCCAAGCCAGTACTCGGATTGGACTTTCCGTGCACTGCCTGTAGCAAGATATTTTAGGAGTGGTGGGCTGATATACTTTGAGCTTTCTTGTTCCCACAGTACCCCAGCTGTCTCTTCATGTGAACCTATCTCAGGTGAACTCAGTGAGCTCACCTCAGCTGAATTCACTGAATTCAATGCCGGATTACTGAATTAGGCGATGTGCGTACTTTGACTATTTGGTTGCAGACATTTTTTAACCAAATCACAGTTGTCATTAACCCCTTATGTTACCCCAATTGCCACAGCACCAGGGCAATCGGGATGAGCCGGGTAAAGCTCCAGAATTGGCCAATCAAATTGATGCGCAAATTTTGTGGCAGCTGCGGGCTGCTATTTTTAGGCTGAGGATGGCACAATAAACATGGGCTTCCCCATCATGAGACTGCCAGCCCCCAGCTTTCCACTTTAGCTTGGCTGGGTATCAAAATTGGAAGGGTCCTCACAATGTTTAATTATTTATTTCAATAATTTAAAAAAAATGTATGGGGTTCCTTGTATTTTGATACACAGCCAATAAAATGCACACAACTAAGGGCTGCAGCCTCTAGGTGTCTGTGTACTGCCCCGTGGGCTTGGCTGCGACCGCCAAGCCGCTCCCATCCGTGCTCATATGGTGGGTGGCTCGAGCTCCTCTTGGACCCGGGGATCACGTCGCTCTGCAAGGGGGTTGGCGCTACACGCAGGGACTTTGGTGGGGAGTTCCACGGCCGGGGCCGCGGTGGTTTGGAATGGGATGTAAGTTCGTGACGCCACCCACAGGTTGTGGTGAATGGATGGACACCACCGCTGCCGTTAACTAGGCCTCCCGGGGACGGTGTTGCGCAGCTTGGTGTTGACCCATCCGTGGGTAGGGGAGTGATGGTCCCGGGGGCCTGAGGGATGGTGCTGAGGCAAGGGGACAGGCGCGGGCTGGATGCCGGTGTAGTGCGGCGTGATGCGCGGCCTGAAGGCACTAGTGTACTCACTATGACACAATACACTGGAGTCTCTGGTAAACCAAACGGGATGATGAACGGGGCCTGCAGCCGGCTGCAGCTTCTCCCTTGTCAGGTTAGTGGTTTCCGCCTTTCTCCGGCACCTCTTTGTGTGAATGTTTGACTCCTATGCCTAAGCAACAGTAGTCCACTCCCCGGCTTGCTGGGTGTGGGAAGAGCCCTCTTTGCCCGCAGATGCTGGCTCTTTGGGTCTCTATGCCTTGGCGGTGGCTTTACCCTGTATGGTTGGGTTGTTGTCTTCTAACGGGTCTTGTGTTGGAAAGGTCCTTAAGTCCAGTCCTCAATCAGTTGATTTAACTCGGCCCTGTCGGTTCGGGGCTTTGTACTGGGTCTGAGTACCCCTCCTGGTGCTCCGGTTTCCAATCGGTTCCCCGGTTTGGTACCGGCGGGCCACCGCCCGACCCTGGTCCCTACGGTTCCACCGGCTGTAATCCCAGCTCCTGCAGATGGCCACCACCGTCTGCCTCCTTACCAGAGGTGACTGGGCTCCAACCCAGCCACCTGAGTAGATTATTGGCAGGCCTGGTCACAGGTCTGCCCTTGAACTCGACCTCTCTCCTTCACTGTTAAGACTAATCTCTCTCTGCTTTAGAACTTGTGTCTTTTTCCAGTCTCCAGGCCTGTGAACTCCTCGGTGGGTGGAGCCAACCGCCTGGCTCCACCCCCCTGGTGTGGACATCAAACCCGGAGGGTGGTGACAAGGCTTTTACGTTTGGCTGCTGTCACCTTTTTAGGGAGGGGGTGTGTGTGCATGGGACTACCTGGGATGACCTGACTAGTCCAGGGCGTCATATTTGCTTTATCTGTGCTGGGTATCAAAATACGTGGGACTCTGCACCATTTTTTCCAATTATTTATTTATTTTTACACTCCACTTGGTGGACCCAAACAGCTAGCGTAACTGCAATCACAGATACTGTCACAGAGGTTGGGCAGGGGAAGCAGGACAGCAATCAATTACAGACACTGTTACAGAGGGTGGGCATTGAAAGCCATGCATATTCATAAGGGTTAATGAGCGGACCCAGAAGCAGTGTTATAGCCGCAGAGAAAGTATTGTTCTGCTGTAATGACTGCATGTCATTTTTTTTCCACTGTGCCTCGTAATCACCGTTATGCCAGTGGCAAGCAATCCCAGCATGCTTAGTGGCTGAAAATCAGGTGCCAAACATGTGGGGCTGGTAATCGAAACTCACAAGGTGAATACCAAAATGCTCGTCGAGTAACCGATATTGCGAATACCATACTATTCGTGCGACTAACGAATAGTGCCGAGTAAAGTCGCTCAACACTAGAGTGAATACCAAACTCGATAAGCAATGATATAATCGGAATTCGATTTTTTTCTTTCCCCCATTTTTAAGCACAATATATGATGAAGTAAAGTAAGTACTTGTGTCACACAGTTATGTGTTTGGAAAAATAAAACAAAAAGTTTCTCTTCTTGAAAATGTAATGAAACATAAAAAAAATATTCCAGATTTTAGGTTGATAGTCCAGAAATTAACATTATTTTGTGGGGAAAAAAATCATCATTTGGCATAATTTACCCTAGATAAAATGACAAAATGCTCGGTTTGCATTTTCTTTTTCATTGTCTGTCAGAAATATGTAATGTTCACTTTTGTTCAGATCTCCCTCCAGCTGATCTCTCATGTAGAGGTGGAAGCTGAACTGCACCATTTGGATGATATAGAAGCTATTTTGATAACTTTATTTACCTGGGAGAATAAAACTGCCATCGGCAAGGAATGCTGCCATGTCTGTAATTAAAAGAGCAAACCTTGCATGACGCATACACTGAATGTTACTGAAATAAATTCCTGGCACCCTACAAAACTGATTAGAAAGACATTCATGGATTTAGGACCGGTATTGCTTTATTTTCCATATTTTCCAGTTCCTGGTTAAACTTCTTTTTAAATTCCTATGGAAATGTCTGCGAAAAGTCAATTGTGGAAACTTTTGGGCCAGTGGGTTGCTTGACATTTTATTGTTTTATATGAGATTTTAATATTATTTCTTGTTTTAGGGTTGGCTCCCACAGGCGTATAACACGTCAATAATGTTTTATCAGATAGCACTTGCTCCATTGTTATACTATGGAGTAGTGCTGACTAGTGCTCTTTTTCTTATGCCGATTCAACATGAGTAATGATGAGCAAGCACTAAAATGGTCAAGTGCTTGGTGCTTGAATCAAGCAGGTCGGATTCTCGTATGGGCACAACTTGATTAACAAGTATAATGCAATTCAATGGGAAATTCAAGCATTTTTCTGAAGACCCAAAAAGGAGGGCTCGGGGGGCTGGAAAATCACTGAAATGGATAGAAATAGTGCTCAAATGGAATGGAAAAAGCATGGAAATGATGCCTGGATGTATCTCTCACTCCAAGATCGCTGCTGGGAATTAAATAAATACATAATTTTAAAAAATGATGTGGGGCCTTCCCACCATTTTTCATAACCAGCCAAGGTAGAGTAGACAGCTGGAGGCTGGTATTATCAGGTTGGCAAGGTTCATGGTTATATGGCTAAAAATATCAGCCCGCATCTGCCCCAGAATTGGCACATCCATTTGATGCGCCAATTGTGGCACTTTGACCCGGCTCTTCCCAATTGCCCTGGTGCAGTGACAATCAGGGTGACATTTTTGGGGTTTGATGTCATCTGTGTAATGTTAGCTGTCGTCAAGCCCAGGGGTTAGTAGTGGAGAAGTGTCCATCAGACACCACCATTACTAACCCAATAATCCCTCCAAAATAACAGTAACAGGAAAAATAGTTTATTTCAATAAAGACTGCCCCACACTATCCCTCATTAACCAATTTTATCAAAAATGTTCCCACGAAGTTCTTTCGTAGTCCAAGTTTCCCAAATGAAGACATAGTGGTATAGGAGGAGGAGGAGGAGGAGGTAATAGCCAACATTGGGGTTTTTTGTTTGTTCTTTTTTTTTCTTAATTACAGAGTTTCCCACAAATCAACCATTTAAAGAGTGCAGCCACACAGCCACAGAGCCTGTATTCAAAGTTGCAGTTACACTTTACGCGGCAAGCTTTTTTAAAACTGCAGAATATTTTCATGCGTAGTTGTATGGTTTTTCTCAACAAATATCTATCTAGATTTGAGCAAAACTTTACACTATATTGCTGACAAGTGAGTTTTCAATAAATATCCTGAGCATACTGCTTATAACCCCAAATTTTAAATTTGGAATTGCTTCTAATTAAGAAAGGTAAGATGGAGTTGGGTTATCTAATTTTCAATCCAAGTTTTTATATTTGACTTTAGATTATATTACCAATTACTATAAAACTGGTTATAGAAATAAGATAAGTTTCTCACCAGTCTCAGATGTGGTCGACTCAATTTATATATGAGTGACTATAAGCTCAATACAAAATCTAATGCTCCATAATTCTCTAATACATGAGTTAAAGGGGTTGACTAGGACCTTAACATTTTATGACCTATCAGTGGGGTGTTGGCTAATCGGCTGTTCCCGATATCACAGCCCACTACACAGCACAACTCCGTTGGAATAGTGGCAAGGTGCAGCACATATGAGTCCTATTGACTCAAACCGGGCGCAAGTATACAGTACCCAGTTATGGCCATTATACAGTTGACAGAGCTGTGTTGCGCAACTCCAAAACCAATTAGTTCCAGAGGCAGCGATTGAAATAACTGATCGGCGTGGACCACCAATCAGACATTGATGACCTATCCTGAGGATAGGTCATCCATGTTAAAGTCTTCGACAACCCCTTTAAACATTTCTGTCCCATAGTTTGAGTACTCAGTGGGGAAGTCAAAGGTTAGGCATCCATCGTTTCACATAACAAAAGATAGTTTCTTGCTTTGTTACCATTAGAAAAAAGATGGACGTAAAGGCCCTGTTACATGCGCTGATTTGTTGGGCGCTCGCATGTGCGATCGTACCCGCCCCCATCGTTTGTGCATTACAGGCATTTTGGTGCCCGTGTCGCACAAAGTCGGTAACCCCCGTCACACGTACTTACCTCCCGAACGACCTCGCTGTGGCCGGCGATCATCCTCTTCCTGAAGTGGGAGGGACATTCGGCATCACAGCGACGTCACACAGCGGCCGCCCAATAGAAGCGGAGGGGCGGAGATGAGCGGGACGTAACATCCCGCCCACCTCCTTCCTTCCGCATTGCAGGCGGAACGCAGGTAAGCTGCAGTTGGTCGTTCCTGGGGTGTCACACGGAGCAATGTGTGCTGCCACGGGAACAATGAACAACCAGCACGCAGAAGGACGTTCGATTTCTTTGAAAATGAGCGACGTGTCAACAAGCAACGATAAGGTGAGTATTTTTGCTCGTTCACAGTCGCTCGTAGCTGTCACACGCTATGATATGTCAAACGATGCCGGATGTGCGTCACTAACGACGTGACCCCGACAACATATTCTTTGATATATCGTAGCGTGTAATGGGCCCTTAAGATATGCATGTCCGCCAATTTTAGATTTTGTGCATAAGTTCATTTATATTCAAAATTACAACATATGAATAACGATCAGTATTGACAAGCAAGAATTTATTGTTTTTTTGTTTTGTTTTTTTTCTATCATTTCAACATGACTGCCTGCATTCCTCAAATGTAAGACAATAGTAACACTTCCTTTCAGGCTGACGGGGGCTATGAACAATCCTTTGTCAGCTGATTAACTGCTCTATTGACTGACTAGACCACTAATTGCATGCTCCTTATAGTTACTCTACATTACTGTAAGAATTAATGAGACACAATTACAGTTCCCAGAGATCTCGAAGCAAGCTTTCTCCAGAGCTCTCCAGATGAATAAGAGGCCCTGCAGAATAAAGACAAAAATTCAGCCTTTTGTGAAGTGGTTGCGGAATGTTGTTTTCGTGAGGTTTTTTCTTTCTTGGCTGTTAAAAAATGGTATTTATTTTAATGCTTTTTTAATAATTAGGCCCTTCAGGGAACCCAGCAGAAAAGAGAAAGAACTTGGGAACAAGTTGTTAGAAAGAATCCTTGTTTCGTGGTAAAAGACATTTCACTTTTGCTCAGAAGACAAGTTATCCGCCTTTAGAAACATTTAATGTGTTATGGTGGATAAAAAAAAGTGTCACACTAGTATTGAAAGAAATAAAACAAAGAAAGGTGATTTGCATATGATTTCCAAGAAGGCCTCGTATAAGTGTAAAGACTTTATGCCACATGGTAATGGTATAAGTGGGAATTTTTTTTATCCTTCTTAAATGAATACCATATTCTTAGCTTACAAATATTTTAAAATCCCTTTTATTTCAAACCAATAGGTAAAAGTTGGATTACTTGATATTGTAAGTAGTGATGGGCGAACCCGGACTGAAAAAGCCCAGATCTGCGCGGGCTAAAAAGTATCCGTGCACCGACCCCCAGGAAACTCCAAGTAACTATCCGGATGCGGCCATCCGGATAATTAAAAAAAAGAGAGGAAAAAAAAAGGAATCAGGAAGAAAGCAGGACCGTTATACTTAGCAGTTTCTGTGCAGCTGTAACACTTCTTCAGCAGCCGCTCATTACCTTCATACATATGCACTGCTTTACCCGCCCACCGGCAGTTCCGGCATCTGTGATTGGTTGCAGTCAGACCACACACCCCCACCCTGTGTGACAGCATGTCTGACTACTCCGGATCGCACATGCTGTGTGGTTCTCTATTGTGGTGTAAAAATTAAATTGGCATAGGGTCCCCCCAGCCTAATAATAGCAGCTTGCAGCTGCCTAAAATTGTTGCATCCATTAGATGTGACAATCCCAGCACTTTGCCCTGGTGCGGTGGAAATCGGGGTAATATCAGGGGTTAACGACACCTCACAGCTGTCGCTAAACCCTAGATTTCTAATGGGAGGCGTCTATGAGACCTGCCACATTATTAATCTGTAAGTGAAAAGAAATAAACACAAGCACCGAAAAAATCTTTTATTTTAAATAAAATACAAAAAAGCCCACTCTCTTTGACCCCTTTATTAACCCCAAACACCCAGTTCTGTTGTAATACATACAAGGTCTTACGACGTCACACAGGGTGGGGACGTGGTCTGACTGCAACCAATCACTGGTGCTGGGACTGTCGGTAAGCGGGGGAAACAGTGCATATGCATGAGGGATAATGAGTGGCCCCAGAAGTAGTGTTACAACAGCAAGGAGGCTGGTAAGTACAGTATAATGTGCCTGCTCTAATCCCCCTAGCCCTTTATGCCACCATTTAAAAGCACATGATTAGGGTCCCCATAGACTTATATAGTGATTGGCACCCCGGCAGATATCTGGGATAAATTCTGGAAAACAGGGTTTTTTTCAATTTGGTTGGACCTGCCGATTCCAGATATCTGCTGGTTCACCAATCACTAATTGTAAGCAATCAAAAAGTCATTGAAAAAAGTAGAAAATTCACTAAAGGAATTAAGACTGTTATGCGATTGTTGCGAGAGCAAGTGTTGACACCGCTGAAATGGCGCTGACACCGGTGGTGAGTATATACTGTATGTTATTATTTTAAAAGGGGAAACATACGGTTTGGGAGGCAGTTATCCAAATAGTAGACAACCCTTATAAGTTATGTTGCTATGTTCTGTTTTTTTTAATAAAAACTGTTCCTCATTGGTTTTCTTTTCTCAGTCATCAGTGAGACATAGAGCTTAGTATGTCTAACCTCTAATAGAAGATAAAACAGTGGAGAGCAGTTCGTGCTGCAGCCAGTTGCCTTACAGTCAATATCGGTTAATCAGAAAAAAGAGGAGAAAATTGATCATCATAGTATCAAAGTTTAAAATGAAATGTTTGATAAAAAAGCACAGTAAGATGCTGCTAGGATTTATTTATTTTTTATGTTTTGTACACTTAGGCCGGTGTCACACTTGCGAGTGCCTCGCATGTATCTTTCGCGAGTCTCGTGTTGCATCACCCGGCATGGACTCACACTCTCCTCACAGGAACAGGTCAATTACATAGAGATGTATGTGTCGCGGGCGGGGAGGAGGGTGTCAGCACACTACGCTCACCCCTTCTGCTCGGGTCCGGCGGCCGCTGCTCAGTGGTGGCTCGAGCTGTAGGCCGGATCCCGGGGGTTCTCGAGTGGCACTCCTCGCTCGTGAGTGAAAGGGGTTTGTTGGGTGTGGGGATTGTTTATTGTCCGTGACGCCACCCACGGTTGTGGTGATTTCACCACCGCTGCTCAATATAGGGGTCCCGGGGATGGTGATGCGGAGCAGCCAGGTGTTGTGTTGCCCCTCCGTGGGTAGGGGTTGGTGATCCCGGGGCCCGGTGATGAGATGGGAGATGCAGGGCCTGGTGGGCGCAGGGACGCGGGGGCAGCGCTGTGCCTTGCGGCACTGTGGTACTCACTCAGCCTGAGACGTTGACACAGTTTTACGGTAAACCACACGGCTGGAAAGACGGTTCCCACGGACGGCTGCACTTGCTCTCCCAGTAGGTGACGGTGATGTCCCTTTTCCTTGCACCTTTGTTTCTGTGTTGGTAGCGATGGGTTCCCACCGGTAACCCGCTCCCCGGCTTCAAGCTGGACCGGAGGAGCTCTACTCTTTGCCCGCAGGCGCTGGCCCTGAGAAACTGGTGCCCTGGCGGTGGCGGTGTTTCTCCTACAATGGTTGGACTGTTGCCTTCAATCGGGACTTGGTTGTTGGGGGATCTACGTCCCCTTCACTGACGGATTCGGCAAATTATGGCGACTCCTAGCCTTGCCGGGGTCCGAGAGGCCCCTGCCCTGGTGCTGACTGTCCTTTGGTACACTACTCCAGACCGCCGGGCCACTACCCGTCCGCGGTCCTTCCAGGAACTTCCAAACGGTCCCCCTCCAGACAGTCACCGCCGTTGCTGACCTTGCTGACTCTGTCCTGCACACAGCTGGACTCACTTCAGGCTTTCTTTCTGTCACCTTTCACCTTCCTTCAACTTCTCCTACTCCTCCTTTACCACTTCCACTTCTACTTCTCCCGCCTCCAGAGCTGTGTCCTCCTCGGTGGGCGGAGCCAACCGCCTGGCCCACCCCCTGGTGTGAACATCAGCCTCTGGAGGAAGGCAACAAGGATTTTTGGTTAGCTTTGGTGTGCCTAACTGGGATGTAGGGTGTGGTGGTGTAATGACCTGTGACCCCTGGCTTGCCCAGGGCGTCACATATGCAACCGACCCGCTCCTGTGAGGAGAGTGTGAGTCTCTGCCGGGTGATGCACCGCGAGACTCGCGCGAAATACATGCACGGCACTCTTGCGAGTAGGACACTGGCCTTCAGGCTGCTTTACATGCAGCAACATCGCCAGCGATGTCGCTGATGAAAGCACCTGCCCCTGTCGGTTGTGCATCACGGGCAAATCGCTGCCCGTGGCGCAAAACATCGCTAACACCCATCACACGGACTTACCTGCGTAGCTACGTCGCTGTGGCCGGCGAACTGCCTCCTTTCTAAAGGGGTGGTTCGTGCGGCGTCACAGCAATATCACACGACAGCCGTCCAATTGAAGCAGAGGGGCGGAGAGCAGCCAAAAGAAAGTGACGCCCACCTCGTAGATGGAGGACGCAGGTACAGTGTTATTCCTCGTTCCTGGGGTGTCACACGTAGCGATGTGTGCTGCCTCAGGAAAGACGAATAACCTGCATCCTGCAACAGCAACGATATTTGGAATTAGAACGACGTGTCAACTATCAACGATTAGGTGAGTAATTTTGATCGTTAGCGGTCGTTCATACGTTTCACATGCAACGACATCGCTAACGAGGCCGGATATGCGTCACGAATTCCGTGACCCCAACGACATCTCGTTAGCGATGTCATTGCGTGTAAAGCCCCCTTTAGTCTTATTCTAATGAACACATGGATGAAATTACAATAAAAAACTAAATGTATCTCTTATTATACTGCATGTATATATATATATATATATATATATATATATACACACATATATATATACAGTATATATTTATTTATATACATTGAGCAAAAATATAAACAAAACAATTGTTTTTGCTCCCATTTTTCATGAGCTGAACTTTAAGTTCTAAGAATTTTTCTATGAATGCAAAAGACCTCTTTCTCTTAAATATTGTCCACAAATGTGTGTAAAATCGTGTTAGTGAGCACTTCTCCTTTCAAGAGATAATCGATCCACTTCACAGGTGTGACATATCAATATGATGATTAGACAGCATGATTATTGCACAGGTGTGCCTTAAGGTCCAGTCACACTAAGCAACTTACCAGCGATCCCAACAACGATAGGGATCGCTGGTAAGTTGCTAGGAGGTTGCTGGTGAGCTGTCACACTGTGACGCTCCAGCGATCCCACCAGCAACCTGACCTGGCAGGGATCGCTGGAGCGTGGCTACACGAGTTGCTGGTGAGCTCACCAGCAACCAGTGTCCAGCCACACGTGCAGAGAGCAGGGAGCAGCGCACACTGAGCGCTGGCTCCTTGCTCTCCTAGTTACAGCACACATCGGGTTAATTACCTGATGTGTGCTGCAGCTAATGTGCACAGAGCAGGGAGCAGCGCACAATGCTTAGCGCTGGCTCCCTGCTCTCCTAGCTACAGCACACATCGGGTTAATTAACCCGATGTGTCCTGCAGCTACATGTTTACAGAGCAGGAGCCGGCACTGACAGTGAGAGCGGCTGAGGCTGGTATCAAAGGTAAATATCGGGTAACCAAGGACAGGGCTTCTTGGTTACCCGATGTTTACATTGGTTACCAGCCTCCGCAGAAGCCGGCTCCTGCTGCCTGCACATTTAGTTGTTGCTGTCTCGCTGTCACACACAGCGATCTGTGCTTCACAGCGGGACAGCAACAACTAAAAAATGGCCCAGGACATTCAGCAACAACCAACGACCTCACAGCAGGGGCCAGGTTGTTGCTGGATGTCACACACAGCAATGTGGCGCCCCAGGACCTGGTCGCCACAACAGCATTGCCCTCCCAAAGGGTTAATGCTGAGCCTGGAGGTAATTGGGAGATCTATTGGCCAGTAAGTGTAACACCAACCGCAGTTCTCCCTCCGGCCAGCAGGGGGAGCTCTGAACCTGGAACTTCAGGGAGCATTCCTTAAGTCTGGCTGGAAGGAGGAAGTGGGAGTTAGTCTGGAGACAGGAGTGAAAGAGTGCAGACGCAGAGTAGTGCTGCCTTGTGAAACTGGGGCCTAGAGCTTGGATAGCTTGGCCCAGGGAAGCAAGGGGAGCAGAGAGGCACAGCAGAGACTCGGACATCGGAGTCTGTAGTTGCCAGGGCATAAAATCCATCCCTGGTAGCTGAATCCGGAGGGCAGGAGAGCTGCAAGCCCCCTGTCCCAGAAGCAATCTGAAGGTACAGCTGCATTCCAAGGGCCTGGTGTGGGCTCCAGCAGAGAAGCACCAGAGAGGGCCTGCGCAGTCTACCACACAGAAAAGGGGACGAACAACAAGTCCCAGCAGCAAGAGGGCAATTGCAAACCCAAAGTGCAGTGTCCTAAAACAGCAGAGAAAGATTAAGGAGTAGGCCTCATACTCAACTGGCCAAAGATCACCCCAGGCACTTCCAGGCCGGCCGGACCATCTTTACCATCTGTGACGGTCTCCCTGGACTAAGTTTCTGCCGAGTAAAAGAGGAGAAGGTAAAGAGACTACTGTTTGTGCCTGTTTCTTTCATTGCTTGTCGGCCCTGCACCGTGTTAGT
Source organism: Anomaloglossus baeobatrachus (assembly GCF_048569485.1). NCBI lineage: Eukaryota > Metazoa > Chordata > Amphibia > Anura > Aromobatidae > Anomaloglossus > Anomaloglossus baeobatrachus. The sequence continues at coordinate 516,323,067 of NC_134358.1, forward strand.
CACACAGCACCATAGACTTTCACAAGCACCAACTGTGCCCCGGGCATTGCTCCACCTGTGGGGAGCAGTACTACCATAGCCGCTATATCATCATCCCGGAGGCCTCACACAGCAGCGGCGGCTTAATAGCCGCATACCACAGGTGGCGTCACGAACACAACCATTAACAAGCAAGCCACATATTCTACTGACACCCACCAGGGCCACGGAGCCGGGCCCAGCCACCACTGACTACCACCGGACTAGTCCGGCCCGGCACCGGGTGTCCCATAGCCCTGGGGTGGGCGAGTCAAATTTGGCGTCACGAACAGGATTTCGTGCCCGGTCACACCGGGTACTGTGCGCCTGCAGGAATTGTGCTTAAAAGACTGTGTACTGTCTGTAAACCGCCGCCGCCATTAGCCTCGCCGAGCGCAGGAAGAAGGGGGGCGTGCCTGACAAAGAGCGCGAAGGGAGCGCGCCATCAGAGCAGAGCGCTGTTAACCCCGCGCGACCCAGAAGGAAATTTGAAAAGTGAACGGAGCCTGGTAAGGTTCACTAAGGGGGAGGAAGATGTCCGACTCAGAGGGAGAGCAGGTGGCTGCCATCGCCCAAGGCGCCGCAGCACCGGCCGAAGCAGTCCCAGTCGCCGTAGCCCCGGCCCCCACTGTAGCGTCGGTAATGCCGATCACCATGCCGTACATACCGGGAGCAGAATGGCTGCCGCAGTACTCCGGGGAGTCCCATACCTTGAGTGACTTCAGAGAAAGCCTGCACAGCTTATTCCGGGTGTATCCGCTGACTGAGAGCCAGAAGGTGGGCATATTAATGGGACAGCTAGCTAACGTGAAGCGAAGTCCTGGCCTGATACAGATAAAGGGACAGCCGCCCAGATACTGGCCAAGCTAAAGAGTACTTTTGACACCCGCACCGCAGCAGAAATAAAGATGAGATTCTTTGGGTGCAAGCAGCGGGCCACAGACAGCATAAGGGACTATGCCTTAAACCTGCAAGAGGCCCTGAAAGCAGTTAAACAGGTGGACCCAGAGAGTGTACGTGAAGAAGACAAACTCCTAACTGAGCAGTTCATAGAGGGGCTCCTGTCAGATGCCCACAGGACCCAGCTGCGTATCCTGGTCCTGCAGAACCCTGCTCTGGACTTTGCAAAGTTTAAGGACCAGGCCATCAGGGTACTGAGAGAATCTACACCGAATGACCCAGTACCCCTCCGGCCTCTTGCTATCACGTACCCCGGGGTGGTGCCTGCAACACGAGCCACTGCAGGGGCTGAGGCGCAGTCCCTGGATAAGGATCCCACTGCAGAGCTCAGACAGCAGTTCCAGGAGCTGACCAAGACTGTGGCTGCCCTTGCCAAGACCGTGCAGTCTCTACAAATGACCCCCTCGCCTGCAAAAATCGAGTTGGCCTCCAGCCCGGAGGACGTCCCATGGATGCGACAGAGAAGGATTCCGCCGACCCGAGGCAGAGACACAGACCGGTATGATTCAACAGGACAACCGATCTGCCGCCACTGCAACCAGGCGGGCCACATTGCACGACGCTGTCCTTTAAATAGGCTGAGCCTGGGGCCAGGAGCCAACCCCCAGGTGTAAGGAAGCCCGGCTCAAACCCCAGCCGCAGCAAGTATGTGGGAGGACGACCGGTCCTTCCCATTGTGCTGGATGGGATCCCTTTGAATGCCCTCCTGGATACGGGATCCCAGGTAACAACCATCCCCCACAAACTGTACAAAAGATATTGGGCTGATTCAGACATTGACCATGGCCCAGATGATGATTTAACAATTGTGGCCAGTAATGGTCAGCCCTTACCTCAAATTGGGTACAAAGAAGTAACCATTAAAGTGGGGTGGGTGGAATTGCCATGTCAGGGGATGATAATTGTAGATGTTGATCGCAAAGAATCTGACCCACTGCTAACCATTGGTACAAATGTGATAGAAAATTGTATTGCCGAAGTGATAATTTTGTTGCAACAGGCGTCTGAAACTGCCAGCTCCGGGCAGCAGCGTGCCCTACAGAGGGAGATCAGAGCCCTGATGAGGAGGCAGCAGGTAGAGCTGGCCGGCGGAGAAATTGGCAGTGTGAGGGTAAGTGACCCCCTCCCCATTGTAATACCCCCAAGAAGTGAAATGTTGATATGGTGTCGGGCAGCAATAGGCCTCAAGGGTCAGGATTACCATGCCTTGGTAGAACCGGTGTATTCAGACAGTAGGCCTGGAGTCCTGATAGCCAGTGGGATAGCGGACGTCCGCAAGGGGAGAGTGCCCGTCCGTGTCTTGAATTGTGGGGAGGAGGAGGCCAAATTGCCCCGGTACGCCACTGTAGCAAAACTGTACACTGTCAGCAACAATACCATTAAAGCAGTGGAACCCTTGATCCCGTCCGACCAGGCGGAAGACAATGGCTCCAAGGGGCAGCTGGAAGACTGGTGCCAAAAATTACATGTAGGCACCGACTCCACCCCCTCGCACCAAAAGCATGGGGTTTACCGGGTGGTACAGGAGTACGAGCGGGTCTTCAGCAAACACCCCCTAGATTTTGGGCAGGTGAAAGGGGTTAAACATCAAATCCCCACGGGTGATCATCATCCCATTAAAGAGAGATACCGCCCTGTACCCCCCGCACAGTATCAGTGTGCCAAGGAAATGTTACGGGAAATGAAGGAGGCTGGGGTTATCAGAGATAGTTGTAGCCCCTGGGCAGCTCCACTAGTGCTCGTAAAGAAAAAAGATGGTACGATGAGAATGTGTGTAGATTACAGGCAAATTAACCGCATTACACATAAAGATGCTTATCCACTGCCCAGAATAGAGGAGTCACTAACAGCCTTAAAGTCAGCTAACTATTTCTCCACCTTGGATCTCACCAGTGGGTATTGGCAGGTTCCCGTGGCAGAGGCGGACAAGGAGAAGACTGCATTCACGACACCAATGGGCCTCTGTGAGTTCAATTGTATGCCATTCGGGCTCTGCAACGCCCCAGGGACATTCCAAAGGTTAATGGAGTGCTGCTTGGGCCACCACAACTTTGAAACCGTGCTGTTGTACCTGGATGACGTCATAGTCTACTCCAAGACTTATGAGGACCACCTGAAGCACTTAGCAGAAGTGTTTGAGTCTTTGTCGAAATATGGCCTGAAGATCAAGCCGTCCAAATGTCACCTCTTGAAGCCAAAGGTACAGTACCTGGGTCATGTGGTCAGCGCAGAAGGTGTGGCACCTGATCCGGAGAAAGTCACTGTAATCAAGGACTGGCCAAGACCCACCACAGTGAAGGAGGTGCGGCAGTTCCTTGGACTGGTGGGCTACTACCGAAGGTTCATTGATGGTTTCACCAAGATAGCAGCGCCCCTTCAAGATCTCCTGGTGGGCCAGCCACAGCAGGCTAAGAAGCAGAGCCCTCCATTTGAATGGAGCAGCCAACTGGAAACATCCTTTGTCCGGCTAAAAGGGGCTCTCACGGGAGAAGAAATTCTGGCCTACCCTGACTACAGCCAACCATTTGTACTGTATACAGACGCCAGCAACGTGGGACTGGGAGCAGTTCTGTCCCAGGTACAGGGAGGCAGAGAGAGGGTGATAGCGTACGCCAGTAGGAAGCTTCGGCCCACAGAAAGGAATCCAGAAAACTACAGTTCCTTCAAGCTGGAGTTCCTCGCTATTGTTTGGGCAGTGACTGAACGCTTCAAGCACTATCTGGCATCGGCCAAGTTCACCATCTTCACGGACAACAATCCGTTGACACACCTGGCAACAGCCAAGTTAGGTGCGATGGAACAGCGATGGATGGCCCGGCTGTCTAACTTTGCCTTTACCATCAAGTATCGGGCTGGCAAGAAGAATAACAATGCTGATGCGCTGTCCAGAATGCCTCACTTACCCGAGTCTGGAGAAGACCTGGATGAACTCGAAGAGATAGAGTTACCGGCTTTCCATCACCAAGGTGTTTCCCAGTGTGAGCATGCTGTGGGAGTGAAGCGCTCAAGCCAGCACGAGGTCTCGGTCAACCCCTTACTCCACCATAATTGGGAAGAAACACAGAACGGTGACCCGGCCGTGCGATTGGTCAAAGAGAAGCTAGCGCAAGCTGAGACCCATCTTGGCCCAGACGCCCCAGAGGAAGCCCAGCAGCTGTGGAAGGAGAGGGGATGGCTGTTCACCTACCAAGGCAAGCTCTGCAAGAGATATGTCAACTGGCGAACAAATGAACTTGTCTGGCAGATAGTGGTTCCGCAGAGGGATGCTCCAATGGTCCTAGCAGCGTATCATGATAACGCAGGACACTTCGGGTGGAAGAAGTTGGAGGCCCTATTCCGTGATCGGTTCTATTGGGTGCACATGAGAAAGATGATCGAGAAGTGGTGCCGAGACTGTGGCCCGTGTAACCTGAAGCGGAAGGATGATGCCAGCCAAAGGTCTCCCCTACAGCCAATTGTCACGAAGCAGCCCCTGGAGTTGGTGGCCCTGGACCACGTTAAGTTAACACCAAGCCGGTCAGGCTATGTGTACGCCCTCACCATTGTGGACCATTACTCTCGTTTCCTGGTAGTAGTGCCTGTGAAGGACCAGACAGCCAGAACAGCAGCTAGAGCGTTCCAGGCATCCTTTTGTCGACCTCACGGGTATCCGGAAAGGGTACTGACTGATCAAGGTCCTGCATTCGAGGCCGAAGTGTTCCAAGAGTTCTGTAACATGTACGGTTGTAAGAAAATCCGAACCACACCGTACCACCCCCAAACCAATGGACTGTGCGAGAAAATGAACCATGTGGTTATTGATATGCTGAAGACCCTACCGCTGGAGGAAAGGAACCAATGGCCGGAAAAGTTGCCCGATCTGGTAGACCTGTACAACCATATCCCAATGAATTCGACCAACTGCAGCCCCGCTTACCTGATGCGAGCCAGACCTGGCAAGTTGCCTGTAGACTTTGAGATGGGGACTGTGTCGCCTGAGGCGGTTCAAGAAATAGAGGATTGGGATACAGAACGGCAGCAGCGGTACCGTAAGGTCCAGGAGTGCGTAGAGAGGAGCCTGTCTCAAGCAAGAACGAGACAAGAGCAGCATTACAACCAAACAGCCCCAGCAACTCCCTTAGCACCTGGAGAACAAGTCCTTAAGAAGAAGCGGAGGACGCATAAATTGGATGATCAGTGGGAAAACGAGCCCTACACCATTATCCCCTCCAACTTTGACAATAGTAAGGTATGCCTCATAAGCAAAGATGAAGGCAAGACCTATCAAGCAATTTCCCGAGACCGCCTGAAAGCGTGCCCTGAACGGTGCAAAATCCAAAGAGAAACGGAAGGAGTACAAGGAGGTCCCCAAAGTCAAGAGAAAGAAGGGGAGATGATTCAAACCATCCTTGGAAAGTTCCCCAAAACTTGGACCCGAATAAACAATGCCATAGTGGTACCAGTTTTGACGTTTCCGCAGTTGGTCGAGCCAGAAACAGAAAAGGTTCCGGATCCACCTAAAGAACCGTCCGCTCCAGCACGAGATGACACGCCAGCAGTGGAACAGGAGGATCAACCCCCTGTCAGTGGTGAACCTGTCATACCCTTGGCGACTCTTAGATCACAAAGGCAACCATCACGCTTACCTATTGGGGTTAGGCCCACCTGTAGTGCTGAGATAGAAGACGCACCACGTAGTCAGGGGCAAACACCAGAGCTACGTAGGTCCCAGCGCAGCACTCGGGGACAACCCCCTCTAAGGTATAGGGAGTCAACTGTATAAGGGAAAGAGTACTTATTAGAATGTAAATAGTTATGCAAAATGTCTGTCATGTTGTGTACAAAATGTTTTCTTTTTCTTTGATTGCGAAAATGGACAATTGGGCCACTGGACTATGGGTGGCCAACACCTAAATTGTTCATAGTTAGCACCAGTGTGCTCAACACCCCTGAAGAAAAACCCGTCCGGCGTGCATAGAGTGGGGTCATCAATGCTCTGACGCACGCCCAGAGCCTACGTTGGGGGTTTGAACGCGGCGGGTCCCCCATGGAGCAGTATAATGGACACCCGGCAGGGAGCCACACTGGACTCTTATAGTAATGTTTAAGGTTGTAACGTTAAAGTAATGCGCCTCCCATAATGGGATGAAATGTTTTAACATGTCATGTTTGTTTCTACAGTCCGGGAGTACTGAATTTAACTAAGGGGGAGTGTGGCGCCCCAGGACCTGGTCGCCACAACAGCATTGCCCTCCCAAAGGGTTAATGCTGAGCCTGGAGGTAATTGGAAGATCTATTGGCCAGTAAGTGTAACACCAACCGCAGTTCTCCCTCCGGCCAGCAGGGGGAGCTCTGAACCTGGAACTTCAGGGAGCATTCCTTAAGTCTGGCTGGAAGGAGGAAGTGGGAGTTAGTCTGGAGACAGGAGTGAAAGAGTGCAGACGCAGAGTAGTGCTGCCTTGTGAAACTGGGGCCTAGAGCTTGGATAGCTTGGCCCAGGGAAGCAAGGGGAGCAGAGAGGCACAGCAGAGACTCGGACATCGGAGTCTGTAGTTGCCAGGGCATAAAATCCATCCCTGGTAGCTGAATCCGGAGGGCAGGAGAGCTGCAAGCCCCCTGTCCCAGAAGCAATCTGAAGGTACAGCTGCATTCCAAGGGCCTGGTGTGGGCTCCAGCAGAGAAGCACCAGAGAGGGCCTGCGCAGTCTACCACACAGAAAAGGGGACGAACAACAAGTCCCAGCAGCAAGAGGGCAATTGCAAACCCAAAGTGCAGTGTCCTAAAACAGCAGAGAAAGATTAAGGAGTAGGCCTCATACTCAACTGGCCAAAGATCACCCCAGGCACTTCCAGGCCGGCCGGACCATCTTTACCATCTGTGACGGTCTCCCTGGACTAAGTTTCTGCCGAGTAAAAGAGGAGAAGGTAAAGAGACTACTGTTTGTGCCTGTTTCTTTCATTGCTTGTCGGCCCTGCACCGTGTTAGTCACACAGCACCATAGACTTTCACAAGCACCAACTGTGCCCCGGGCATTGCTCCACCTGTGGGGAGCAGTACTACCATAGCCGCTATATCATCATCCCGGAGGCCTCACACAGCAGCGGCGGCTTAATAGCCGCATACCACAGGTGGCGTCACGAACACAACCATTAACAAGCAAGCCACATATTCTACTGACACCCACCAGGGCCACGGAGCCGGGCCCAGCCACCACTGACTACCACCGGACTAGTCCGGCCCGGCACCGGGTGTCCCATAGCCCTGGGGTGGGCGAGTCAGCAACATCGCTAGCAACGTCACAAAAGTTGTTCGTTAGCAGCGATGTTGCTAGCGATGTTGCTTAGTGTGACGGGGCCTTTAGGCTGGCCGCAATAAAAGGCCACCCTAAAATGTGCACTTTTATCACACAGCACAATGACACAGATGTTGCAAGTTTTGATGGAGCGTGCAATTGGCAGGAATGTCCACCAGAGCTGTTGTTAAAACATTAAAGCGACTCTCAAAGAATGTAATAAAATGGCCTATATCACAGTAGAAATGGGAGCCCATCCTGATCCTGTGTCAGTACAGGCTGGAGTCTGAAGAAATACCTTTACTGAGATAGACTTATGTCTCATCTGTCAGAAGACAGGATCGTAAGTGTATGTACCTCCATGAGCAAAGTCGAAGGGCTGTGATATCAGAAGAAATAAATCTTCTACTTGACTGCTTGGGCAAAAATATTTTTTTTCTCCAACCTCAGTTCTCCATGCTTATTCAGCCAAGGAGAAGAGTTATTTCTTACCAAGTCACAGTCCTTCTTCTCAGCTCATGGAAATATACACTGACGAGCCAAAGGGTAACAATGTTTTGTACTTTAACTTTCAGGCTCCATGTCTCACCATCCATTACAGCTTCAAATGTCATTAGAGCTGTGTACCCTTTTGTAATTTTATAGAGGGTAATGAACCGATTCACATATCATACAACAAAACAGTCAAAAGTATAAGACCTAAAATAGTTAAATTTTATTTATACAGATGAAATCAAACAAAAGTAATAAGAAAAAATAACAATAAATATGGTATAAGGAGCGGAAGGAGAAAAATTGATTTATTTGAAATTGCAAGGAGGTGCAGTGACAGGGGAACATATGAAACTCATCCCAAAATGTGATAGGGCGGAAGAACAAAATGGGAAAATGAACAACACCTGCAGAGGAGCAAACTAAAAAGGGAGAACAGAGACAATTTGAAACATCAGCATTTGACACGGAAAAAAGGCGAAGGGACCTCAAGGGCCATCAGATCCAACCCCCTGTGAGTGCAGAATCTATTAAATCATCCCAGCTATATGTTTATCCAGCTTCTGCTTGAAGATTTTCATTGATGGAGACCTCACTACCTCCCATGGTCGCCTGTTCCACTCCCTGACTGCCCTCACTGTCAGAAAGTTTTTCCTAATGTCTAATCTGAATCTCCTTCCTTTAAGTTTGTTCCCATTGCTTCTTGTACGTCCTTGTGCTAATGAGAATAGGGTGGTCCTCGCTGCACTGTGACTACCTTCCAGACTTTTGTAGATCGCTATTAAGTCTCCTCTCAGTCCTCTCTTGTGCAAACTAAACTATTGAAGTGAATTAGAAACTGTCAGTACGCTTTTGTAATATAAAGGAAAGACAACTCTGTAATGGCGCAAAAATACTGCGTAAACTGTTACCATTCGTGAAGAAATCTGCTTTATAGCAATCCTTTAATTATCATTTGAAGTTTTCCCTTTGAAGTTATCTCTGGAGGCAGGCAGAGAGGCCAAAGAATGACAGACAGGTAGGAGAAGTCCCAGTGTACAGTCTGGCCCCTTTGCACCGAAACCTAATTAGCAGAAAACTTCAAATGCTGACTAATGAAGCGGATTTCTTCACCAATGGAATCATCTTGGGCTGAAGTCACGTTAACGTACGGTATGTGATGTGAGTCTATCGGATGCAATATGCTAATAACCCTCGGCTTCCGCTCTGCTGCGAGCGTGATCCGAGTGTTATGCACATGTGATCCGATCTTGTGATCATGTAGCGCCCCTGAAGCCATCAGGGAGCTACAAAGTACTACATCCCCACCAGGATGCAGGGCCTACCCCTAGGGACCCAGAAAACCAGTACCGGTAACACACAAAGACTCCAGATAATCCCTGTTTTCCCCAACATCCCCCATAGAATGGTACCAGGCTAGGGTTCGACCAATGGATGGCCACCTAGAAGTGGAGCTAATCCAGTCCACTAGACAACCAGGTGGGAGGGGCAGACAGTGGACAGTCAGACAGTAGACAGTAGTCGAGAGGAGACAGTGAAAGTGAGCAGATGGACTGACAGGAGTAAACAGTGACCTGAGGACCCAAGCAGTTAGTTGCCAGTGGAGTACGGTGGAGTGCTCCCGGAACTACGGACCAACGGGGTACAGAGTCCTAAATCAGGCAAAAACTCCAGGCAGACCTAATAAAATCTGCACAGTGAGGGGACTATCAAGGACCTCACTGACCTTGAAGTTCGGGACTCAGTAGAAAAGGGGACCTGTGGGTAAGACCAAGCAGCCTCTGGTGACCAGTTACCAGCTTGCAGTGAGTAAAAAGAACCAGTTACACTGAAATTCCCATGGTGGCCTACCTTCTTTCAACACCCACCTGCATCACCTATCCTCTCGGGCCTGGCCCTGCTTACGGAGGGCCTAACATCCTGGCTGTCACTAACATCAACCCCAGTAGTGAAAACTGTGCAGTGGCGGCTTCATCCACATAACCGCAAACTGCAAGTGGCGTCACGTGTGAATATTATTCAAATCCCCTGTAAATATTCCGCTTTTAAAAAGCCCCCAGGGCACAGGACCGGGCAACGGCCACCAACGTGACATTCCCCAGTTATACGCCGCCCAGGACCGAGTACCCCATAACCCTGGGTGACACAATCAGATCACAAGCTGCGGAGGAGAGGGCGGGAGTGATCTCTCCATCTCTTCCATTGTCAGCTGATGCATATATCGCACTGCACGTGGATGACATACGAGTGCAGTCCGATGTTGCTCTCACACCCATAGACTTGCATGAGTGTGAGTGACATGTCTCGTGCTAGCAACCGTAGCATGCTGCAATTTTGTCCTCAGTCCAAATAGGGCTGAAGAAAAACTCACAGAAGTGAGCTGCAGCATTGTCTTAAATGGGGTCGATTGCAATATCAGATTTTACTTAATTTGGAGGAAGCATAATATCATCTTATGATGCATTTTCACTTGAGTTTTCAGAAATCAAGTGACATAACCTCATCCATTGGTCACAAATCGGGGCCTCAGTGTGCTTATTGCAATATCATGTGTACGCTCCCTTCCACCACCCCAATCTAAATCTTTCTATAGTGAACACCTCCAGCACATCAAGCAAATGTAATAAATACAAATATATTTAAAATTTGATAAATATAGTATATGAGAGTTCAATTTCTATGCATTACTTAGTCATGTCATTAAAAAAAATAATTTTGAAAAATTCCAAAAATTAACAATAAATAATGTAATGAAATAATAGTAAAAGAACAGCAATGGAATAGTAAAATGGCAATCACGCTGCCAAGCAAATCCACATTAATCTGTGGTCATTTCAATTTCAGCATAACAAACTTGTTGCAGATTTCTTTTGACATTTCCCTAAGTGAGGCCTAAAACACACTTCCGCAAAAAAAACGTACGTGTCTCACGGTCCGTTTTTCGGGTCCGTGTTCCGTTTTTTAGGGGCGTTTCTCCGGTACGTATGGCATCCGTGTGATGGCGTATGCGAGCCGTGTGTGCGTGTGGAATGTCCGTATTGACATAAAATACGTACGTGTGCTGTCCGTGTGCTGTCCGTTTATAAAGGCCCGCATTCTTACCCAATTAACGTTGTTAATCATTCATCTCGAGATCCTGGTGTTTTTGTTTGCCATCAATTGATCTGATAGATTGGTAACAAGTGTTTCAGATTTTGTGATTAAAAACGGACACGGACGATACGTGCTGAATACGGACATACTCTGTGTGCGGTCCGTGCAGGCACGGACCCATAGACTAAAGCGGGTCCGTGCCTGCGAGCTGCCGGCCAAAAACGGACATGTCGTCCGTGTAGAAAAGCGCACACACGTACTTACCACACGGAAACACGTTCCATGTGATTTTACGTGTGTGTGCCATCTACCATTGAATAACATGGGTCTCCGTGTGTACGTGTCTCCGGTACGTGCAAATACGTACCGCACACGTACAAAAAAAACGGATGTGTGTTGCGGGTCTGAAACCCACATGAAATAGGAAACTTTTAGACTAGATGGAAAATGTGAATTACAATTCCACTTTGGATAATTTCTTTTTATAAGATGGACCCCTTAAAAAAACAGGTCTTCTGCTAGGTGCAGCTCCAGCAATCAGCTTCAATTTATGAGAACCTGAAATAAAAATTTAGCTTCCCTGCAGCGCCACCACAGAGAAAATAAAGCATTACACCTATGTATGGGCAATGTAAGGGCTTGAAGGCTCTTTCAGTGTCAGAATAATTGGGGTATCCTCCATGATAAATATTTCAGAATTCCCCTACAGGACTTTTATACATGGGTTTTTAGACTATCCTTTTAAAGGGATTTCCCACTACTTAATAGTACATTAATAATGAAGTCAGAGTGATTATTAATGGGTCTATTGTGGTACAAAAATAAAGAAATTATTGATACTCACCTACCAGATCAGCACCGCACCTCCATACTCTGCACTGTTTGGCTGAGTTTACGTGTCCCGTAATCATCCGTTAGGGTACAGTCCCACTTCCACTATTTTATATCACATTATCAATTGGCCTAGGATAGTAAAAAAAAAATCAATACCTGCTTACCAGATTGGTTTCTGAGGCGATCTGACCGCAGCAATTACCTGACGATCACTGAGAGAAAAGGAAATGTGATGCCCTGGCTTAGCCAGGTAGTCACAGACACAACATCATACACCCCCCTTCCCTGGACAGGTCACACCAGTTACACATTAAACCCTTGTTGCCACCCTCCAGGGTTGATGTCCACACCAGGTGGGGCGGAGCCAGGCGGTTGACCATGCCCACCGAGGAGTTCACAGGCCTGGAGGCGGGAAAAACACAGTAGTTAGTGAGTAGTCAGAAAGTCCAGTTGTGGACGGTGGAGTGTGAGGAGTGAAACTGTTGGTGCCTGGGTTGGAGCCCAGGCACGTCCAGCAAGGTGGGCAGACGGTGGTAGCCATCTACAGGAGTTGGTGAAGGTCAGCGGAACTGTAGGACCGGGGTTTGTCGGTGGCCCGCCGGTACCGAACCGGGGAGCCGATTGGAGCCAAGCACCAGGCAGGGTACTCAGACCCCGACTAGGCTTGAAGCCAACCTTTAGTCAAATTTACTGATTGCGGTCTGGACCTCAGGGGTTCATTCCCACCCAAGTCCCGATTGAAGGCAACAGCCCAACCGTTCCGGATAAGCACCACCGCCAAGGGCCAGAGATCCACAGGGCCAGCGCCTGCGGGCAAACGGGCTCCTCCGGCACGTATACGTTGGGGAGCGGACTACCGGTGCCCAGGCATTGTAGTCAAGATACAAAACACAGGTGCTGAGAAACGACAGCCACCATCAGCCCGTCCAGGGAGAACACCACAGCCGGCTGTAGGCCCCGTCCATCCAGCCGTTTTGTTTACCAGAGACTCTGTCCATCTGTGTCTGAGTGAGTACACCTGTGCCATCCGGCACCGCGCTGCACCGCAACCCTGCACCCTGTCAAAACCCATCCTGCGGAACCCTCCCTCCTACCGGGCCCCGGGACCAACAGCCCCTACACCAACACCTAGCTGCTCCCCGCCATCGCTCCCGGGAACCCCGTCACCAGCAGCGGTGGTGCCCACCATCACCACAACCCGTGGGTGGCGTCACGAACTCTATATATCCTGAAAAGTCCAATTCCACCCCCCTTTTCACTCGTGGGCGAGGAGCGCTGCTCGAGCCCCGGGTTCGGCCCACTCGAGCCACCGAGGAGAAGGCACCGGATCCGAGCGCGATCTCCCCAAGCAGCCCCCACGACGGGGAAAGCTGGCCTCCGCCCCTGACAGAAGCCAATAGACTGGCATTGTGAGGCTGAGTTCACGTGTCCAGTAATCCTCCGTTAGAATGGATCCTGCAAACACAACTTTTTTGTCCGTTGTTAAATAACTAATTTCTGCCAGATCCGTTTTTTTTAACATGGGAGTCCATGTACAACGCATCCGTTAACTGATTGCTATTGAGCCATTCAGTTTTCTTGCATTTATAATGGATTTGTTTTTTTTCCTACAGGATTCGTTTCAAATGGAAGATAAATAGCAATCCATTAATGGATCTGTTCTCTATAAACTCCCATGTTAAAAAAACGGATTTGGCAGAAATCATTTTGCCAACAGATCGCTACAGGATCCACTCTAAGGGTTCGGTTCCACTTACGTTTTGCACGGACGAGTACAATCCAATAAAACACCGGATTGCTCTCACTGTAGTGCAAAACTATGGGGCAGTGTCCATCTGCGATTGATTTGTCATGCCATATCGGCATGTGGAATGAATTGCAGCATGCTGCGTTTGGCAGCGATTCTCGGCTCATGCACCCCCATACTCTTTGGAAGAGTGTGAAATATCGCACTGCACTGTCACGTCATCTGACTGCAGTGTGATATATGCAGAGACAAGCAGCGGAGGAGATGGGGAGAAAGTGTTCCCTCCATCTTCTCCGCACCTGTGATACGATGACAAGATTGCATCCAAGTTGCATGACCCTTGGCTGACGCATCGGATGCTTTGTGGAGGAACCTGGGTTGCCACTTGTCCAGAAATTCCAGCACAGTTCGTAAAATTAGGCCACTTTTTGCCCTGTCCATAAAAAAATGTAAGTTGACAGTGACTTTTTTTGAAACTGAAGAAACCGACAGATTATTTTGACTAAATCCATGTGCATTACAACCAGACAAAAAAAGAGACTTACATGCCAGAGCTTTAAACTGCTAAAAAAAAACAAAAAAAAAAAAACAATTTTATTTTTAGATGTTTTGTATATCAAAATGGCCATTTTCCCATCTGCCTAGTACCCACGTCTCGGCAATCTCATTGTACTGGGTCCTACTTTATATTAGTACCTCTCTATGGGCTTTAAAACCTACATATATGGACAAAGAGACCCGCTACTAAAAAATAAAAATACATGTGGCTAATGGGGGAGGGGCCTGGAAGCATGGTCACTATACTGTACATAATCCATATTCATTACAAACAGACAAAAAAGAGACTTACATGCCAGACCTCTCAACTGCTAAAAAAAAATACAAATTTTTTAGATGTTTTGCATATCAAAATGGCCATTTTCATACCTGCCCAGTAACCACGTCACGGCAATCTCATTGTACTGGGTCCCACTCAATATAACAGCTCTCTCAGGTGTTTTTATCCTTTATTAACAGGTTTTTTCCTTGCCCATATATGTAGGTTTTAAAACCCAGAGAGAGGTAGCAAAATAGAGTAAGAGCCAGTAGGATAAGATTGCTGTGACATGGCTACTGGGCAGGTATGAAAATGGCCATTTTGATATGCAAAAAATCTAAAAAAATGTTATTATATTTTTTGTTTTTTTAGCAGTTTAAATTTTATTTTGACTGTAATTATCATTATTTTATAGTTTACAATGACTGCACTTCATGTTTTCATATCAGGATTATGGGCTGTAGAGAAATTTCACTTATAATAATAATTAATTATTTTGGTTTTGCAACAAATCCGTATAAAATATTGTCAGTCCATGATTTTTAAAGCTGTCCAGAAGAAATAAAAAGTCAAATTGGCAAATGTCAGAGGAACCCTTTAGAATAACAATAAATATTTTTCTGCAAATGATATCCTTCACTGCTTTAATAGTCAGAAAGCGGGGCTAATGTGCCATATATTATTCAATGCAATCTTCCCCGCTGTCACCCGTATTTACCTTGCTACAACAGCAGCTAATTTTCTTAGATTGTTTTCGCAGCACTCCCTCTGTTTATCTCCTTTAGCTCAGGCTGTTATGACCCCAGATTTCAGCTGTAAATTATTAATCTGTGTTACAGCAATCTTATCTGTATCTTGATAGTTAGTAAGCAGAATGTGGATATCTCACCTGGGAAATGAACACTTCATGTGTTTCATTATATTTTGGCTTGAGCGTGTCCCCAGGTGGTGGGAACACCCGCCTTTGACTGGTGCGAGGGCAAAACAAACCATCTACAATAAAGGGCATCTATTTTGCTTAAGTCAGATATAGGTTATCATAATGTTGCTACGTGACAAGATAACAATGTGTATTTATTGTGAAAGACAAGATAGAGCACTTGACCAGATCTTTTGTGTAGGGGAGAAATCATTAGACCACATGGTTAGATGTCCTCAGCGTGGACCTTTGAACACCTAAAAGGAATGGCATAAAAAGATTACAAAAATAGCAAACTGATTAAAAAAATTTTTGGGAGACCTGTAGACCTTCCTCTATCACTTAAAGGCAACTATTCGTTGGTTAATAGGAGGAAGAAGGAGAGCATATAAATGATAATGTTTAGTCTTACAATTATTACTCATAGGTCTAAGGATTAAATGTGAGCTGGGCAAAACATGCAGAAGGTAGGGTTGCACATAGGACTCATATTAGAGGTCTGAGTACAATTTAGCATTTTTCTCAACTTCTGTTAGCGTATATGTACTTTTCTTAAAGCACCACTTCAGTGGGGGGGTTTTATTGCACACTATGCCGCTGTGACACACAGATCGCTGTGTGTGACAGCGAGAGAGCGACGAAATGAAGCGAGCAGGGAGCAGGAGCCGGCATCTGGCAGCTGCGGTAAGCTGTAACCAGGGTAAACATCGGGTAACCAAGGGAAGACCTTTCCCTGGTTACCCGATATTTGCCTTCGTTACCAGCGTCCGCCGCTCTCGCTGCCAGTGCCGGCTCCTACTCTCTGCACATGTAGCTGCAGTACACATCGGGTAATTAACCCAATGTGTACTGTAGCTAGGAGTGCAGGGAGCCAGCGCTAAGCAGTGTGTGCGGCTCCCTGCTCTCTGCACATGTAGCTGCAGTACACATTGGGTAATTAACCCGATGTGTACTGTAGCTAGGAGTGCAGGGAGCCAGCGCTAAGCAGTGTGCGCAGCTCCCTGCTGTCTGCACATGTAGCACAGCGACGCGTGTCGTTATGATCGCTGCTGCTTCTGCTGTGTTTGACAGCTAAGCAGCGATCATAACAGCGACTTACAAGGTCGCTGTTGCGTCACAGAAAATAGTGACGTAACAGCGACGTCGTTGTCGCTGTCGCTATGTGTGAACCCAGCTTTAGTGTCCTGGTATATTAGAGATCACCTTGTCGTGGTTACTGGGCTTACATGAGTTGGCCAATACATAAGCTAAGTATCTCTTTTTTTCAAATATCCCTATAGCAGTAATGCAATACCAGAGTTCCCTTATTCATTGTTAGCATTCTAGAGTGCAGCTGTATGTATTTTGTACTCTTCAATGCAAGTCTATGAGGGCTTTGAGATGCACTGGGAGCTTGGGATGTAACTTCTGACTTCCGGCCAGTCAGATTTTACAATCACAAGATGGCACTGTGGGATTGAAAAAGTATGAAAATTCCAGAGGGTAAGTATAACGCTAGGTGCAGGGGAGTTACATTGACATTGCCACTTAGACAACATCTGAAAACCAAAAGTGGGGAATATCTCTGATTGTCATAAAAGACCACCATAACCCCAACAATGGACAATTAAATTACCAATCACTGGTAGAGACTCAGCAAATATATTGAAAAAACCATAGAAACAAGTCACAACACTACCTTAATGCAAAAATTGTAGAGCTTTATTAATAGATCAATAAAAAGACAGAGATTAAATAAACAAGACAGAAGGTGCTGGTAAGCATACAAAATACAGGAGTTAACACCCAATTGCTGGCAATGTGCAAAAACACATATATATAGGGGTGGGTAAAGCAGTGTCTATATATAAATGTATAGGGCAGCACTAAGTTTGGTGTAAAAAAAGGGGAAGGTGGCTGTAGATAAAGTGTAACATAGTGCTAAAGTGCAAGGGCAGGATCTATCGTATATAAAGTGCTTGATGCAATAGTAGCAGCAAATAACTAGCAGTACAATTGAGAACAGAGACCACTGCCCCTATAAGAAAATAGCAGCTTCCTATATGGCCGCAAAACAAATAGATGAAAGACACATACCCATTGTACCACCTATCCAGCAGGAAGAGGGTGAAGCTCCGAAGGACCCCAAAGGGGTCACCCTCTTCCTGCTGGCTAGGTGGTACAATGGGTATGTGTCTTTCATCTATTTGTTTTGCAGCCATATAGGTAGCTGCTATATTCATATAGGGGCAGTGGTCTCTGTTTTCAATTGTGCTGCTAGTTATTTGCTGCTACTATTGCATCAAACACTTTATATACGATAGATCCTGCCCTGGCACTTTAGCACTATGTTACCGTGACGCCCTGGACTAGCCAGGTAGTCACAGGTAGGCCCTTGCACAAACACCCTTCCCCTAATAAGGTAATAGCAGCCAACCTAAAAACCCTGAGTCACCCCTCTCAGGTCTTGACGTCCACACCAGGGGGCGGAGCCAGGCGGTTGGCCACGCCCACCAAGGAGTTTGGAGAGCCTGAGGTGGGAAAACAGAGCAGATAAAGTTAGGGAAGAGAGGAGATCAGTTTTGGAGGTGAAAGAGAGTGGTAGTGAAGTGTCAACATTTGTCAGGGGGCCCAGATACCCTGTGACCAGGAGGCAGACGGTGGTTGCCGCCTGCAGGAGTCGGGAAGACGGCTGGTGAAACCGTAAGGGACCGGGACAGGGTAGTGGCCCGCCGGTACTGAACCGGGGAACCAACTGGAAACCAGGAGGAGTACTGAGACCCGGAACGAGGTCCAGAAGCCACTGGACCACGTCGAATTTACTGATTAAGGTCTGGACCTTAGGTCCTTTCCCGTCCCAAGACCCGAAAGACGGCAACAGCCCACCGAGGGGGATAGAAAGCGACCGCACAGGCAGAGAGATCCCACGGGCCAGCGCCTGCGGGCAAACAGGTTCCCCGACACACATAAAGCCGGGGAGCAGACTACCGTTGCTGAAGCATAGGCAGTCAAGTTCTACAAAAAGAGGTGCAGGAGAAAGGCGGGGACCACCAACCTGGTGGGGTATTAGACGCAGCCGGCTGCGGGCACCAACCACCATCCTTTTTGGTTTACCAGAGACTCCGGTGTATCTGTCATAGTGAGTACAACAGTGCCCTCGGGCTGCGCACCGCACCGCACTAACACGCCCGCACCTCACAACCTCCGGGCCCCAGGTCCATCACCCCCTACCCACGGAGGGGTCAACACCAGGCTGCACAACACCGTCCCCGGGAGCCTAGTTAATGGCAGCGGTGGTGTCCACACTCACCACAACCCATGGGGGGTGTCACGAACTTACATCCCTAAACACCACGGCCACGGCCATCAACCTCCCCACCAAAATCCCCTCACGTAGCGCCAGCCTCCCTTCAGAGCGACGTGACCCCCGGGTCCGGAGGCACTCGAGCCACCCACCAAACGAGCCCGGATATGAGCGGCTTGGCTGCGGCCGAGCGCGGGGCGGTACATTACACTTTATCTACAGCCACCTTCCCCTTTTTTTACATCAAACTTTACATTTATATATAGACACTGCTTTACCCACCCCTATATATATGTGTTTTTGCACATTGCCAGCAAGTGGGTGTTAACTCCAGTATTTTGTATCCTTACCAGCACCTTCTGTCCTGTTTATTTAATCTCTGTCTGCAATAATTTCTGGCAGGCACTGGCTGTGTATTGCATGTGACAACACTCCCGTGTATTTTTCATATGTTTGGCCTGTGGGATACGGTGTCAAGATGGAAGCCTTTTCTTTGGAAAGAAAAATATCCAAGCCCAGCTATGTTTTACCAAACAAAACCTTCAAGAAGATTGATTAAAGCATGTGGGAATAACTGTTATGGTCTGATGAGATCAAGGTTGTACTTTTTATTGTGATTCCAAAATGTATGTTTGGCCCAAAACCAACACTGTGCATCACCATGGGAACACCATACCAACAGTGAAGCATGGTGGAGGCAGAGTTAACCTTTGGGACTGTTTTTTGTCAGCTGGAACTGGGGCTTTAATTATGCTGGATGGAATTATTAGCAATTCCAAAATTCTATTTTGGGGATTTTGCTAGGATTGCCTGTATTGGCTGACATTTATATGATGTCCCAACCAAACCTTTTAAGAGTGGTTGCGGACTGGTTTTCAGTTCATTATAGCCCCTTACCCTGATGAAGCCAGTCTTGGCGAAACATGTTGGGGAGGCTAATAGCTGAATGATTTTAGGTAGGCAGTGTAGGGTGAAATTAGCATCTATACAGAACTATACTAGACTTTTTATATCCATTTTACATCTAACATAACATAAAGAGTACAGTGGTTATGGACACACCTAAGTACAGTACTCCAGTTGGTCAAACATCTTATACAAAGGACATTAGTATGTATAAATAAAGTATGATATTTAGGGATATAGGGATACTGTTACAGATCTGCATTCATTTACTGGAGCTTCAGTTGACCCCTTTGCTCATTTGGTTAAAGAGAAAATCTGCATTTCCGCATTGGATATGGCTTATTGGATCTCTGTATTAGGCATAGAATGGGTTAATGTAGGTTGCGCAGAGCTTGGCAGTAAGCTTCGGAATAATTAAACTAATTTATAGTCTATAATGTATTTTCCTTACTATGGACATGCAGATTTGGAAAATATTATGAGGCTCTACTGACTGTAAAAGTAAGTGGCCAACCAGTGAAGGTACGAGGAGTGTAACTGCACCCTGGATGTATGAGATTTATTGCCTGGCGTTGTGTTACTCTCAGCATCTCACGCCACTGGATATTTGTGTAGCAAGTAAAGCAGATGTATCAAATCCTGACTCGGAGTGCAAATGTTTTTCCCTTTAGCGTGAAAACAGATCCTGCAGTTTCGCTTCTTATCGGCTATTAGTGTCTATGTAATAGGAGTAGGAAGCCCCAACTTGCTCTTCTCATGCTGGAATTTGTATTATTATTATTATTATTATTATTATTATTTTCCCTTTCATATGGGATCTGTTATTATTTATTTTACTCACTTACATAGCGCAAGTAATTCCATAGCACATTATACAGTAGATGTGATCTATATGGTGAGAACCCTACAAGGAACCTGTCAGAAGGTTCTTGTAGCCCCATGAGTTCCCTCCACCTAAAAGTTCTCTTCTTGGAGTCTCGTTTAATTCCTGCCCACTCTGCACTGTAATTTAGTGTATCCAGTCATAGAGGCGGAGTCAACGTAGAGTCATATACATCACAACTGTATATATTCCCTGTGGACTGGACTGGTGATGACATGGCTTGATTGACATCGTTTAGGACGAGGCTCATGATGATATTTCCTGTCCTCGGGGACGTCAATCATGGGTACATTGTGGACAGCTTAACTTGAGTCTGCGGCGTCTCAACTTCCATGACTCGCTACAATAAATGATGGCGCAAATGATCATTGATCTTCATTTTCAGCATAATGATACTGGAAACAGGGACACTACAAACAGTTGTGTACACTACTGGACATGAAGTTAACTGTAAGGTAGAGGAGTCACTCCCAAGGGGGAGTAAGTAGGTGTAAGAAAAACCTTGACAGATTCTCATGAAATTGTCAGCTTTTAAAAATATTGCTAATTTTATACATATTATGACTGACAAGTACAGTCTACACCCCTTCTTTGTTCTCACCCAATCAGGCATGTTTTTTTTCTTACTAGAGATATGTAAACTTGTTAGAAAGAGGTTCCCTAATCTCAAATTCGGCATGAGCCTTGGCTCGTTTGGGTCAAGATCGGATTAACAAACACTTTTCTCAAAAATGGGCAAAGTTCAGGGCACAAGCATGGGGCACATTACTACAGGAGACAAGGATGTGGCACATTGCTACGGGGCACAAGGATAGGTTACATTAATACAGGGCACAATGATGGGCACAATACTACAGGAGACAAGGATGAAGCACATTACTACTGGGCACAATGATGGGGCACATTACTATGGGGCACAAGGCTGGGGCACATTTCATTTTATTGGTATCTATATCAATTTTTATTTTTTAAATTTCAGTAGCTGCTGTATTTCCCACCCTAGGCTTATACTCGACTCAATAAATTTTCTCAGTTTTTTATGGCAAAATTAGGTGCCTTAGTTTATATTCCGGTCGGCTTATACGGTATATATTTGTATATATACCATATTTTTTGGATTATAAGACACACTTTTCCTCCCAAAAATTTGGGAGTAAAACGAGGAGTGCATCTTAAAATCCAAATATAACTTACCGGGAGGTGGAGAATTGACGCGGGTGGCTGTCTATGCAGGCAGCCGGCTGCCTTTCTGTGCGGACAGCTAGCTGGCTGTCTTTCTATGTGGGCTGCCGGCTGGTTGCCTCACTGTGAGGGCAGGCGCCTGGCTGGCTGCCTCTCGTTACGAGTGGCCGGCTGGCTGTGCTGGCAACACAAGCAGCAGTGGCTGTGTGGCGGGTGTCCCAGATGCTCTGGCTTAAAATGATGGCACCCAGAATTAGCACCGCTCCGGGCACCGTTTCTTTGAAGCATGGACCACCGACAGAGCATCTGGGACACCCACCACACAAGCCTGATCCACACAGTCACCGTAGCTTCTGCTTCCAGCACAAACCCCACCACTGCCAGCACAGACCCCACCGCTGCCAGTACAGACCCCACCAGAACTGCCCCTGCCTCCTGTGACTCCACTCCACCACTGCTGCCACTCCCCCTCCAGTAAGACAACACTGGAGTATAAGACAGACCCCATTTTTTATTATCTTTTTTATCTCTAAATTTGGGGTGACTCTTATAAAATAAAAATATGGTGTATACATACAGCTGCGGCAAAAATTAAGAGACAACTTCCAAATTTTCAGTGTTTCTGATTTTTCTCTTTATAGGTATTTTTCAGTAAAATGTAAATTGTTCTTTTATTCTATGAACTACTGACAACGTCTCCGAATTTCCAAGCAAACATTTTTTTATTTATTTCCTGAAAATGAGAAATGGTCAAAATAAAAAAAAATGCATTGCTTTCAGACCTCAAATAATGCAATGAAAACAAGTTCATAATCATTTACACAACAATACTAATGTTGTACCTCAGGAAGAGATCAGAAATCAATAGTTTGTGGAATAACCATGATTTTTAATCACAGCTTTCATGCGTCTTGGCTGCTTTCCACCAGTTGGGAAGACTATTCTCCTTGCGGAGACCTGAAGAACCAGTCTGGCTGTCAGTGAGGGGACTTAGAGCTGCAATGCTCCTCTGAGAAATATTCAAATTGTCTCTCCAGGGAGGAAGGAGACAAACTCTAGCGCCACCTATTGGAAGTTGCAATCTTAAAAGTAAAAAGTGGCTTTTTAACAAGCCTTTTCTTTTCATATGACTAAGGATTTATGCCAGATCAAAACCCCAATTTGCAGACACGGTGTTTCGGGGTGATTGCCCCTCATCAGTGCAAAGTATGGGTATATGATCTGGCTTATGAAAACCTATAGTGGGGACCACGGGGAAGACTATTCTCCTTGCTGAGACCTGACAAACCAGTCTGGCTGTCAGTGAGAGGACTTATAGCTGGAGTGCCCCTCTGGGAAATATTCAAATTGTCTCTCCAGGGAGGAAGGAGACAAACTCTAGCACCTTCCAATAGGTGGCACTAGGGTTTGTCTCCTTCCTCCCTGGACAGACAATTTAAAGATTTCCACCAGTCTTTCACATTGCTTTTGGGTGACCTTATGCCACTCCTGGTGCAAAAATCTAAGCAGTTCTTCTTTGGTTGATGGCTTGTGACTATCCATCTTCCTCTTGATTACATTCTAGAGGTTTTCAATGGGGTTCAGGTCTGGAGATTGGGCTGGCCATGACAGGGTTTTGATGTGGTGGTCCTTCATCCACACATTGATTAACCTAGCTGTATGGCATGGTGCATTGTCCTGCTGGAAATAATAGTCCTCAGAGATGGGGAACATTGCCTGAGCAGAAGGAAGCAACTATTTTTCCAGGATAACCTTGTATGTGGCTTGATTCATACGTCATACATTGATAGGGTTTTTTTTAAATATACACTTATGTTTGCCTGCACCTCAATTGTATTGACCTGGAAAATAATTTTGCCTGGAGATTTTAGTAGAGTGAGGTTTATGGCACACTTGAAAAAAGGGTGCTCAAGAAGGGTTCAAACCCTTCAATAAATAAAAGAAGAATTTGGCTCTCCAAAAAATAATATAAGGAAGTTATTATAGAAGCAGTCCAAAAAAATTATAATGTTTCGACCTTTATAGTTGGGTCTTCATCAGACACTAAAAACAGAAGTTTGCAAAAGAGAAGGCTGAGAGGAGAGTTAATAGCGGTTTACAAATATCTGAAAGCTAGTCACAGTGCAGAGGGAACCACCCTATTCTCATTAGCACAAGGAAGTACAAGAAGCAATGGGATTAAACTTAAAGAAAGGAGATTCAGATTAGACATTAAGAAAAACTTTCTGACAGTGAGGGCAGTCAAAGAGTGGAACAGGTTACCACGGGAGGTGGTGAGCTCTCCATCAATGGAAATCTTCAAGAAGAAGCTGGATAAACATATAGCTGGCATGATTTAGGAGATCCTGCACTTGCAGGGGTTGGACCTGATGGCCCTTGAGGTCTCTTCCATCTCTACCATTCTATGATTCTATGATTTTAGACAAATATAGAAAAAAGAACAGAAATAAACATATCGGTGTGACCTTCAGAGCTAAACTGTAATAAAAGAATGACACACATAATCACGTCACGTGTCTTCCGATGGGGGCGGGTAAGTCATCTTTATGGCTGTGTGCATATACATGTCGCTGCCAGATTTTGGCAGCAAGATGTAAGGGATTAATAGTCGCGAGTGGAACTCAATTACACTCACAATGTTACGGGGGGCTGTCTGATAATAACTTAAAGGAGTATCAGACAGTCAGGGTCCACCGTGCAAAGACTCTGCTGCAGACTATGGCAGAGTGCAATACCTCTGTTAACTCACAGAAGGATATAATAAGTAAGTAAAGCAATTCCTCCCTTACTTGGAGGGTGTGTGGAATGATCTCTGTTAATAATCACAGAGACAAAGGCAATGTGTGCGAAATGGCACCTACCTAGGTCCGCTCTTCTAGTTGTGCAAAAGAGAGGAACAGCAGCGTAAGCCGCACAAAGCTCCTACCTGCGTTCGCTCCACTAGTGTGCGAGGACACGAACCACTAGATATGGCACCTGCCTAGGTCCGCTCTTCTAGTGGTGCAAAAGAGACGAACAGCAGCGTAAGCCGCACAAAGCTCCTACCTCTGTTCGCTCCCCTAGTGTGCGAGGATACGAACAACTGCCAGACGCAGTATAAGGAACGTTACCCTAGCGGCAACGTCCACCTACGAGTAGAATCACAAGGCCCAGCCAGACCATGTGCCTCAGGCACCTGCCTATGTCCGCTCCCCTAAGAGGTAAGGATACGGACAGCAGCCGAAGCTGTAAGGTATAAGAACGCTACCCTGCCGGTAGCGCTCACCTAGCATAGACAGAGGAATGCCTAGAGGAATGCGCACAGAGCGTCTACTCTTATGCATGAACCAAGAGGACTGAGCGCCATGCGGCGTGTGTCAGGGTCTTATAAAGACTCTGTGCCTCATCCAAGATGGAGGACACCAGAGCCAATCCGCTGCCAGAACGACAGGAGTGACATCATGCTGGCCTATCACCGAGCAAGGCATCACAAGCACATGACCAGCGACCAATCGGCATAGAAGGTGTCAGAGACATGTGACCTCGTGTCAGCGATGATGTCACCCGCACATGTGCAATGGCTCCAAGATAGGACTTAGTCTCCAGCGCTCGCACATGTGCAGTAGCAAGAAATCTGGACTTAGTCTCCAGCGCTCGCACATGTGCAGTAGCAAGAAATCTGGACATAGTCTCCAGTGCTCGCAGCAACCGTAACACACGACTAGCAGGCACACATGTCAGCTGTTGAAATCAGCTGATATGTGTGCGGCAGCCCACGGGGATTAACCTCACACGACCCATGATGTACCCATTACGTTATAGGTCATAAAGGGGTTAAAGATGACCAACCACCAGGATTTTGCTATATGAAGTAAAGGCAGTGCCATACAGGCAGTAAGATGCTGAATCCAGGCATACCTGTTATAGAAAGATCGGATGCTTGGTTGATTAAATATCTTTAATCAAAGTTGCAGAAAGCACTGCACTTTGTTGTGTACAACATGGCCGGGTCTTTGTGGGTCGGGTGTTTGGCATTTATTCCTCCTCCTCCGGCATCCTCCTGGCTTGCCCGCTTTTCTGTATTTGAATATCGCACCACCATTGCTGTTGTTGGCATCGCATGTGCACTGCCACTGTACTCAGGTCTTCATTAAAATGATGCAGGAATGCACACATGCGCGAACCGCGATCTCCAGCGCCATTTTATTGAACACACTGCGGTAAAGACCATGAGAAACATCGGTGCATGCATAGATGTAAAAACAAAAATCTGCACACACGCCGATGCTTATCAAAGTCTTCACTGCAGTGTGTTCAATAAAATGGCGCCGGAGATCTCGGTACGTGCATGCGTGGACTCCGGTGCCATTTCAATAAAGACCTGAGTACTTTGGGAATGTGCACACACAGCCAACAACAGTAATGGCGGCACAGCACAATATTTAAATACAAAAAAGGGGGCGCTGGAGGAAGAGGAATAAATGCAAGGACCCGACTAACAAAGACTTGCCCGTGTTGCACACATCAATCAAAGTGCAGTGCATTCTGCAACTTTGACTAAAGATATTTAATCAACCAAGCATCGGACCTTTCTATAACAGGTATTATGCCTGCAATCAGCATCTTCCTGCCTGTATGGCACTGCCTTCACCTCATTTAGCAAAATTCTGGTGGTTGGTCCTCTTTAACTTGATTACCTACTGAAAAACATTATGTAATTTATATTCAGAATTACTCATTTGTTATCATTCTGGGTCATATAAACAATAGTGAAAAAAGAAAATCTGCACATAGGGCAAATCGGAAAAAATGCAGCTGCTCAGCATCTTCCTCGGAAAGGTATAAGACGTTGTGTTTTATGTTTCAGTCTGGAGGAGGCCTGTGATTTGTCTCCGATGTGTATGGTGCCCGGCTTCTGTGCAGGAAACCTTACCCTGGACATACCAAGAGTAGTCGATACCTTAAAAAACCTTAATTAAGTTTGACTTTCTTAAAGCTTCAAAGCAGTTTGAGTAAATAGTCATAAATCAAATCACGAGAGCGTTCCATCAATGACATCACAAAACTAACAAATATAGGAAACCAAAATCGGAATCCGTTTTCATTTCATAGCTCATTGCCATCATCTCGGGTCAATTTAATGCCTTTGCATCAAATTGTATTTCATAGCTCGTTGAGATCATTTAACTTCTCTTTGTTTTCTATATAATACCCGCAGAAAAAAAATAAATTCCATGTTCCTAGAAAGGGTTAACAATCCAAAACGTTAAATAAAAACATAAAAAAAACATCATTATGGATTCCCGTCTTTTCTTCTCCAGTTTCCATGTGTTTGCAATAGTTAGGAATACAACGGGCTGATCATATCACTTGACACCGCACAAACAGACCGGACAGGAAAGGGACTCTCTGGAGAGAGCAAGATCCTGCTCCGAAGAATCATTCGATACCTTGGTTTCCTCCCTTCCACCATTTACTTCCATTTGCTTTTGTGGTTTTTGTGGTTTGCCTTTGATGTCACATTTTCTAGGGTGTATATGCAGCGTTATTGTTGTTTTTTTGTTACCTGTTTTTTAAGTTGTTTTTACATCTATTGAATTGTGTGGATTCTGGAAAATGTTGCAGCTGCTCAAACAGACAGAGGACTGAATGTACACAATGTGACTTGGGAGAGCTTCAGTCGTCATTCAGGCATCAAACCTTTCCCCTGCCCTAAAGAACATAAAAAATACAAGTGAACAAAAGGAAAAATTCAACAGTAAGAAACAAAAACACTGAAATCTAAGTCCTATTCATTGCACTCTATGTTCATCCTTTCAGGCAGGAGCATGATGAACGCTACTGAGTAATGTCTCTAAACCTGCAGCTGACACAGCTTCTTTAGGTTCTTAGGTTTTCTCACTATAGGACCAGACGGAGTGTATAAATATGAAGATTAAAGGGGTATTCCCATCTCCAAGATCCTATCCCAATATGTACACACCATAGAAAGGAAGAATGTCCAGCGGTAATCCAAATTCCGTAAAACTGAGCTTTTATTCAATACTAGCTGTAGTACCAGGCGTTGCCTGGAATAGTCACTAAGTGTCTCTCTCCCTTTCTGCCTCTCCGTCTGTGTGTCTCCCTTTCTTTCTGTTTTCCTCTCTGTCTGTCTCCCTCTCTGACTGTCTGTCTCCCCCTCAGTCTCTGTCTGCCTCTATCTCTCTCTCTGACTCTGTGTGTCTGTCTCTGTGTGTCTGTCTCTGTGTATCTCTGTGCATCTCTCTGTGTCTGTCTCTGTCTATGTGTCTCTGCCTCTGTGTCTCTCTCTGTGTGTCTCTCTCTGTGTGTCTCTCTCTCTGTGTGTCTGTCTCTGCGTCTCTGTCTCTGTGTGTCTCTGTCTCTTTTTCTCTGTGTGTCTGTGTGTGTGTGTGTGTGTGTGTCAGTCTGCATCTCTGTGTGTCTCTGTGTGTCTCTGATCTGTGTGTCTCTGTATGTCTCTGTGTGAGCCTGACTGTATGTCTCTGTGTGTCTGTGTCTCTGTGTGTGTCTGTCTCTGCATGTCTGTCTCTATGTGTCTTTCTCTGTGTGTCTGTCTCGGTGTGGGTCTCTGTGTGTGTCTGTCTGTCTCTGTCTGTCCCTTCCGATATCATATTACCTCACACATAAGCTTCTTATACTAAGAATGTACTTTGTTGCCTATAGCAACCAATCATAGCTCCTATTAATGACCTGTAGCTCCCAGCTTCATTGATTTTAATGTAAACAGGTTTTTTGGCAAATAAATGTGCAGTGCAGAGTTAAATTTTCCCTTCAAAACATAATCTATGACGTTCCCTGAGTCAATTGAGGCAGCTATGCAAAATTTTGTGATTGTAAATGCGATAGTGCGGAGTCATTTAGTGGACATACACACATACATACATACACATACATACACTCAGCTTTATATATTAGATCTTTATGACCCAGGATGAATACTAATCGCCAAAACGTGTAGTCAGTTATGCCATCCGTACCTATACCTCCACCCTTGTACTTTTATTGCTGATATAAATGTATAACAGTTTTTTAAAGATATTGAATAAAAACAAATTTTTACGGAATGTGGATTACCACTGGACATTCTTCCTTTCTATACTTTGGACTTACCGGGTGCTGCTTCCACTCTTCCAGATAGAAAGCTAATACATAGATCACAGAGGGAAGGTAAGCTGGCGTCTGCCACAGTTTTTTCCTATCCCAATATGTGGTATTTGTGATAATAAGAATATTAGCAAATACCTCCAATTAAAAATGCAGTATAGTTCTCCTGATTAACTATGTCACATACCTCATGTTCAGGGCATTGCAGGACCTTAGGTATCCATGGTTACGATGACCACGCATATAGTCACAGTTAGTTAGTTGCTAGTAGTTATAACCATGGATACCTAAGGTCTTACAATGCCCTGCACATGAGGTAAGAGACTTGGCTATATCAGGAGAACTATAGTACATTTCTAATTGGTGGTATTTGCTAATATTATTATTATATTAGACTATGTTCACATCTGCATTGTGGCTTCTGTATACACCATGACACCAGTGCCACATGACAGACCCCAATTATGACCACTATCGGATGCATACGCTCAGGAAATACATGACCAAGAATGGCCACTGTCAGGATAGAAGCCTGAACATCCATTGGGACCAATTGGGAAAAAACTCCCATACCGCTTGTTATACATTTTTTACGCTGGCTTACTAGGAAAACACTATCTGCTGGGCTTTCCTATACAGTTAAAAGCACTCAGGCTGATTTTTTATTTTTTTTAACCTATATAATCCAGCATAGACTATTATTAATCCAACTCAGGACTGGATTTTGTGACTCTAGGATAAAAGCATTATTTTTTTTGCTTTTCTTATTATTACATTCTTGGTGATATAATTATTTTTTTTTATCCAAGTAGCTGTATGAGGACTTATTTTTTCCAAGATGTCTCTTTTTTTTTTTTTTTTTTTTTTTTTTTTTAACCGGGGCACAATTTTGGGGTTCCTATAGCTTTTTACCTACCTTTTAGTCATTGTTTATGCAGGGGGAAAAAAAAATATAAAAAAAATGTCAATTCTGATATGTTATTTAATGTTTTGAATTGTAGTCTATTCACATGTTCCTGAACTAGTGTTAATTTTTTTTTCTAAAGATCAGTGAAATTACAAACTCATCTATTCAGTATTATTTACATTTTATCACTTGTGCAGAATGAATACACTGTTTCCAAAAAATCATTTGTTCTGGAATCCAGTGCTTGAATTGGTATGCAAGCTAAATGGTAGATCTGAAGCCTCTGTCACTCCAGCTCTATACCCGCCCTGCAGCTGCTTGACTGACGGCACCTTTCCTGAAGTCACAGAGCATAAACGTTATCAGTCACGCAATAGAAGGCCACATTGGGCAGATAATAGAGCTGGAGTGACAAAGGCTTCAGATATATCATACCATTTGCATATAAATTCAAAAGCTAATTTCTCACTAACTGAGGAACGGACTGGCCATGTTAATGTATTGCTGGACTTGTCTTTGAAAGAGCTACATGCACATATCAATATAGATAAAATACCAAGATATAAGGACCTCATAGTAAATGCCTCATAGTAGCTAATTAACTAAATATAAGCAATGAAGAAATGGGGAGCCTGATGGCATAAATGAAGAAAGTAATAACACATAGATTGCGTACCATGTAGGCTTTTAAGCTGCTTTTATTGTAAGGTGCACATAAATATGACTCGCCCACCCCAGGGCTATGGGACACCCGGTGCCGGGCCGGACTAGTCCGGGGGATAGTCAGTGGTGGCGGGGCCCGACTCCGTGACCCTGGCGGGAGTCAATTAATATGGCTTCAGTGGGGGTGATTATAGTTCATAATATTCGTGACGCCACCTGTGGTTTGCAGCTATTAAGCCACCACTGCTGTATGGGGCCTCCGGGGTGATGGAACGGCAGCAATGGTGGTACTGCTCCCCACAGGTGGAGCTGGACCCCGAGGCAACAGTTGGTGCTTGTAAGTGTCGATGTAGTGATGGAAGTCTATGCAGTGAAATAACGGAGACAACACCAGGGGGTGCAGTTTCAAGGTCTTTACTCACAGTTCCTGGCTGGTGCACACTGGTGCCGTTGGACTGCTGGAACCCACTGTCAGGGACCTCCGCCGATCCTGGGTAGCTCTGGGGGCGAAAGCCGGTGTACCCCTCTATTGTGTTCCTTTCTTCAGCTGACTTCTAAGCCTTGCCTTTACTGGATGAACCTGGCTTGGCCTTCACTACAGCCTCCGGGCCAGGGGCCTTCCTAGTGGGTGTTCTACCCCTTTTCCAGAGGTTCTGCTGTGGGCTGTGGCTGGGGTCAGGGAGCCTTCTGCGCTGCTGGGGGCCGCGGCGCCTGCTGTGGCCTTGATGCGTTCAGCGGACACCTCCTGCAAGCCTGCAGGAGGGCTGGGCGGTGGCGCTTCATAGTGCCCTGGGTCTGGACGGACAGGGGCGGCGTACAACTTGCCCGGGTGTTCTACGACGGCCTGCTCTCGGTGGCCCACAACCTCGGGTGCCGCCCGCTCCTCCTCGGCACTCGCCCCTCCAGCTTCATGCTCGATCCGCTTCTCCACCTCCGCTTTCACTTTTCTCAGCCTCCGGGTGAGCAGCTCCACTTCCTCGCGGAGCAGGTCCAGCAGGGGATCCATCTGTCGGCTCCCTGGGGCGCTCGGCTGCAGGTGCTCGGCCATGCTTCCTGCACGCTGCTGCACTCGCTGGATGCTCGACCACGCCACTCAACTGCACCCTTTTTCCTGGAGGCGGGGCCGGGGGCTGCACCAGCGCCTGGCGCCAGACTGGCACCTAGCCCACAGCCGGCACCGCTCCGCTCACGACTCAGTACATTCTTGCGTTTATCTGGTCTGGCATTTAGGGTCACTTTTGCCAGCCGCTCAGCTATCTCTACACGCCATTTCTCTTTCCTCCGCTCTGCATAGCGGGCTCCACTTCGCGCTCCTTCTTGCAGACCAAGGGGGCGGGGCTTACTTTCGCGCCCTTCTCCAGGCACGCCCCCTTCTTCCCGTGCTTTGCAAGCGGTAATGGCGGCGGCAGTTTTCCACCAGTAAAACACACAGTCTTTTAGGCGCACAATACCCGGTGGGTCCGGGCACGAAATCCTGTTCGTGACACCAAAGTTGACTCACCCACCCCAGAGCTATGGGACACCCGTGCCGGGCCGGACTAGTCCGGGGGGTAGTCAGTGGTGGCGGGGCCCGACTCCGTGACCCTGGCAGGAGTCAATTAATATGGCTTCAGTGGGGGTGAATGTAGTTTATAATATTTGTGACGCCACCTGTGGTTTGCGGCTATTAAGCCGCCGCTGCTGTATGGGGCCTCCGGGGTGATGGAACGGCAGCAATGGTGGTACTGCTCCCCACAGGTGGAGCTGGACCCCGGGGCAACAGTTGGTGCTTGTAAGTGTCGATGTAGTGATGGAAGTCTATGCAGTGAAATAACGGAGACAACACCAGGGGGTGCAGTTTCAAGGTCTTTACTCACAGTTCCTGGCTGGTGCACACTGGTGCCGTTGGACTGCTGGAACCCACTGTCAGGGACCTCCGCTGATCCTGGGTAGCTCTGGGGGCGAAAGCCGGTGCACCCCTCTATTGTGTTCTTTTCTTCAGCTGACTTCTAAGCCTTGCCTTTACTGGATGAACCTGGCTTGGCCTCCACTACAGTCTCCGGGCCAGGGGCTTTCCTAGTGGGTGTTCTACCCCTTTTCCAGAGGTTCTGCTCTGGGCTGTGGCCCGGGGTGCATGCAACTACCCTGGGCCTCGGTTTTTACCTTTGGAATTGACTTCTCTTCCTCCAGTTTCTAGGGACCGTCCCCTGTGTGCAGCTTGATCCCTCCACCTGGTTGTTCTGTGGAACAGGCCACTAGCCTAAAAGCTGTCTGTGGCCCTGGAATCTCCTCTGTTCTACTTGGTGTCACCTGGGCCTAGCCGGGCCCCAGGGTCTTCACCAGGAAGCGTCACTTTCTCCTTCTTGCTCCTGACTGACTAGAGCCCTACTCTTCTCACTCCTCTCAGCTCTCACTTCACTTCAGACTCTTCTGCCTCCCGCAGACTGACTCCTTCTGCACTTCACTCTCTCTTTATCACCACAAGAACCATTAGGGACGGTGTTTTACCTAAAAAGCTAGACTTTATTTTTTTCATATAAAAAAATATATATATATTAACAGTTACATGTGTCAAGCAAGGTTGTAATCACACTGGACATGTCAACATACTCATATTATACCAGTAACTCCACATTACCGCAACTATCACTGGAGGAAAATACTGTTTATGTAACTAAACTCAATCAAATCACTGTTACCATTTTCCCTGGCATCTATATTCCAATTTTCACAAATATAATTAATTCTACCTGAACAATGCCGTCCCCTGAAGAAGTAGGGAAACGCGCGTTGGGGCAACGGACGGTCACACCAGTACTAAGTCAGGTCAGTGTATCTCTACATTACCGTGGGCTGTATTAATCCTTTTGGGGAAACAATGTCTAGCAGCGGGGACGCCCGGTTACTGGGAGTTACCCTGCTGGCAAAATAATTATCCAGGTTTCACTTTCGTTGTTGTTGGCATCATTCAGCATTGTTCAGGTAGAATTAATTATATTTGTGAAAATTGGAATATAGATGCCAGGGAAAATGGTAACAGTGATTTGATTGAGTTTAGTTACATAAACAGTATTTTCCTCCAGTGATAGTTGCGGTAATGTGGAGTTACTGGTATAATATGAGTATGTTGACATGTCCAGTGTGATTACAACCTTGCTTGACACATGTAACTGTTAATATATATATATTTTTTTATATGAAAAAAATAAAGTCTAGCTTTTTAGGTAAAACACCGTCCCTAATGGTTCTTGTGGTGATAAAGTGTTTTTGGTGTAAAACCTAAGTATGAGGGTCATAGAATTTGGACAATTGATGTACACTTCACTCTCTCTGCAGACTCACACTTCTCACTACTAACTTCAAACTCTATCTGACTAAACCTGACCTTCCTCTTTCTACTCTACTCTCGGCTGGCTCCTCCCACCCACCCAGTTGCTAAGCCCTACCCTATGGAAGCAGGGATGGGTCTTACGGCCCCTCCCAGCATGCAGCATGGGAGGGTTGCTGCCACTGTCCCTGGTCCCTGTGTGTGCCTAATGTTAGGCCTAGTGCAATGTTCCTGTGGTGACGGAAGCCTCAGGGGTGCCACAAATACAGCCAGATAAAGATGGCTAGTGGATTGAAAATCTATAAAAATAAAAAGATGTCCTGACACGTGTTTCTGAAGCAGCCCTGCGAAACACATATCAGGACCTTTCCCATGCTCCAGTATTGGTGTACCCCTGGTGTTTGACAGTAGGTATGGTCTCCAGGTGCCTATTCACTATTAATGTTTTTGTATACATGCTTTTTGTATCTGATATTCTTTGTAAGTGAATGGCCCTGATGTGACCTCCTCTGCTCACTATTGTTAATATATGAGGGTTGGACTGTGATCCTTACTATTTTGTATTTATAACCCTATATGTTATACTAGATACCATTATCAATATACAATGTGTCCACAGCTATAGGCATAGAAGTGGTGTCTAGGTAACTGATGAGTGAATGAACAACTGACCAGTGGCAGACTGAGCTGCCAAGAGACCACCACCACTAGCATGGACTTTGGGGGCTAATGTTCATCTACATGCAAGTGTTATATTACCCTCATTCACTAAAGTACCTATTCTTCTATACAGTGTGTCCACCCATATCCTGTCCACCGCCATTAACTTGAGAACGGCGGCAGCTATAGGCATAGAAGTGGTGTCTAGGTATAGTAAAGTAGCAATGGGCTACACAATGAAACCACCTATAGCGCCACCTGGTGGAAAACAACGGAGTTAGCATTTTTATCTTGAAAACGGAATGAGATAGAGAAAAAAAGTGAATTAAAAAATTGTAGGGCATCATCAATTCAATACAAATCGACACCTTGCATACAGAAATGCTATGATATGAAACTCATGACCCCCCCAAAACATTGAATGCTGGTCACGCATTTAACTTTGATGCTCAAAGTGGCCACCGTCAGCTGCAATGCACATCTGGACTCTGCACAGCATACTGTATCTTGCTGCACGCTGTGCAATATGGTAGGTGACACATTTGCGCAAGCATCGGTGGTACGTCGTCGTAGGTCCTGTAATGTTGGTGGAGGGGTCGCATACACCTGCTGTTTGATGTGATCTCACAGAAAGAAGTCCAATGGGGTCAGGTCAGGTGAGTGTGGAGGCCACTCCACACAGCCACCATACCCAATGACTTGTAGGAAGGTCTCCATGAGGTATCACTTCACGTCCGCAGCCTTGTGAGTTTTGCACGTTCTAACCATAGCATTTCTGTATGCAAGGTGTCGATTCGTATTGAATTGATAGTGCCCTACAACTTTGAAATTCACTTTTTTCTCTATCTCGTTCCGTTTTGAGATAAAAATGCTGACTCCATTGTTTTCCACCAGGTGGGGCTATAGGTGGTTTCATTGCATAGCGCATGGCTACTTTACTATACCTAGACACCACTTCTATGCCTATAGCTGCCGCTGTTTTCAAGTTAATGGCTATGGACAGGAGATGGGTGTACACACTGTATAAGGGTCTCCAATTTATTAGGACTTTGTTCGTTACTACTTTGTATATGTGACCCTTTATGCTATACATGTGGGTATACCTCTCCTGTGTGGGATTTTGTTTCCCCCTAACCTACTTTTCTGTTTTTTGTACATCTTATCTGGCTGTATTTTTGTGCACTTTATAATAAAAGCAGCTTAAAAGACTACATGGCACGCTATCTATGTGTTATTACTTTCTTCATAAAAAATTGTTTAAAAGAACTGAAGTCCTCAGTGGTTGATACCTTTTAATGGCTAACTGAAAAGATTGTAATTTTACCTGTATCTTCTTTTAAACAATTTTTTATCTCTACTGGCTAACACGGTACAAAGATATATTTTACTTTCTTCATGTATGACATCAGGCTCCCCATTTCTTCATTGTTTATATGCACATATCAATAGTTTGAGTTGTTCAATACTTGCTGATAGATTTTTTTATAACGCAGCATATGGCAGATAATGAAGCTACTGTTACCTAAGGAACTATTGGTACCCAATGATTCTGTTGTGAGGGTGCCGATTGGCTGACAAAGGAAACACTGTCCCTTTGTCAGACTCTTCATTTGCCGTTGTCACTAATGATAGTGGCACATTATAAGTTAAGCTGCTGGGATTGTGAGAACACTGATTTTAGCAGCCATAGCTGTGTCCAATGTATATCAATTGGTACAGAAGCTGTACAGTGCAACGCTGGCCCAGTAGTTAACACTTGATTCTTGTGTTCAAATCCCACCAAGGACAACATCTGCAAGTAGTTTGTATGTTCTCCCTGTGTTCGTGTGGGTTTCGTTCAGGTTCTCCTGTTTCCTTCCACATTCTAAAGACATATGTCGCGGGTGGCAGGGCGCTGCGCTCGCTAACGCTCGGATCCGGCGCTGCTGCTGCTGCTCGGTGGCTCGAGCGGTGGGCCGGATCCGGGGACTCGAGCGGCGCTCCTCGCCCGTGAGTGAAAAGGGGGTGGTTGGTTTGGGGACGCCACCCACGGCCTTCTAACGGGTCTTTGGTTGTTAGGAAACCCCTGGGGTTCCTGTCACACTTGGATTTGACTCTTGACGGCGGCTCCAAGCCTAGTCGGGGTCCGATGGCCCTGCCTGTGTGTGCTAGCTTCACTTCGCTCCCCGGTCGGTACCGGCTGGCCACCGCCCGACCCCGGTCCTACGATTCCGCGTTGATCCACCACTTCTGCAGACGGCCACCACCGTCTGCCAACCTTGCTGTCAGTGCCTGGGCCACAAACCCAGACACTCTCCACTTTACTCCTCTCACTTCAACCTCCTAAACGGTTCTCCTCACTCCTCCACTCCTAAACTGTTCTGACTTCCTTTTCCCGCCTCCAGGCCTGTGAACTCCTCAGTGGGTGGGCCCAACCGCCTGGCTCCGCCCCACCTGGTGTGGACATCAGGCCCTGGAGGGAGGCAACAAGGGTTTTGTGTCTGGCTAATGTAACTGTCCGAGGGTGAGGGTGTGTGTGTCTTTTACCTGTGATGACCTGGCTAGTCAAGGGCGCCACACATACAGATAGGTAATGTAGATTGCGAGCCCCAATGGGGACAGTGATGATCACATCTGTGGTATTAATAGCGCTATTTATATGTGAGCAAAATAAATAAATCAGCATAACACATAGCTCCATTATGGTGCATAAACTGTCATGTGCTCACTATTCTGATCTGCACATTTTCACTTATTGGGACGCCGTCAGAGCAGCATAATCGCTTCTCGCCACCATTTTGATTTATATGTTGGATCTGCCAACCAGTGAAGCATCAGCAGCTTGACCTATTATTTTGAGCCTTTGTTAGAGTTGTGCTTTCTCACATCTCCAGCAGATGAGCAGCCATCGCACCACAAAACATTTTATGGGTAACAACCGATTTTGCGTTTTCTTGTCCTTTTAGGTAATTACTGAAAATTGATGAAAAGCACATAATTATTATAAAAAGCACTTATGACATTATTTATGGAAGATGACGCACAAGGTATAAAATAGTAGGAATCAAACATGTTTAGTAGTCATCATATATAGACATGAAACATCTACACAACTATGGACCTTTGCTAAATCATTGAAAGCTTTTTGTAGTTTCAACTAGTGATGGGTGGACTTGTAGATACTTGGGACTGGCTGATCCAACCAGGTTAAAAAAAAAACAGGTCCGGAATTGATCCTGTAAATCTGGCCAAACGCAGGTCCCAATATAAGTTTATGGGGAGCCAAATCAGGAGCCTAAACATGGTTCTAGAAGGGATAGGGATTAGAGCAAGCACGCTATACTTACCGAGTCTCGAGAGTGGCTGTAACACTACTTCCAGGACCCCCGGAAGAGACGCAGATTCCTTATTTAATTTTACACCAATAAAGACACACAGACAGCGTCTCTGATATAAAGCAGTCACAAAGAAGAAGAAAAAGTACTGCTTAAAACGGGAAGCACACCTGAAAATCATTAAATAAATAGGATTTTATTGAATTGCAAAAAAGGGGGGTTAAAAACAATTAAAAACATAAAGCCCACACCTGGGAGTCTCCATGCACCACAAATGTCTACGTGAAATATACACTTACAATAAATCAATAACACAAAACAGTGTAAATCACAGCACATCAATACACAATATTGTTAGTGAGGCTAGGGTCACCAAAGCATCTAATATATCAGACAATAGTATAGTCCCTAAATAGAGGATCGATACATATAGTCCCTAAAATAGAGAATCAATACATATTCCCATCTATGGGGAGAAGGTGGTAAAACCGACCCTAGTCAGTTCTTAAACAGACCAATGGTAGACCCAGCCGGATGGAACAACCTCACTTCATGGAGACCCCAGGATACGCCCCACGCGTATCGCCGCTAGGCTTCATCAGGGACAGATAGTGGTAACAATCCAAATCCCAATCCTCTTATATAGTGTACACAAATAAATACAAGTAGCCAAATGTCACCTGTGTGCTCTGGTCCGGACCAGTTCGGAGCAAATAGTGCCCCACGTGTGCAAACCGCCGGCCATGATGACTCCAGTCCATGGCAGACGCTGCGCAGGTATCTAACACATAGAATCAAGTTCCGGCTCGTGTGAGACAGCTTGAATACCGCGCATGCGCTTTCCTACCCATCACAGAGTTAGCGTCCACGGTCGTCATAGAAGTAAGGTAAATGTACGGAGGGGAGGAAAGCCATAGCGCGCGCATGCGCAGTGTTATCGGAGTCATAACATAGAGAGTTTCAGAGAACGATCTCAGAAAGCTATGGCAAACTGAAGCGGAAAGAAATATGAGAGATCACCAGCACGGCATTATAGGAAAATAGCCTCTAAATGCTCATCCTCATATGTTCAAAAGCAATATAATGTACACTAGGATGCCGAAACCTATCCTATTTCTTTCCCATATATCCATGGATTGATTTGACCTGCTGCACAAAGGAAATTATATGTATATATATATGCAATCTTGGACTAGCATTTTACATGATTACCATATAGAATAGGCAGTTATCTACATCCTTCCCTGCTTGCCAAAAACTCCATTAAGTACATTTAGATGGAGTGCTGTAAACATACTCATCCCGAATCTACAGGACAGAGTTATAATGTCCATCATATACCATATTGTGCATGAATGATCCAGTAATGCACATTTCCCTTTCAAAATCCACACTTGAGGTTCTATATTGATATCGTCTATTATCTTCTTTTCCTGTTTTATGTCCAGAGTCCAGTAGATAGATAGATAGATATAATCCATTATATTTAACCAAAGAATATC
Organism: Anomaloglossus baeobatrachus; assembly: GCF_048569485.1. Taxonomy (NCBI): domain Eukaryota; kingdom Metazoa; phylum Chordata; class Amphibia; order Anura; family Aromobatidae; genus Anomaloglossus; species Anomaloglossus baeobatrachus. The sequence continues at coordinate 516,361,929 of NC_134358.1, forward strand.
ATTCTTCTCCAATTTCTTCAGACGAGACATGTGATCCATACAAAGTCTCCAACAGTCACATCCAAACATGATTCCATGGTGTCCATTATCCAGGTTGTCATATGCATTATTTTATCCCAAAAATCCTGTGAAAAGAAGTTCTTCATTAAGTCCACACGGTGTGATAGAATTTAGTTCAAAGATCCATTTCGATTCCGTCTGCAGCAGCCATCTATGACAGGATCCCCCTCTACCATTCCCCTTAAACTTTTGTAACCCCATGATATAAAGCAGTCAGACATTCTGTCACACTGGGTGGGGGCGTGTCTGACTGCAACCAATCAGAGATGTGGAAATTGCCGGTGGGAGGGGGGAAGCAGTGAATATGCATGAAGGATAATGAGCGGCCTCGGAAGTAGTATGAGCGGCCCGTGAACAGTGTACAGCTGCACGAGAGGCTCGGTAAGTATAATGCGCCTGCTTTCTCTTTTTTATTTTATTTTTCCTTTATTTTTTTTAACTACCCAAGTTGCTAGACCCAGATTGTTACCCAGAGCTCCCTGAGAACTCCAGGCCTGGTGTTTTGGTACTTTTGAAGCCCCGTGGATCCAGACTTTTACTGTCTGGATGCTTTCCTATGAGAAAGAGGAAAGTTAATATCATAAATTATTGACATTTTACTCTATATTGTCCAATTTTTGTTCAGATCATTAGATGAGACAAGTATCTCCAGCTTTGGAAGTGATTTTATAACAAGAGAAAAAAGTGACGTGGACGTGTGTTTGAGATCTGGCATACTGAGCGTGTCGTGCAGCGATGGAATCTATAACAGTAATTACGTGATAGTGGATGTGTGCATATCAACAAGTGTGATAGGGGTCTCCCAGATTCTCACACGCTACCTCATAACATGTATGTGCCATGTTTGGATTTGGATTGTACAATTCACATTATCATCTCAACATATTGTTGTGTTTTAATCCGTTCCCTATGTTAATATTTCTTCACTCCCTATATACTTTCCTTAAAGGTGATGGTGTGTTCAGTAAATATGCCATACATTTTTGAATCAGAGGTCTGACATGTGAAATCCATCATTTTAAAAAAGGGGATTATTTTCAGTATTTGGATCCAACCAAAGAGTAAATATATACATGTTATCAACATGATATCAGACAATATTCATTGAAAAAAGCTTGTTGAAGCGACCATACAAAATATTTCTCTCTTTATATATTAATAAATGTGAAACAAAGCAAAACAGATGTGAAAAATTAGCGGCAATTTTTAAAATTTAAAAATAATGTTGGCTTTATCTTTGAAAATCAAAAGTGCAAAACTGTCACATCCCCATCAGCACCTGCTTCTGTAACGTCTGCTTCTGTTATCAGGCTCTACCATATTCACTCTGTGAGTGGCGATGGTGATAGAGGAGAAGTCAGAACCAGAAGATCTGGACAGCACAGACTCTGTCCATCCACCAAGGTTAAGGGGGCGTTACACGCAGCGATATCGTTTGCGATATCGCTAGCGAGCGTACCCGCCCCCGTCGCTTGTGCGTCACGGGCAAATCGCTGCCCGTGGCGCACAAAATCGTTAGGAGCTGTCACACATACTTACCTGCCTAGCGACATCGCTGTGTCCGGCAAACCGCCTCCTTTCTAAGGGGGCGGTTAGTTCGGCATCACAGCGGTGTCACTAAGCGGCCGCCCAATAGAAGCGGAGGGGCGGAGATGAGCGGGACATAAAATCCCGCCCACCTCCTTCCTTCCACATTGCCGGCGGCCGTAGGCAAGCTGTGCTTCGTCGCTCCCGAGGTGTCACACAGAGTGATGTGTGCTGCCTCGGAAACGACGAACAACCTGTGTGCTCAACAATCAACGATTTTTTGAAAAGGAACGACGTGTCAACGATGGATGATAAGGTGAGTATTTTTCATCGTCAACGGTCGTTCCTTGCTGTCACATGCAACGACGTCGTGTCCTCTGCCCCCTTAATCTGCATCGTGTCACTGTGTCTGCATCTGGACTGGAGGGTGATGACCTGAGGAGCTCGTTGACTGCTTCCTTTGGGATATTTGGACTGGTGTACTATCTAAGGAGTCGTGGGAGGACCGTCTCCAGTGGACACCTATTGAGGCCTGAGATAAGTGGCGAATTGTGTATACTCTAATGAGTGACTGTGTCTGTTACTTATGAGTCTTATCTCACTATTATATGTGAATTTGCTGTGGCTAGTCTCTGACAGATAGCCGGCGGTTAGTGATTTGGCACGGGATTCTGGGCTTTCTAGCCTGGCTCTGGCTTGGAATAGTGGGATTGGACGGACTCAGTGACCATTGGCCTCTTGGTGCTGTATAGGACTACCAGCATTTATTATGGTTTATTATATTCTGTTTGAACTAATTTTTGCTCCACTCCTGAAGAACCTCAGATAGATGAGGGGAAACGCGTCGGGTGGTTTTTGTTAGGAGCCGCCTTTATCTAACTAGGTGGTCTTTCTTGGGTTATTGGACAATACCATTTCCCAAATTGTAGTATTTTTAGATATAATATATTGTTATATTTAGTTGATTGTTGGTTCAGCTTTGTATTAAACCCTTCAGACTGTCACCTTTGATTTGTCAGGGTCCGGATAGGGCCTATAGGGACAGCCTACGTTGAGCGGGGGCGCCAATTGCGCAGGTTCTAGGGTGCCAACCTCCGCAGCAAGGAAGGGGTGAGCGTAGGGCATCATAAGGGCCAGGCCCCACCCCTCCCCTTGTACCCTTGGACTTTTTTGACCTTTTTGATTTTTAATTTAATTTTGACATAAATGTTGGGTATTTTCCCTTTTAATACTGAATTGAATAAAAATTAGTTTTAGGAGTTTTTTCTATAATTTGCACTAATGTACTTCTAATTGATTGTCTCAACTTTACTACATGCAACAACGTCGCTAACAATGCCGGATGTGCGTCACGGAATCCGTGACCCCGGCGATATATCGTTAGATACGTCGTTGCGTGTAACGGGGCCTTTAGAGTGGCTGGGACCTGCAATATTTTCCAGTCTGACAGAATGGGTTTGTGCTATCCAGCTGAAGTCGTCAGCTCCTGGCTTCATCCTACTAGAAGGCGCCACGCCCTACTAATGCTACCAGCTTACTGCTGAAAGATGCCAGATATAGCTTCTGCATCCCAGGGTAGCTCTGTATTGCTTTTCTACTTAGTATTGATGTTTTCCTGTTTGACCTCACCTTATTGGATGCTTCTCTTGCCTGCCGATTCTGACCTGGAAACCCTGAGCACTCCTACCTGCCTCTCGTCTACAGGAGCCCATTGGAAATCCAGATCCCTGTATAGGGGTTAGGGCTTCTCTGGATTCTACCAAATTGGCTTGTGCCAAATCTGTCCGAAATATCCACTTTGAGCTTATAGCCTCAGACAGATATTAGAAAATCACTGGCTGTCTTCCTTCTGTTTAACTTGCTATTCACTGGTTGTTGTCACCATTAATCCATATCTGGCAGCAGATTACAGGAAGTGGGAACTAGTCTTTGTTTCTCTGCTCCTGCTTCCTTGTCTATTACACTGCAGACTGAATTAATAGAGATGAAGGTTTTTAGCTCAGAACAGGCTAGGTATTGGACAATGGCAGGCGCAATGCATGCTAAGAAGTAAGTGGGATGGATGTTCCAGCTCCTATGGTGCTGGCGGAGTGCTGCTGAACAGAAACCACCTACTCAAAAAATCTGAATTGAAAGTTATTAATAATGACAGTTCCAGCTCCTGCAGTGCTGGCAGAGTGCAGATAAAGCGCAATCACCCACTAGAAAAATGTGAATGAAAGTAATAAATCAGGATATTTCTTAATCGGGCTTTACACGCTACAATATATCTTATGATGTGTCGGCGGGGTCACATCGTAAATGACGCACATCCGGCATCGTAAGTTATATTGTAACGTGTGACAGCTACGTGCGATTGCGATTCAACGTTAAAACGTTCATCGCACACACGTTGTTCAATTCCTAAAAATTGAACGTGAGGTTGTTCAATGTTGCCGAGGTAGCACACATCGCAGTGTGTGACACCCCGGGAACGATGAACTGCAGCTTACCTGCGTCCCGTGGCTCCCGCCAGCTATGCGGAAGGAAGGAGGTGGGCGGGATGTTTACGTCCCGATCATCTCCGCCCCCTCTGCTTCTATTGGCCGGGTGCCGCGTGACGGCGCTGTGACGCCGAACGTCCCTCCCACTCCAGGAAGTGGATGTTCGCCGCCCACATCGAGGTCGTATGGACGGGTAAGTACGTGTGACGGGAAATAATCTTTTGTAAAACACGTTCAACAAATTGAACGTGCCGCACATACGATGTGGGCGGGTACGATCGCATACGATATCGTATGCAAAATCGTAAGGTGTAAAGCAGGCTTTAGACATATTTGACTGGTATTGACACCAAAAAATGATTTAACTTGTTGTAGTGGATGATTTTTTTTCATATTACAATCCATATTAAATAGAAAAAAATATAAAGTCTTACAATTTTTACACTGGTAACTGGGATTATGTTAGACTCTAAACTGATGTTTCAAGTTGTACATTAACTGCTATCAACAGATTTCCTAACTTTTTTTATAGAAGCATCTAATGAGTATGTGAGAATGTTATTGTGAAGATAGGGGGAGGAGGTCTGCTGTGACATTATCTATAGTGATTGGCAGATCATCTGTGATCAGCTTTGTTACCAATCATAGTAATCCTGCAGGTACAACTCTTCCCGAAGGTACATGAAGTATAACTTGAAAAAAGTCTCAGTATTTAGTGTAAAAAATACTAAATTAGTTTCTCCCTAAAGAGTGTGATATATGGAGAGAGGGCATAGGGTTTTAATTTTTGCAATTCTTTAAAAGTCAGTGTTTATATATTGCTTTTATGTATGGGATCGTACAAGCTTTAATAAATTTTAATACAGCTGAAAAAAAAAAGATTGCCAAATTATAAATTAATAATAATATTAATAATAATAGTGCACTTTATACACAAGCCTTATTTAAACAATAGATGACTTTCTGATTATAGAAATGAACATGACCTTTTTCTGCCAATATCTATAATTCATGAGGTTTAATGACTGGCAATTTTCCCAATCCTATTACCTTAAAATGGTTATAAAGGTTTTAATGAAAATACCATTAAAAATGTTTCTTATTGTTTGTTTGATTTTTCAGTTTATTTTATAGTCAGTATATTTCCAATTACAGGTTTGCAAAATTAATATTGATCATAATATTTTGATCAACAGGGGGCAATGATGCAACCACAATATTATTTCTTATTTATGATTGCATGCTGAAAACATATTTTGCTATCTAATATATAAAGCTGAGTGTATGTATGTACAGTATGTATGTGTGTATATATATGTATGTCCACTAAAGGAATCTGCATCGTCGCATTTACAATCACAAAATTTTGCACAGATGCCTCATTTGACTGCGGGAACGTCATAGATGATATTTTGAGGGGAAAATTCAACCCTGCGCTTTACAGTTACAGTTAGGTCCAGAAATATTTGGACAGTGACACAAGGTTTGTTATTTTAGCTGGTTACAAAAACATGTTCAGAAATACAATTATATATATAATATGGGCTGAAAGTGCACACTCCCAGCTGCAATATGAGAGTTTTCACATCCAAATCGGAGAAAGGGTTTAGGAATCATAGCTCTGTAATGCATAGCCTCCTCTTTTTCAAGGGACCAAAAGTAATTGGACAAGGGACTCTAAGGGCTGCAATTAACTCTGAAGGCGTCTCCCTCATTAACCTGTAGTCAATGAAGTAGTTAAAAGGTCTGGGGTTGATTACAGGTGTGTGGTTTTGCATTTGGAAGCTGTTGCTGTGACCAGACAACATGCGGTCTAAGGAACTCTCAATTGAGGTGAAGCAAAACATCCTGAGGCTGAAAAAAAAGAAAAAATCCATCAGAGAGATAGCAGACATGCTTGGAGTAGCAAAATCAACAGTCGGGTACATTCTGAGAAAAAAGGAATTGACTGGTGAGCTTGGGAACTCAAAAAGGCCTGGGCGTCCACGGATGACAACAGTGGTGGATGATCGCCGCATACTTTCTTTGGTGAAGAAGAACCCGTTCACAACATCAACTGAAGTCCAGAACACGCTCAGTGAAGTAGGTGTATCTGTCTCTAAGTCAACAGTAAAGAGAAGACTCCATGAAAGTAAATACAAAGGGTTCACATCTAGATGCAAACCATTCATCAATTCCAAAAATAGACAGGCCAGAGTTAAATTTGCTGATAAACACCTCATGAAGCCAGCTCAGTTCTGGAAAAGTATTCTATGGACAGATGAGACAAAGATCAACCTGTACCAGAATGATGGGAAGAAAAAAGTTTGGAGACGAAAGGGAACGGCACATGATCCAAGGCACACCACATCCTCTGTAAAACATGGTGGAGGCAACGTGATGGCATGGGCATGCATGGCTTTCAATGGCACTGGGTCACTTGTGTTTATTGATGACATAACAACAGACAAGAGTAGCCGGATGAATTCTGAAGTGTACCGGGATATACTTTCAGCCCAGATTCAGCCAAATGCCGCAAAGTTGATCGGATGGCGCTTCATAGTACAGATGGACAATGACCCCAAGCATACAGCCAAAGCTACCCAGGAGTTCATGAGTGCAAAAAAGTGGAACATTCTGCAATGGTCAAGTCAATCACCAGATCTTAACCCAATTGAGCATGCATTTCACTTGCTCAAATCCAGACTTAAGACGGAAAGACCCACAAACAAGCAAGACCTGAAGGCTGCAGCTGTAAAGGCCTGGCAAAGCATTAAGAAGGAGGAAACCCAGCTTTTGGTGATGTCCATGGGTTCCAGACTTAAGGCAGTGATTTCCTCCAAAGGATTCGCAACAAAATATTGAAAATAAAAATATTTTGTTTGGGTTTGGTTTATTTGTCCAATTACTTTTGACCTCCTAAAATGTGGAGTGTTTGTAAAGAAATGTGTACAATTCCTACAATTTCTATCAGATATTTTTGTTCAGACCTTCAAATTAAACGTTACAATCTGCACTTGAATTCTGTTGTAGAGATTTCATTTCAAATCCAATGTGGTGGCATGCAGAGCCCAACTCGCGAAAATTGTGTCACTGTCCAAATATTTCTGGACCTAACTGTATTCGCCAAAAAACCTGCTTACTTTAAAGTCAATGGAGCCGGGAGCTAAAGGTCATTAATAGGAGCTGTTATTGATTGCTATAGGTAACGAACATTCTTAGTATAAGAAGCTTATGTGTGAAATAATATGATTTTGGTGGAGAGACGGACAGAGAAAGAGACAGAAAGAGACAGAAAGATAGAAAGATAATAGAGAGAGAAAGAGAGAGACAGACAGACAGAGAAAGAGACAGAGAGACAGACAGATACAGAGAGATAGAGAGAGATGGATAGAGAGAGAAAGCGAGAGAGCGAGACAGGGAGAGAAAGAGACAGACAGAGAGAGAAACAGAGAGACAGACAGAGAGAGATGGATAGAGAGAGAAAGATACAGACATACAGAGAGAGAAATAGAGAGACAGACAGAGATACAGAGAGACAGAGAGGCAGATAAGAAGAGAGACAGAAACAGAGAGAGCCAGAGAGAGACAGACAGAGAGAGACAGAGATAGATGGATAGAGAGAGACAGAGATAGATGGATATAGAGAAATGGATAGAAAGAGAGAGACAGACAGAGAGATAGACAGATAGAGAGACATGGATAGAAAGAGACAGAAAGAGCTAGACAGACAAAGACACAAAGAGACAGAGAGCAGACAGAGAGAGACAGACAGTGACAGAAAGACTGAGAGAAAAACAGACAGAGACAGATAGAGAGAGAGACAGAGAGAGAGAAACAGAGAAACAGACAGGGACAAAGAGATACAGGGAGAGAGAGAGAAAGAAACAGAGAGAGAAACAGAAAGAGAGAAACAGATAGAGGGAGAGAAAAAAAGAGAAAGAGACAGACAGGGAGATACAGGGAGAGAGACAGATATAGACAGAGAGACAGACAGAGAGATAGAGAGAGAAACAGAGAGACAGAGATAGAGACAGAGAGAGAAACAGAAAGAGAGAAACAGAGAGAGAGAGAGAAAAAAAGAGAAAAAGAGAGACAGACAGAGACGGAGAGTGGGAGAGAGAGAGACACTTAGTTAGGCTATGTGCACACGTAGCGTTCTGCCCTGCAGAAATTTCTGCAGCGATTTAAACAGCACATGTGTGCTTCAAATCGCTGCAGAAAGAGTCCATAATGAAAAAAAAAAAGCCGATTTCATGCGCTCTGAGTGCAGCCCCTCCCATAGACAGAGCAGGAGCTGCATGAAGAGCGCAGGAAAAACGTGACATGTCACTTCTTAGAACGCGCGCTTCGGGCAGCAGCCGAAGCGCTGCGCTCTAATACGCCACGTGCGCACATCTCCTGCATAAACTTCATAGATTATGCTGGGGAAGCAGGACGCATGCAGTTACGCTGCGGTGCAGATCGCTGCGTAACTGCATGCAAATATGCAACGTGCGCACATAGCCTTACTATCCCGGGCAATGCCGGGTACTACAGCTAGTATGGTATAATTATCATATTCAAAGAAATAATACAATTATACAAAGATCTGATTTTGGGAATGCTTTATCTGTAAAGTTTTTGTAAGTTCAATTCTAGTGATGAGCGAGCATGCTTGTCACTACTCGGTACTCACACGAGTATCGCTGTACTCAGGCTGCTCGGTGGGGACCGAGTAATCTCGCGATACTCGTGCTGTACTCGTGGTCTTCATTTCTGCATGTTGGCGCTCTTTTGAGAGCCAGCCCTCATGCAGGTGTGAAGCCCCGGGAACGCTGTGTCGGTGCATTACCTTCAGGGACTCCACTGGCTCAGTCTTGTCACTGGTAGGAAAATCTTCTGTTTTGATTGTCGTGACGCCACTCTCAGATTTGCGGTCAGTGGGGACCGCCACTGCAGGTTAAGGGATGCCTGGGGCTGATGGTGGGTGCAGTTAGTTGTAATAGCCTCCTGAGAGTGAGGCAAGCCCCAGGGCCCTGTGTAGGTGTGTAGAACCACAAGGCGCAGAATAACTCCACACAAGCAGGATGTCTTTCAGGGGTTTTACTCACAGTTGATGGCAGGGTGAGTAACCCGGGCGTAGCTGGGATGAACCAGGCGGGAACCAGGTATCCTTCAGGCTGACTTCTGATGGTGACTACCGACTCGCCTTCCTTAGCCCTTAGTGGTTTGGGGTAACCCCGACTTTTAGTCCCTATGGGGGTCACCCAGGGAAGTTGCTGAAGCCTCTCTCCCCTTCGGTTGCCGTTTGCTTGTCGCCTGGACCAGATCACTCCAGCTGCTTGCCTCCTGTGAGCTATGGGCCCTAACTGTGGCTACGTGGCTGCGGCTTTTGGGTGTTGTGGTGTGGGCTTTGAGGGCCCCACACCGGCAGGTTTAGCAAGGAAAGGTGGATCTATCCCCGCTCCGGGATCTGCCGCCCGTTTGGGCCTGGTACTCCCTAGCAGTCTCCTTACTTCCCATTCCGTGCTCTCTCTTTAGCTGGAGATGGATTTCGGGTAGCACTCCTAGGTGACCGTTCTCCCCCATCGGTAGCCACTGCGCGGGCGCTGTTAGACGACAACAGCCCCAGGGGTCTGCTCCTCTCTGAGCTCCCTGGACTTCTGCCCTAAGCCGGCTCACTGCTCCTCCTCTCCTGTTCTTGCCTACGCCACCTAGCAACCAGGCTCTCTTACCACACCCCTTGAGTGGAGATGGAGGCTTTTGGCCCCCTCCACTATTCCAGTGGAGGTGAAGGCTTTGCCCCCTCCTGGGATCCCCAGGGGTCCTCCCAAAGGTACATGTGTGAGACCTGATCACTATGCGCCTGTGTAGTCACACCTCGGTCAGCCTTCTGGATTACCTGTATTGTACTGTCCCCAGCATGGGTGCAGTACTCAGTGGTGCCTGACCAGGTCAGGGGCGCCACATTCCCCCTTAGTTATCACCAGCACGTCCTCGGGCTGCAAGACAACATTTTAAAATGCATAAAACATTAAAACATGGTAAAACATTTAAAACCACCAGGTACCATACATCACCACCCTCCACCCACAAGTCCGTTAACCCACCCAAAACCCTCTCACGTTGGCCGCGCCTTCAGCCACTTCTGGCAGGATGTAGAGGCGGCTTTCATGGGCTGGTGGTTTCAGGGTATACCTGGCCTGGTGGATCCGCGCCTTCAGCCTCTTCTGGCAGGATGTAGAGGCGGCCTCCACAGTTGGTGCTGACCAGGTACCCTCTTTGTGGTGGAGAGCCAGGCCCCATAAACAGGCATGCTCTCTGGTTGCAGGTGAGCCAAGGCCCTACAAACGGACGTGCTCCCTGGTTGCAGACGAGCCAAGCCCCTAAACAGGCTGACTCTGGTGGTGGTGGTGCCCTCTGGTGTAACTATTTACACTGCGAGAGTTTGTGGCTATAGCCAGTTCATAGCCTTAAGGTTCATTTCTCACATTAGTTTATGTGGGCACATCTCTTAAACAGTAACGTTGCAAAACTTCAAACTGGTCAAACAGTAACTTGGTGTACTTTACTTTATGCAGATTCCTCTACTCCTCCATACCAGGGCTTGGGCCTGTAGGGCTGCGGCACCTGTTGGTTTCTTGATCTCTTTCATCATCCGTGGTGGTTTCATCAGTAGGTTCTTTGTCTGTTCTTTCTCTATCTCTGTCTTTTCTTTCTTCCTCTGTGTCTGTTTCTCTTTCTTTAGGACATGGCGTAACATCTAGTGCATACCAGCCTCTTTCTCCTTGATGCATTGTAAATTGCACTGTGTCTCCCATCCGTAGGTTTCTTCCAGGATGTCCTCTGGGCAAATGGGCTCTCACGTCCCTTCTATTGACAAAAATGCCTTCTTTCATACCAGGTGCAACTATAAAGCCGTATCCTGATTTTAGGCTGAAATCTTCAACTACTCCTCGACAAAGGGGTCCTCTGACCTGGGCTTTGGCTCTTCTCAGGAACCGTTTCTCTTCTAGGTCTCTGGCCGCGATGTCATCCTTCTGCTCTGGAGACTGTGGTGCAGGAGAAAACTTGGATCTGCTACGGCGCCGTGTCTTGCGGGCTGGATTCTGCGAGGTACAGCTTACAAGCTCCCAGGTGAGGCTTTTGGGTATATCTTCTTCAGCAGACGGTGTTAGGTCTTCCTCATCCCAGCGGGAATATGGCAACATCTCCGGCTCTGGGTATGGATCCACTGCTGGTGGCTCCTGAGTCAGCTCCTCAGCTTCCTGGCCTCCCCTCCCCCTTAGTTCTTCTGAGCACTCCTTTGGTGGCAGTGCTGGGGATGGACTTTCTTCAGCAGGCCCAGGCAGGGGACTCTTTGGCGTGGTTGCTGCAGGGGTTGCCGGAATCCTCTTGGGGGTGTGCGGAGGGAGCATGTACTGATCCACCATCTCCTGTGGGAACTTGGCCTCCAGGTCAGCCTTCAGCTGCCAGTATGCGGAGTCTTCACCTATCAGGGATTTCCTTGCAGGGACCTCCTTGAGCTGGGGAGCGGTGGCTGCTCTGGCCTTGCAGGCCGGGGGAAATGGTGATGCAATCTTATCTTGGCGGGCCGCGCCCGATATGGCGGCGGCCTGGTCTTGGCGGGCCGCGCCTGGCATGGCGGCGGCCTGGTCTTGGCGGGCCGCGCCTGGCATGGCGGCGGCCTGGTCTTGGCGGGCCGCGCCTGGCATGGCGGCGGCCTGGATGGGCACTTCTGGCGCAGCTTGGATCGGCGTCGCAGCTGCGATGGGGTCTTTGCAGGCTGGGCTGGGCGTCGCTGCAGCGGTCTGGGCTTGGCGGGCCGCACCTGACGGGGCTGCGGCCTGGTTCAGCACCTCACTTGCGGCGCGGACGAGCGTTGCGGCTGCGGTAGGGTCTCGGCGGGCCGGGCCTAGCATGGCGGCGGCCTGGGTCAGCGTCACACCTGCGGCGCGGATGAGGGTCGCGGTGGCAGCCGGTTCCCTGCGGGCCGGACTGGGCGTCGCTGCAGGGACCGGGTCTTGGTGGGCCGAGCAGGGCATCGCTGCGGCGGCCTGAGCTTGGCGGGCTGCACCTGGCGTGGCTGCGGCCTGCTTCAGCGTCGCCGCGCCGGACGCCTCTTCAGGGACCGCGGGCGTGGCAACAGGGATCGGGGCACTCGCGCTGGCAGGGGCATCACTGGACTCACCCATCGGTGGCAGCATCGGGGTCTGAGTCGTCACCGCCCGGTCTGGCACTCGGCGCGCAGCTCTCCCCTCATAGGCCTGAACCGCCGCGGTCATCCACAGAAACTCCGTCCGTCCCTCTCTGATCAGCCTTCCGACCCTGGCCTCCAGTTGATCGCAGAACTCGGCGAGCTCCCGACACCACCAGGCAGCGGAGCCTGGCTCTGGGTCTCTGCATTCAGACGCCATTTTCTCTAACAACAAGCTGCTGGCTTCTTTTCCGTTCCGCCGTCTCTGGACGCTTCCGCTCTCTTCACAAGCGAGGTCAGGACCCTGCAGGGGATCTCTGGGTAGCCACACCTCTTCGTAGGCGGTAACTTCTCCCAGCGCGGGCTGCTGTTGTTTTTCAGCGCGCTTTTCATGGTGGCAATATGGCGGCGCTTCAAATTTTTCAAGCGGACCGCCCAGGCACATGGTCACCTGTCTGAACAGGTCTAGTCCTTATCCTGTTCGTGACGCCAGATGTGAAGCCCCGGGAACGCTGTGTCGGTGCATTACCTTCAGGGACTCCACTGGCTCAGTCTTGTCACTGGTAGGAAAATCTTCTGTTTTGATTGTCGTGACGCCACTCTCAGATTTGCGGTCAGTGGGGACCGCCACTGCAGGTTAAGGGATGCCTGGGGCTGATGGTGGGTGCAGTTAGTTGTAATAGCCTCCTGAGAGTGAGGCAAGCCCCAGGGCCCTGTGTAGGTGTGTAGAACCACAAGGCGCAGAATAACTCCACACAAGCAGGATGTCTTTCAGGGGTTTTACTCACAGTTGATGGCAGGGTGAGTAACCCGGGCGTAGCTGGGATGAACCAGGCGGGAACCAGGTATCCTTCAGGCTGACTTCTGATGGTGACTACCGACTCGCCTTCCTTAGCCCTTAGTGGTTTGGGGTAACCCCGACTTTTAGTCCCTATGGGGGTCACCCAGGGAAGTTGCTGAAGCCTCTCTCCCCTTCGGTTGCCGTTTGCTTGTCGCCTGGACCAGATCACTCCAGCTGCTTGCCTCCTGTGAGCTATGGGCCCTAACTGTGGCTACGTGGCTGCGGCTTTTGGGTGTTGTGGTGTGGGCTTTGAGGGCCCCACACCGGCAGGTTTAGCAAGGAAAGGTGGATCTATCCCCGCTCCGGGATCTGCCGCCCGTTTGGGCCTGGTACTCCCTAGCAGTCTCCTTACTTCCCATTCCGTGCTCTCTCTTTAGCTGGAGATGGATTTCGGGTAGCACTCCTAGGTGACCGTTCTCCCCCGTCGGTAGCCACTGCGCGGGCGCTGTTAGACGACAACAGCCCCAGGGGTCTGCTCCTCTCTGAGCTCCCTGGACTTCTGTCCTAAGCCGGCTCACTGCTCCTCCTCTCCTGTTCTTGCCTACGCCACCTAGCAACCAGGCTCTCTTACCACACCCCTTGAGTGGAGATGGAGGCTTTTGGCCCCCTCCACTATTCCAGTGGAGGTGAAGGCTTTGCCCCCTCCTGGGATCCCCAGGGGTCCTCCCAAAGGTACATGTGTGAGACCTGATCACTATGCGCCTGTGTAGTCACACCTCGGTCAGCCTTCTGGATTACCTGTATTGTACTGTCCCCAGCATGGGTGCAGTACTCAGTGGTGCCTGACCAGGTCAGGGGCGCCACACAGGGATTGGCTGGCAGACCACTGCAATGCCACAGCCCTGTTAGTTGTGGAATTGCAGTGATTGGCCGGCCTGCACAGCGTGACCGAGCCTTTATATCGGCCGGCGCGCTGTGCTCTGCTCACAGCTATCCAGACTGTCAGTGCAGGGAGAGTGTCGCTGATTCAGGGAAAGCTTTGCGGCCCTTTATAGCTTTTTCAGTTGCAGGGCTGCAAACAGTGTGACCAAAAGTCCTTCTCAGGACTATTCTAGTTGTATACAGGCAGGCAGGGTATAGCCAGGTCGGAGTACAGTAGCAGAGTCCTTCTCAGGACTACTGTTGCTATATACAGGCAGGGTATAGCCAGGTCTGAATACAGGCTAGTGACCAAAAGAGTCCTTGTCAGGACTATTGTACCAGTATACAGGCAGGCAGGCAGGCAGGGTAGTGGTGACCGTATACCAGCCTTCATCATATCTGGGGCTGGTGTACACAGTGTAAAACAGTCCAGATAGTGTCTGACTTGTCTGTAATTGTCGCTCCCCAAAAAAACCTGTTAGGTTCTTATTGCGTCCGTGCTTGGTTTTTAAAACCGCACGTGTGTGCCTGTTGGTGGCAGCGTACAGGTGCACTTGTGTGCAATTTCCAGAAACTTTAATATAACGCACAAGTAGTGAATATACACGTCAGCAGTGCACAGCATTGCAAAATGCGCAAGGGCATTGGCAAGGAACAAGGAAGTGGACGTGATGGTGGTGCAGGCAGAGGCCGAGGTCGTGGGCAAGCTCTAATTTCGCCACAACAAAGGGCCACATCTAGTCGCTCGCACGTCCTGTCCCAAATTCTTGGGGACCGCAGCAGTACACCGCTCTTGAACCAAGACCAGTGTCAACAGGTTGTTAGTTGGATAGCAGATAATGCTTCCAGTCAGATTGGCACCACCACAAACACTCTGTCTTCCACACGGTCAAGTGTCAGTAGCCGTGATACTGCACCGCACATTTCTGAACCTGATCCTCCTTCCTACCACCAGGCTGAGTACACGTCCTCCTCGGACATTAATGATCCCACACTTGGACACTCGGAAGAGCTGTTCACGTTTCCATTCACACATTCTGGCCTCTCGCCAGCTCATATTGAAGTGGGTCATGAGGAGATCGTCTGTACAGATGGCCAAATATTTGAGCAGCCACGTTCTCACGAAGTTGGCAACGTGTCTCAACAAGTGGTGGACGATGATGAGACACAATTGTCAGGAAGTCAGGAGGAGGAGCAGGGTGCGGAAGAGGAAGACGACGTGGTGGATGATCCAGTAACTGACCCAACCTGGCAGGAGGATATGCAGAGCGAGGACAGCAGTGCACAGGGGGAGGGAGGCGTAGCATCACAACAGGCAGTAAGAAGCAGGGTGGTGGCCCCAGGCAGAAGTCAGGCAACCGTTCCCCGGAACAACACGACGACACAAGGTGCCTGTACAAATGTTAGGTCTTCCCGAGTCTGGCAGTTTTTTAAGTTGGATCCAGATGATTCAAAAAAGGCCATTTGCAACACCTGCCGTGCCAGCATCAGCAGGGGTACCAAAACTAGCAGCCTGACCACCACCAGCATGATCAGGCACATGTCAGCCAAGCACCCGACTTTGTGGGAAGTACAACAGAGTCGAGGAGCAGTGCTTGCTGATGTCACTGCTACGTCTTCGCTGGTTGTGCATGCGAGCCAATCCCCTGTCCATGCTGCCTGTGAACAAGCCTCCTCCACTCCTGCACCTGCAGTTGCCTACGCAGAAAGAACACCATCATCAAGCACGTCCTTGTCCCAGCGCAGCGTTCAGTTATCCATTCAGCAAACCTTTGAACGCAGGCGCAAATACACTGCCAACACCCCACATGCCACAGTTCTAAATGCTAACATTTCGCGACTGCTTGCGCTGGAAATGTTGCCTTTTAGGCTGGTGGAGACAGAAGCATTCCGTGACCTGATGGCGGCAGCTGTCCCACGTTACTCGGTCCCCAGCCGCCACTATTTCTCCCGGTGTGCCGTCCCCGCGTTGCATAACCACGTGTCACAAAACATCACACGTGCCCTGAACAACGCTGTTTCACCCAAGGTCCACCTAACCACAGACACGTGGACAAGTGCTTGTGGGCAAGGCCGCTACATCTTGTTGACGGCACACTGGGTTAATATTGTGGAAGCTGGGACCCAGTCTGAGCGAGGGACGGAACACGTCCTTCCCACACCAAGGTTTGCAGGCCCTACCTCAGTCAGTGTTTCACCCACACTCTACAGCTCCGGAATGTCATGCTCTTCAGCCTCCTCCTCCTCCTGCGCATCCTCATCCACTGTGCCCTCCACACCAGTCACAAGCTGGAAGCACTGCAGCACTGCCTCGGCGAAGCGGCAACAGGCTGTGCTGAAGCTAATCTGCATAGGTGACAAACCCCACAATGCAGAAGAGCTGTGGACAGCTCTGAAACAGCAGGCAGATCACTGGCTCACACCTCTGAACCTAAAGCCAGGAAAGGTCGTGTGTGACAATGGCCGGAACCTGGTGGCGGCTTTGAGGCGAGGCCAGCTGACACATGTTCCATGCGTGGCCCATGTGCTCAACCTCGTGGTTCAGCGGTTTATAAAGTCATACCCAGAGCTGTCTGATCTGCTGGTAAAAGTTCGCCGCCTGTCTGCACATTTTCGAAAGTCACCTACTGCTTCAGCCGGCCTTGCCGGCTTTCAGCGCCGTTTGCATCTTCCGGCTCACAGACTGGTGTGTGATGTCCCCACGCGTTGGAATTCAACTCTGCACATGTTGGTCAGGATATGTGAGCAGAAGAGGGCAGTTGTTGAGTACCTGCATCACCTAAGCCGTCGGGAAATGGGTCAAACTCCACACATAACACCTGAGGAGTGGAGATGGATGTCAGACCTATGTACCATCCTCCAAAACTTTGAGGACTCCACCAAGATGGTGAGTGGTGATGACGCCATTATTAGCGTCACCATACCGCTACTCTGCCTTCTAAAACGGTCTCTGCTGAAAAACAAACATGATGCATTGCAGGCGGAGCGCGATGAGTTGCAGCAAGAAACAGTAGTGGGTGTGGGTGATAACACACAGCCCAGCCTCGTCTCATCACAACGTGCAGTGGAGGACTATGACGAGGAGGAGGATGAAGACATGGAGCAACTCTCCGGCCAAATTGAGGATATGACATGCACACCAGTCATATCCTCGGTTCAGCGTGGCTGGCCAGAGGACAGGGTAGATGAGGAGGAGGAGGAGGAGGAGGAGGAGGACAGCATGTTCAGTCATCTTGTTGGTCAGGCTACTGAAGTCCTGGCTGTTAAGAGTCTGGCGCACATGGCTGACTTTATGGTAAGCTGCCTGTCTCGTGACCCTCGCGTTAAGAACATCTTGGCCGACAATCATTACTGGTTGGTAACACTGTTAGACCCACGCTACAAGGAGAACTTTTTGTCTCTTATTCCCGTGGAGGAGAGGTCAACCAAAATGCAGCAGTTCCGGAAGGCCATACTCACGGAAGTAGGCAAAGCATTCCCCTCACAAAACGCTAGCGGCATAGGTCAGGAATCAGTGGACAACCGAGGCGTACAGCCGAGAGAGGCACAAGTCCAATCCGCCAGAGGTAGGGGAACAGTCTTTAAGATGTGGGACAGTTTTCTCAGCCCCTCACGTACCACAGCCCCTGAGGTGCGGGGTAGTGCCACAAGAAATCCTAAGTTTGCCCAGATGCTGAAGGAGTACCTTGCAGATCGAACAACTGTACTCCGACATTCCTCTGTGCCTTACAATTATTGGGTATCCAAGCTGGACACGTGGCATGAATTGGCTCTCTACGCCTTGGAAGTCCTGGCCTGCCCTGCTGCTAGCGTTTTGTCAGAGCGTGTTTTTAGTGCCGCAGGTGGAATCATTACAGATAAACGCACCCGCCTGTCAACTGAAAATGCTGACAGGCTTACTCTGATCAAGATGAACAAGGGTTGGATTGGGCCAGACTTCACCACACCACCAGCAAATGAGAGCGGAATTTAAAGTTTGCCATGTACCTCCACTCACCCATGGGTACACACTTCTGGACTTTGGATAATCGCTGGACTGCTCCTCCTTCTCCTCATGCGCCACCATGATGATGACCGTTACAAATTGCAATACTTAGGCCTTTGTTTCAGGTATACCCCCAGTGGTAAATTTTTTCGCCCATTCTTTGCAGAATGGACATTACAACGACAGGAGACCCGCTCCTTTGCAATGGGAACAATGTTTTGAGGCCCTCATGCACGTCTCTACCCAGGGACAACGTGGAGCCTCCCAATTTTTGGCTGCCCTGCCTAAGGGCTATACTATAATACACCCACTTCCTTAAAATGGACACTTAATGTTTTGAGGCCCTCATGCACGTCTCTACCCAGGGACAACGTGGAGCCTCCCAATTTTTGGCTGCCCTGCCTAAGGGCTATACTATAATACACCCACTTCCTTAAAATGGACACTTAATGTTTTGAGGCCCTCATGCACGTCTCTACCCAGGGACAACGTGGAGCCTCCCAATTTTTGGCTGCCCTGCCTAAGGGTTATACTATAATACACCCACTTCCTTAAAATGGACACTTAATGTTTTGAGGCCCTCATGCACGTCTCTACCCAGGGACAACGTGGAGCCTCCCAATTTTTGGCTGCCCTGCCTAAGGGCTATACTATAATACACCCACTTCCTTAAAATGGACACTTAATGTTTTGAGGCCCTCATGCACGTCTCTACCCAGGGACAACGTGGAGCCTCCCAATTTTTGGCTGCCCTGCCTAAGGGCTATTCTATAATACACCCACTTCCTTAAAATGGACACTTAATGTTTTGAGGCCCTCATGCACGTCTCTACCCAGGGACAACATGGAGCCTCCCAATTTTTGGCTGCCCTGCCTAAGGGCTATACTATAATACACCCACTTCCTTAAAATGGACACTTAATGTTTTGAGGCCCTCATGCACGTCTCTACCCAGGGACAACGTGGAGCCTCCCAATTTTTGGCTGCCCTGCCTAAGGGCTATACTATAATACACCCACTTCCTTAAAATGGACACTTAATGTTTTGAGGCCCTCATGCACGTCTCTACCCAGGGACAACGTGGAGCCTCCCAATTTTTGGCTGCCCTGGCAAAGGGCTATACTGAAATAGACCCACTTCCTTACAATGGGCACTTCAGGTTTACAGGCCATCATGCACGTCTCTATCCAGGGACAATGTGGAGCCTCCCAATTTTTGGCTGCCCTGGCAAAGGGCTATACTGAAATAGACCCACTGCCTTACAATGGGTACTTCAGGTTTACAGGCCATCATGCACGTCTCTATCCAGGGACAATGTGGAGCCTCCCAATTTTTGGCTGCCCTGGCAAAGGGCTATACTGAAATAGACCCACTTCCTTACAATGGGCACTTCAGGTTTACAGGCCATCATGCACGTCTCTATCCAGGGACAATGTGGAGCCTCCCAATTTTTGGCTGCCCTGGCAAAGGGCTATACTGAAATAGACCCACTTCCTTACAATGGGCACTTCAGGTTTACAGGCCATCATGCACGTCTCTATCCAGGGACAATGTGGAGCCTCCCAATTTGTGGCTGCCCTGGCAAAGGGCTATACTGAAATAGACCCACTTCCTTACAATGGGCACTTCAGGTTTACAGGCCCTCATGCACGTCTCTACCCAGGGACAATGTGGAGCCTCCCAATTTTTGGCTGCCCTGCCTAAGGGCTATACTATAATACACCCACTTCCTTAAAATGGACACTTAATGTTTTGAGGCCCTCATGCACGTCTCTACCCAGGGACAACGTGGAGCCTCCCAATTTTTGGCTGCCCTGCCTAAGGGCTATACTATAATACACCCACTTCCTTAAAATGGACACTTAATGTTTTGAGGCCCTCATGCACGTCTCTACCCAGGGACAACGTGGAGCCTCCCAATTTTTGGCTGCCCTGGCAAAGGGCTATACTGAAATAGACCCACTTCCTTACAATGGGCACTTCAGGTTTACAGGCCATCATGCACGTCTCTATCCAGGGACAATGTGGAGCCTCCCAATTTTTGGCTGCCCTGGCAAAGGGCTATACTGAAATAGACCCACTTCCTTACAATGGGCACTTCAGGTTTACAGGCCATCATGCACGTCTCTATCCAGGGACAATGTGGAGCCTCCCAATTTTTGGCTGCCCTGGCAAAGGGCTATACTGAAATAGACCCACTTCCTTACAATGGGCACTTCAGGTTTACAGGCCATCATGCACGTCTCTATCCAGGGACAATGTGGAGCCTCCCAATTTTTGGCTGCCCTGGCAAAGGGCTATACTGAAATAGACCCACTTCCTTACAATGGGCACTTCAGGTTTACAGGCCATCATGCACGTCTCTATCCAGGGACAATGTGGAGCCTCCCAATTTTTGGCTGCCCTGGCAAAGGGCTATACTGAAATAGACCCACTTCCTTACAATGGGCACTTCAGGTTTACAGGCCATCATGCACGTCTCTATCCAGGGACAATGTGGAGCATCCCAATTTTTGGCTGCCCTGGCAAAGGGCTATACTGAAATAGACCCACTTCCTTACAATGGGCACTTCAGGTTTACAGGCCATCATGCACGTCTCTATCCAGGGACAATGTGGAGCCTCCCAATTTTTGGCTGCCCTGGCAAAGGGCTATACTGAAATAGACCCACTTCCTTACAATGGGCACTTCAGGTTTACAGGCCATCATGCACGTCTCTATCCAGGGACAATGTGGAGCCTCCCAATTTTTGGCTGCCCTGGCAAAGGGCTATACTGAAATAGACCCACTTCCTTACAATGGGCACTTCAGGTTTACAGGCCATCATGCACGTCTCTATCCAGGGACAATGTGGAGCCTCCCAATTTTTGGCTGCCCTGGCAAAGGGCTATACTGAAATAGACCCACTTCCTTACAATGGGCACTTCAGGTTTACAGGCCATCATGCACGTCTCTATCCAGGGACAATGTGGAGCCTCCCAATTTGTGGCTGCCCTGGCAAAGGGCTATACTGAAATAGACCCACTTCCTTACAATGGGCACTTCAGGTTTACAGGCCATCATGCACGTCTCTATCCAGGGACAATGTGGAGCCTCCCAATTTGTGGCTGCCCTGGCAAAGGGCTATACTGAAATAGACCCACTTCCTTACAATGGGCACTTCAGGTTTACAGGCCATCATGCACGTCTCTATCCAGGGACAAT
This sequence comes from Anomaloglossus baeobatrachus, assembly GCF_048569485.1. Taxonomy (NCBI): domain Eukaryota; kingdom Metazoa; phylum Chordata; class Amphibia; order Anura; family Aromobatidae; genus Anomaloglossus; species Anomaloglossus baeobatrachus. Next base: position 516,383,048 of record NC_134358.1, read on the forward strand.
GTGGAGCCTCCCAATTTGTGGCTGCCCTGGCAAAGGGCTATACTGAAATAGACCCACTTCCTTACAATGGGCACTTCAGGTTTACAGGCCATCATGCACGTCTGTATGCAGGGGCATTGGTGAACCTCACAATTTTGGACTGCCCTGGCAAAGGAAAATACTACAAAGACTCACTTCCTCAAAATGGGCATATTAGACTCAAGAGGCCTTCATGTACGTCTCTTCTCAGGGACATCGGAGTGCCACACAATGTTTTCACGTAAAATCTTTCATGTATTAATCTCAAAAAGTAACATACACCAGCTCTATCTCACTATAGGGTATGTGCCCTTAACATTTCTGCCATGAAAAATCATTTTGGGGTCATTTTGGAAGGTTTTCTGGTGAGTCCGTAAAAATGGCGTGAAACGCGGACAAAATTGTTCACAGCTGTGACTTTTGAGTGATAAATGCTTCAAGGGGTCTTCCCCATGCTGTTGCCATGTCATTTGAGCACTCTTCTGAGACTTTTGTGACATTTTTAGGGTTTCTCCATGCTGCCGGGGGGTCATTTCACAAAAATACTCGGGTCTCCCATAGGATAACATTGGGCTCGTTGCTCGGGCCGAGTACACGAGTATCTTGGGAGGCTCGGCCCGAGCTTCGAGCACCCGAGCTTTTTAGTACTCGCTCATCACTATTCAATTCCCTTTTACATTTATGTTTATTAGCAAAATTTGCAAAGATAAGTGTCTGCCCGCTGCTATCTACCGTCCATGCCCTGAGAAGGTTGATCCAAGATATATAATGAGAGAACAACTTCTTGGCTGTCCACTACATGGGTTAAAATCACTACATACACAGCAAATGTTCTTTTCTCACAATTTAGCATTATATAGTTTTTTTGTCAGGTCAAAATATTTTGAAATTGACACATTTTTAACATGACTATAAAAGTAAATAATAGTTTTAAAATAAAATTAAAAAAAACAAACACAATTTTGCTGTTGGAGCTGCAAAGTTGTATTCAGGGGGACACATATTTTTATCTATACACTCAATAGGTGATCATTGATACCTCAGTTTGTCCCTTGCCACTGGGATCCCCAATGATTTCCTGCCAAACTGCATAGCAGTGCGCAACAAGCATGGTGAGAGATTTCACCACAATATTGGAGAAAAGATATGAAGGAAAATGCAATCCATCAATGCTTGCAGATTACTGTGGGCCAATTGTAAGAGATGATCCGATGCTAGAGTGCAAGAGACAATCACAAAGTTGTCACTGAATGAGAATCAAATTCTGTAGTGTAATTTATGTAACTGTTGATAATTCTCATTAGTGTTTTCACATGTTTTAGGTATTTGAATTGTTTAAATATCTGAAAATTGGCATAAGAAAATATTCTGCATCTTTATATTTGCAAAAATAATAATGTTTCAAAGTACTGAAATTTGTATGCATTAATTATGTGTAGCAGTAAAAGAAAAACGCTTTGATATCATAAAATCAAGAGGCAACTAAAAATTTTCATTGTCATATTTGTATTCAGGAGGTGAAAATCAGTAAGAAATGGCTGATTTCATACCTGAACCTGACAACATTTGAATATATATAGAACAGTGTCACCAGAAGAAACTTTGGAACTTTGCTAACTGATATCTGGTGAATATTGTCAATCCTAAATGTACCTAATTGACAACAAACAAAAGACCTTAAGTCATTAGGGGACCAACTTATCCCTTGTGAGTGCATTCCTATTCTTCATCCAGGACAGCCACACAATCATATGTTGTACAGCTAATTACTAGGTCAGCAAATCCTCCCACAAACAGAAAAGAACAAAACTGTGCATAAGGCAGAGCCATTAACAATTTGTTAACAAAAGAGAACTAAGACGTTAATTTGGTAAAACCACTGATTTGAGGGGAAAGGTCAAGGAAAAAAAAGACCCGAAAGCAAAAAAATTGATTAATGTACATTTGATATTGTTGCCCAAAAGAATACAATGAGTAGAAAAAAGATCGGTAGAAGGCTGTAGTAGAATTTGCAACTGCCATCTACCAGGTCCAAACAAAAGATTTAAGATTTTATATTTTTAATACATTAGGATGATATAGAATACTTGAATTTGTGACATTTTTAATTTGTGGCAGCTGAAACTAGAATATGTTATGCTAAGCTGGCCATATATATTGTATATAATCATAAAATGATTGATGGTCGTGATTAAGAGCGTTTTACTCGAAACGCATAGACGAAATTCTTGGATGACTAATAATTTTATTTTTTTTTCCACTTTTTAACATTATTCCAAATAAATGTGAAGTTTTAATTTTTTTGCAGTTATGTAACGGCTACTTGATGAACACCCTTTTCTCCTGTATATTGAACCCAGAAAGCAGACTAAAGCTATGTGCACTGTGCTCTATCTTGCATCCCTCCTGTCACAGGGTGGCAGAGGATGACAGGGAACCGGGGCTCCTAAACTGGTCCTCAGGCTAGAGGGGTCCTATCTATCCCTGATCCTAGAGATATGCCTGAAGGTGGCAATGTCTTCGGCACCTTCCTACCCCTACTCCTGACTAATCCTGATCTAGTACCCCCTTCCTCCCAATCCCAAGGGACGCCAGGACAGGAGTGTGTAAACACAGAGATAGACAGAGGAAACCAAAACTCTAAAGCTGGGTTTACACACTGCAACATCTCAAATGACATCGCTGTAACGTCACCGGTTTTGTGACGCAATAGCGATGTTGTTTGCGATGTTGCAGTGTGTGAAACCTATCAGCGACCTGGCCCCTGCTGTGAAGTTGCTGGAAGTTGCTGATCGCTACAAGTCGTTCAGGACCATTCCTAGGTCCTTTGTTTCCAGCTGTGCAGCATGAAGTTTCAGTGTGTGAATCCTTTTCAGCGACTTTGTTAGCAACTTCCCTTTCAAAAGGCTGCTTATCAACGTCCCCAACAACCAGCTAGGTCGCTCTGCAGGTCCGGATCGCTGGTAAGTTGTTGGCCAGGTTTGCCGGTTTGAACGCTCACCAGAGACTTAGCAGAGACTTAGGGAGGTCGCTATTGCGTCACCAAACCGGTGACGTTACAGCGATGTCCTTTGTGATGTTGCAGTGTGTAAACCCAGCTTATCACACAGAGTAATCACACAACAAAAGATAAGGAGGAAAATTAAGCAGGACGGAAATAACCAGACAACAGGAGGCATTCTACTGCACACCAAACAACATGCAGTAAACCACCAGACTGGAAAACAACAGCAAACAGACAGGTTTAGCAAAAAGCTATAGTTGGCATTTTAAGACAAGTTCCTCCATCTTAATTAGGCAGGAAGTACCTTTGATAGGCGTCCTGTAACGTGATCTAAAAGGTAACCAGTGGGCTAGCAGAAATTAACTCCTGCTAGTCCGATCATTAATGAGCACACAGCTAGTCAACGCCCAAGCCTGCCTGTGGAACTCAGAAGCACCAAAAAAAGTATATTGAGGAGTATCAGACTCTGTGGTCTGAAGAGCATCTGATGCCACCATGACACTCAGCAAGTTAAGAGCAAAACACCATGTGACACTTCTCTGACTGGTGAGCTAATATTTTTTTCTATTTTCTTCTTCTTCACATTATTTTCGTTGTCATGATTATTGCCATGACAACTATTAGTCCCAACCAATGGAAATTTGGTGCATTGGCCATATCAGATTTAGGAATTGCTTTGAATTTTCTTGGTTGTCTCTATCATAGAATTTAGATTTCTGGACCAATGGTACCAATGTGGAATTCACTTTCCACAAAATTAAAGATGGAGAGGAGATATCTCCATGCCTTACTAAAAAAAATATGAACATCCTCTGTTTAATTGTCCCTCTATTTGGGACCCCAATCCTCTCTGTTAGTTCGAGAAGTTCTTGTTATATAGCTACTTACTTAAATTGAAAAAGACACATGTCCATCAAGTTCAGGTATACATAATTCAAAGTTAAATAATTTATACTTCTTTGTGTAATTTTTCATTGGATAGGCATTTTTTAAATGCTTATATCGTATCTGACACTGCTTCCTCTAGGGAAGATCATTCTAAAGTCTGACTACTGTAACTATAAAGAACCCTTTTACTCTATTGATGTAAAAAATGCTTTTCTTCCACATATACACTCCCCTGTTCCTCATACTAAAAAAAAATAAAAAATAATTTTCCAAACTGGTGCCACTACTCATTCACTCAGCGCTGTGTCCCCGATGGTCACCTTGCAACAACCATCAACTGGAGGAATCGTGTGACTATAGCCTCTGATCGTCTGCAGCCTTTACATTACATCCAAATGGGAAGAGAAATTGTTGTTCCTGTTCAAAATGGAATGTATTGGCTGCTGCCAATCAACGGCTGCTTATTGATTGCAGCTTTCATGCCCCCTCCCTCCCCCCGTGCTGAATGTTGATCTGCAGGGGAAATAATACTGAATAATAGCAGTAGAGAAGCACTGATCCAGAAAGTGAACGTTTGGCGCCCCTGAGGCTACCTTCGCCACAGAGGTACTGCACCTCATTCAGAGGTGTGGTGCCCCATCCTGGGTAAAAAAGAGGCCATCTATCAGTTCATGCATCAAAAGACCTGCAGACACATAATTATTAGCTCACACATTAGATCAAAGCTGGGGCAGGTTCCATTAATACATTGCAACCAGTAATCTGGTTATGGCACTTAAGCCCTGTGCACTGTATCTAGGACCATCTAGGGGGAGGAGCTTAGTGGGTGAGCAATCTGTGGTAAAATGGGCAGAGTCAAGTTTGAAAGTTGTCAATTGAGAGTCAGTCAGTCATTGAGGAGGAGGGAGAAGACTGACGAGGAGTGAGGACCCCAGGGGTCCTACTCAACTCTGAGGAAACTGAAGAGAGAGTCCCAGCGACTTAGGGGAAGAGTGTCAGACCCCCTATAGTTGCGTTTGATAAGCAACAGCTCAAGTTGAAGGGACTGATCGCAAACGGGGTTCCGGACCCTAGGCTAGGAGGATACTTCAGGACTTCCTAGTAACACCAGAGGCCAGGGTGGCTGTATGCACCTTTGGGCCACAAGCAGCACATGAATCCGCTGGGAGGGGACCACAGAGCATCAGGTACCAGGCAGGCAGAAATCCCTTTGAAGGTTCCCGGAGGGAGCCACGCAGGCAACATTCCCACTAGAGGTCAACGGTCCCTGGCTCAGGGCACTGTGTGTAGAGGCGCAGGACAGGAGGGCAGAAAGTCAGCGCAGAGAGACGACCAGGAAAGGCAAACAAAGAGAGAACCGTTACTGGCCTCGGGCTTAATCGGGATCGGCGGTTGCAAATCACGGGGGATCCCAGCATACCGTGGTGGAATAAATTGGCTGTCAACCTGAAGAACTGGTACAGAGAGTTAAAGCTTGTTATTGCAAAGCCCCGGTGTCGTCTCCATTTCTTCTGCGTCACAGCCTGCCCTGACAGACTTTTCAAATCCCAACGGTCGCTCTGGGGTCTCGCTCCACCTGTGGGGAGCAAGAACACCTCAGCTGCGATATCATCATCTGCCCCAGGGAACACAACATAGTGGAGGCCCACATAGCCGCAAAACCACAGATGGCATCACGAACTTTATTTTATTTTAAAAACAACTCTTATCATCATCCCCTTTATTTATTAAATGACACCGCCAGGGTCATGGAGCCGGACCCCATCACCGCTGACATCCCCAGACCAGTCCGGCCCGGTTCCGAGTACCACCGGCCCTGGAGTGGGACGTGTCAAATGTACTGTAGCTTTTTACCTATTTATCGCACTACCCTGGGTCTCCATACTCTCTCCACCTTTCCATTTTTTTAAAGTGTCGTTCCCAAAACTAAATTCCATAAACAAGAAGTGGTCTTGCAAGTGATTTCCAGAGAAGCAATATTACCTTCAAGGGGTTGTCCACTACTTTTACATTAAAGGCCTATCCAATGTCTGCTCAGCCACAGTCCGACAACCAACAAACCGATCAGCTGTGTTAGATGCCAGCAGCGGCAGCAGGCAGCCAGAAATTCTCAGTTCCGGAGCTGCCCATCTTTTGATAGCAGCCGCGGCTGGATACTGCACATGCACCATCTATTGATTTGAATGGGAGGTGGATGTGCAGTACCCGGCCGCGGCCGTTATCAGCAGATGGGCCAGCTCTGAAACTGATTATTTCCGGCTGTCTGCTACTGCTGCCAGAGGAGAGGGTGCAGGGTGTTGGACCCCGGGAGTTCAGACATTGATATCGTATCCTAAGAATGAGCCAGCAATGTAAAATAGTGGACAACCTCATTAAGTCTCTTCTGCAAGATTTTAAAATGTGACCATCGCTTTAATTGTGAAATCATAAATCAATAATACACCTGAGAATAAGCAACTTTGTAATATATTTTATCAGAAAAAAATGTCTTCTTTCTCCTCCTGGACTGATCATTCATTCTGAAGATTCTCAATTCCCTTGTAAAATCTGTCTTCACTGAATATAGATTTTTATATTACTAAGATAACAGATGACAGGTGTTTTTAACAAGATTTTATGCAGAAAGGAGGGGAGATGGGGAAGGAGGAGATCTGCCTCAGGCTCCTCTCTCCTTCATGTCCCTCCTTTCTATAATACAATTTTGTCAGTAGAAACTGCTATCTCCCCCCTCAGTAATATAAAAATCTTTCTTCTGAACCTTCGGTCATCTACAGTGCACCTAAGGGGGTCGGGAAGTGTCCAGCCTGCTTTTGAAGCACAAGATACACTTCCAAAATGAGCCACGCACATGCATAAGTCTTCCATAAGCTGCGGTGACGCTGGCTTATAGAAATCATGTTATCATGCCCACAGGGGCATAATAACAGGGAAAGAGGACATACTAGTCTGGGGAAACAACTAGTAACAGGCCTAATTAGCATAGGGAAAGTGAGATTTATCAGTAGAGTTGAGCGAGTACCTAACTATTTGCACTTGCTATACTCATAACGGGTACTGTCTAATACTCGCGTATCCATTCCGAATAGCGCGTGCAATGCAAGTCAATGGGGAATACTCACCATGTAACGAGTAACCCAAATGCCGCATTATTCGCTACTCACACGAATAGTACGGCATTCAGGTTACTCATTACTTTGCAACTTTTTCCCCATTGGCTTTTGTTGCACATGGTATTTGGAACGAATATGCGAGTATTAGACAGTACTCATTATGATGAGCATAGTGAGTATGAATAGTTATATTCTCTCAACTCTATTCATTAGTCATTTTATTAAACATTAGTGAATAGTGTTATACAGGGCTGGAATTGAGCATACAGCTATGAATGCTGCTGGGTTGGAGGCCATAGGGGACCTTACAGGTTCCTTTAGGCTATGTCCGCACTTTACGTCGTCGTAGTTGCAGTTCTAAACGCATCCTCTGGCAGAAATTGTTTTCAGAATCAAAAAAAGCATGTAAAACGCTAGAATTTTGATGTTGATTGCATTTTGACTTTTCTCATTGACTTCAATGTTATCAAAACGCAGCCCAAATGGAAAAAACAACTGACATGCTGCTTCTTTGAACGCTGAGTTTTTGCCCAAATTTATGCAAATTAAACGCAGCGTTTTGAAAAGCAAAGTGCGCACAATAAAGCCCTATTTTCCATTGACTTTGCTTGAAAATCAAAACGCAAGCATTTTGGCATGAAAACGCTGCAGTTCAAAATGCAGCTGAAACGCAGGTAAAAATGCAAAGTGCGCACACAGCCTAAATATAAAAAAAAGTCACCAAAAGTGGCCAACCAAATTAAAGGGATAATTTCAGTGTGGCACTCTTCTCCATGGTCTGTGTCTGGTATTGCAAATCAACTGAAATAACTTTAGTTGCAATACCAAAAACAACCTGTGAACAAGAGTGGCGCTGTCTGTTGAAAAGAAAAAAAAACTTTTCTTTAATAATAGATAGTAAATAAAAAAATGTTTAAAAATTTTGGATAAGTATACAATATGCATGGTATAATCCACACTCAATTGAACCGATAGGCTACTAGTTATGTGTATATAACAGGTGCACTTTAACTCTACAAAACCACAAAACGGAAACAAAGCATCCATTAGACATTCGTCTTTGTCAGGAACAAATCACATTTCCTGGTATTCCCATTAATAACAAACGATCTGCTGAAGTCAAGTAATGGGGGCAAAATGTTAAAGGTTTCTTTGTTATGAAACTGCTTCATTGGCTAAACAATGAAAAATTAAATTTCCTTTGTCTGGAAAGTGTCCAAATTAAGGAAAAAAAAGGGAAAAAACGGATAATCTTTATTTCCTTACTTCTAGTACAAATATAAACTTTAGTAATTAAACTTTTCACCTTTGCAAGTAGCTGACTGCGTATTCCTGCACAGTGGGTGGTTTGCACGGCAGACATATTGACTTGGAACAATATACAAAGCCGAAATCCCAATCTGGAATGTAGCTAATGTAACAATGTATATCTCTAGTGCCACTCACACATCCTCCGCTCAGATTTGCATATATTTTGCTTTCTAAATGAAACACATAGCGGTACCGTAATTAACTGCTCCAAGACAGCAAAATGCACAGTCAGGAAAAATAATATTGAAGATGAGAAGTCGAAAATTTCCATAATTATTGATATTTTACGTGAAAGAGAACGTCGACACTTTAGAAGTCTCGAAAATATTTAGAAGAAAATGAGAAAATTAACCTTTGGGGAAGGGTCAGCCAGAATAATGAAGTTTTGGGGATTTATAAAGGATTCTCCGAGAACAGTTATCAGCATTAAACAAAACTTTCTAAATGCGGATCAATTTAAAGATAATGTAAAAGTGGTTACTGGATACTGTCTAGGTAATTATGAGTTGGGAAAAAAAGAAACCGCTCACAATTAAATCATTATAAACTTAGTGACAAGATCTCAAAATCGGTAACTCTTCATTTTCTCTGAGCGCGACATAGAGAAGGCTTGGTAGATCATTGTTTCTATTATTACTGGAATTACTGAATACTGTGAATGCTTGTGTCATGCAAGGTATCGGAAAGTACCAAGCAAGTGACGAAAGGGAAGGGAAGGTGACCCCAGTGTCTAGGGAATGCTACCTACTGCTGGTCCCTGGGTCCCTCACAACCCTAGATAGGTTCTGCACCTATATGCTGAGCCGGAGACTTGACCCTAGATATCCCTAGTGCTGGTCCCTAAATATGGAAAAGGACGGATGAGCTCTTCATCAACCCCATTAAACGCTAAAGGAAAAGAGAACGAAGACAAACAAGGGAAAATATATGAACTACTTATCCACAGATGACTCAGGCAGGAGTTCAGCAAAGTTTCAGCAACGCATCTACAGATGAGTACAAGCCACCTTCTTGCAACCAGAGCTAGATTGAACTGAATAATATCAGCAGCACCAGTCCAGGGGAGAAGGGAGTATTTAAGCACCAAGAAAATACTGATGATCAGCAGCTTAATGGAAGGAACAATAGAAAGTCAGGGAGCATTTTGCACAGCCAAGCGCTGTGACCTTCTATTGCCAGAAACCACAAGACTGTCTGTCCCCGTGACAGCTTGTCTCCATATGTAATAGACTAGGGATTGACAAAAAGCACATATAGGGCATTAACCAGCACACGGTTTTATTGTGTCATTTTGCACACAATGGGCATTTTCAGTTTGGCTGGCAGCATTTCTTTTAAATTTGTATTATTTAATCTAGAAGACTGTCTCTGTCTACATCTTTATTGTAGTTCCACTGAGGAAGAGGTCTGTTTTACCTAGAAACATGTTGGGATCAAACTACAATCCATTCCTATTAGTCTGAATCCTGTAAATTCTTCACCAACAGCACAGCATATCCGTATTTCTCCCTTTTTGATGCAGGTCTCCATATATAGACTGTTCTTTACATCATGGATAGGTTTACTGTAAGCCATCAAATTGTGAAGTTAAGTCATGGTATTCCCTTGGCTACACAATGTCCCAGCGGTGACTGACAGCCCCATAGAGACCCCATATACAGTACATTGGATAGCTGGGTGTCAACAGCCATCTCTCCTGACTCCCCCATACAAAGGAAAGCTTGCTCTTGTGTTCTCTATGAGAGAGCCACTGCCTGAACGAAAAGACCAATTGTTGGAATCCAACAGACCAGATCTTCTTCAACATCATCTGGATGGAGGAAAGTGTGAAGAACCACATACACATTGGAGTGTTGGCCGATTATGCCACTGATATCGATAGGTTAACACAATTTTAGGGCACTTAACAGCTGGGGTCGGAGATAACGTATACAGTAAAGGCCCAGTCACACACAACGACTTACCAGCGATCCCGAAAATGATGCGACCTGATAGGGATTGCAGGTAAGTCGCTTGGAGGTCGCTGGTGAGATGTCACAGTCAGACCTTACCAACGATGCAGGAACGATACAGGTCACAGTAGCGACCTGTATAACGATCTCAGCAGTCACTGTCACAGAAACCGTGACTCAGCAGCGATCTCGTTATGTGTGACGGTACCTTAATGCTAAACCTCTTGATAGCAATTGAGTGGTTCCACTGTCAGCCGAAAACCTAACAAAGGTCTCTAGGCAAATCATGGCAATATGCAAGGTCTATTAGTTTTGTAGTTGACTATTGATAGGCAATAATCTTTTAATGTACTGATTAGGACAAAGCAATGTATTGGTGATCAGAAGATGGAATTGTGGAATCCTATTGGGACTAAATAAGTAATAAATGAAAAAAAAATTCAATACTCAGTACATTTGGGGATGTAGTAGCCCCCCTCGGGCTATGCAAGTTATCTACTCAGCTTTCCAAAGGTAGGTGTTAAATATGGTCAGGCCCAGAGAGGGACATACATAGAAATCATGGGACCCCAAAGCAGAAATTCTAATTGAGCACCCCCCACCCCAAAAAAATGAATTATTATTCTGCTGGGTCACATAAGAGCACATCTCACAACTTTGCAGCCCTTACAAAATAACTTTATTCTTATTCAAGCCCCTAGATTCCCCATTGCACCCATATAGTTTTATGCCAACATAAGTGCCCCACAAACACTGTATGATACCTCCACTGTGAATTCCTCCATAGTTTAGTCCACATGCACAGTTTGATGACCCTACTGTACCCTCCTTCAACTACCCTGACAAAGCATGGTGACCAAACCACAGTATGATCCCCAACTGACCCCCACACAGCCTTCCATGCAGTGTAATGGACCTATACACAGTATAATGGCCCACACCCCTCTTCACACTATATAAAGACTCCCACTAGCCCTCCATACAGTATAATGACCCCAGCACAACTCTCAACACAGTATGACGGACCCCACACAAATCTTCACATTGTATAATTGCTTGCATACAGTATAATGGCCCTCAAATTGTCAACCATAAAATATAAAGGCTCCCTCATAGCCCTCCAAATATTAGAATGATCCCAACATTCCAAATAGTATACTGGCGTCCACTTAGCCCTCCAAATAGTATAATAGCCTCCACAAAGCTCTTTAAATATTATAATGGCTCCAACATAGCCTTCCATATAATATAATGGGCCCTACAGCTGTCCATATAGTATAATTCACACTGTAGTCCTCCACATAATATAATGGGCCCCACATAGTCCACCATTTGGTATAATGCACCCCCCATAGTCCTCCATATAGTATAATGGGCCCCATATTGTACTCCAAATAGTATAATGAACCAACCATAGTCCTCCATATAGTATAATGAGCCCTACATAGTATTCTACAGTATACAAGCCCCATAGTCCTCCATATATTATAATGCACTCTCCATGGTACTCTGTCGCGGGCGGGGAGGAGGGTGTCAGCACACCGCGCTCACCCCTTCTGCTCGGGTCCGGCTGCTCAGTGGTGGCTCGAGCCGTAGGCCGGATCCCGGGGGTTTTTCTCGAGCGGCGCTCCTCGCCCGTGAGTGAAAGGGGGGTTTGGGGTGTTGGGATAATGTCCGTGACGCCACCCACGGTTGTGGTGATGTGTAGCATCACCGCTGCTCGATGCGGGGATCCCGGGGATGGTGAAGGGGAGCAGCTAGGTGTTGTGTTGCCCCTCCGTGGGTAGGGGTTGGTGATCCCGGGGCCCGGTGATGGCTTGGGAGGTGCAGGGCCTGGTGGGCGCAGGGACGCGGGGGCAGCGCTGTGCCTTGCGGCACTGTGGTACTCACTCAGCCTGAGACGTGGACACAGTTTGTACGGTAAACCAAACGGCTGGTAGGACGGTCCCACAGACGGCTGCTTTGCTTTCCCGGTAGGTGACGGTGATGTCCCTTTTCCTTGCACCTGTATGTATGGTTGGTTGCGATGGGTCCCCACCGGTAACCCGCTCCCCGGCTTCAAGCTGGGCTGGAAGAGCACTACACTTTGCCCGCAGGCGCTGGCCCTCAGAGACTGGTGCCCTGGCGGTGGCGGTGTCTCTGTCGTACAGGTTGAGCTGTTGCCTTCAATCGGGACTTGGTTGTTGGGGGATCTGCGTCCCCTTCACTGACGGATTCGGGAAATTTGGCGACTCCTAGCCTTGCCGGGGTCCGAGAGGCCCCTGCCCTGGTGCTGACTGTCCTTCGGAACACTGCTCCAGACCACCGGGCACACAGCCTACGGGGTCCTTCCAGGAACTTCCGAACTGTCCCCCTCCAGACAGTCACCGCCGTCGCTGACCTTGCTGATCTGGCCCTACACAAAGCTGGACCCTTCAGGCTTTCCTTCCTTCTTGTCACCTCACTTGCTTTCCTCCTTTTTCCTTTACTTCTTCACTTTCACTACTTGTTTACTTTAGCCCTGTCTGGGCTACTCCTCCACTCCTTCTACTTCCTCCTCCCTGACTAGACTGCCTGGTACTTCCTGCCTCGAGAGCTGTGATCTCCTTGGTGGGCGGAGCCAACCGCCTGGCCCACCCCCTGGTGTGAATCATCAGCCTCTGGAGGAAGGCAACAAGGATTTGTGGTTCAGCTTAGGTGTGCCTACCTGGGATGTGGGGTGTGGTGGTGTGTGACCTGTGTCCCCTGGCTTGCCCAGGGCGACACACTCCATGTATTATAATTAGTGATGGGTAAACCCCAACGTAGATATCTGAAATCCAACTGCATTTTTATTAAAAAAAAAAACCCAGTTCAGGACCGGAATTAATTCTGCACATCTGCTGAATCATCCACTGTAAAAAGGTGGTAGAAAGGGCAGGGGGGATAAGAGCAGGCGTGTTATACTTACCAAGTTTCCCGTGCGGCTGAATCATTAAGTGCACGGCCACTCATTAACCTCATACATATTCACTGCTGCCCTCGCCCACCGACAGTCCCGTAATCTGGGAATGGTTGCAGTCAGACCACGCCCCCACCCTGTGTGACAGCGTTTCTGACTGCTTGGAATCACACACACTGTCAGACTGGCTTAAAAAGTCTCCTTAAGGAGAATAGTGTTCCCCCGTGGTCCCCACAAAGCTTCTCATGAGCCAGATCAGACACCCCATACTTTGCACTGACGAGGGGCAAGCACCCCGAAACACCGTGTCTGCAAATTGGGATGATGATCTGGCATATATTCTAAGTCAGGGTTCCCCAACTCCAGTCCTCAAGGCCCACCAACAGTGCATGTTTTCAGGATTTCCTTAGCATTGCACTGCTGTTGGAACCAGCACCTGGGCAGGTAATTACATTAACACCTGTGCAATACTAAGGAAATCCCAAAAACCTGCACTGTTGGTGGGCCTTGAGGACTGGAGTTGGGGACCTCTAAGTCTTATGCAAACGATTGTTAAAAATCCACATTTGACTTTTAGAATCGCTACTTCCAATAGGTGGCGCTGCGCTAGAGTTTGTCTCCTTTACTGGAGAGACAATTTTCATATTTATAGTGATGTAAAAATAAATACATTTAAAAAATTGGCATAGGATACCCCATATTATGGTAACTAGCACAGATAAAGCATATGGGTAAAGGCTGCAGCCCACAGCCGTGTGCTTATCTTGGCAGTGTATCAAAATAAGAGGAACCCATGGGGCTTTTTTATATCATTTAAATAAACAATTTTAAAAAACATCATGCGTTTCCCCCACCCCCAATTGTAATGCCCAGCTACAATAAAGCCAACAGCTGGGGACTGATATTCTCAGGCTGGGGAGGCCCTTGGTTATTGAGCCCCACAACCTAAGAATAACAGCCTTCAGCCACCCAGAATTGTTGCATTCATTAAATGCGACAATTTCGGCACTTTACCCTGCTCATCCCAATTATCCTGGTGCGGTGGAAATCGCAGTAAAATAAGGGGTTATTGACAGCTCACACCTGCCATTACTACATACTGTTTGGGTACATCTTGTTGTGGTGAATAGCTTATGCTTTTTTGAAAAATTTTAACCCTTCAGATGCTACAGAGAAATTAACACAAAGTGGAATGGAAAAAAAATTACTCTAAAATATTGCTTAGCCCCATTTTTTCCCTTTTACAAGAGATAGCAGAACAAAACAGACACCATAATTTGTTACCCAGTTTCTTATAAGTGGGCTGATATTCCTCATGTGATCAACAACATCTGCTTGAACAGGACTTAAAATGGAAGGAGCAGTAATTGAACTTTGGAACACAAATTTGGCTGAAATAGATTGTGTGCACCATGTTGCATTGGCAGGGCCCCTGATGTACCAAAACATCAGAAACACCCACAAGTGACCCCATTTTGGAAATTAAACCTATGAAGAAATTCACAAAGGGTGTGTTGAGCATTTTGAACTTATCGTGCTTCACAGAAAAAGAACATTGTTTTTTCAGGTAAAATATTGTTTTAGCCCCAAATTTGTAACTTTAAAAATGGATAATAGGGGAAAATAGACCCCATAATTTGTTATGCATTTCCTTCCAAACACAGTGATATCCCATGTATAATGTTTGGCCATATGGCAAAACCCAGAAAGCAAATTTTTGGATCATAAATTTGGATACCATGTTACATTTGCAGAGCCCCTCAAGTGCAAAAAAAGCAGAAACACTCAAATAGGACTCCATTTTGAAAACTAAACCATATAATGAATTTATCCATTGGTGTACTGAGCATTTTTAACCCACAAACTACACAGTATTTTATATAAAAAAAGACCTATATATGACCTCTAGTTTTCAATCATTAAGTATAATAAAGTCTACCAGTAGGCAAGATTTATGCAAAATTATTACAATTTTTTTTTTTTTTGAGTATAGAACACAGTGCATGAAGTGTCAAATTATAATCGTATACAAAGATAGCAGGGCAGTGTGATAGGTCTAAAAGAGATGTTATATGTATAACATGGAGCGGGTCATAGAATGAATCAAGCAATAATTGTATGGTGTATTTCACAGTTTGGTGCTTTTTAAAGAAGTTGCGGACAAGAAATGAATGGTCATTTACTACCTGTGCCATACCAAGATCCCCTGTCCAAGATGCAGGCACGGATGCCACCCACCGTACAAACTGTCATCACATGTTTGCAAGCACCATCAGCACCAACGTCCAATTCTTTCTCCCAGTGCAGCATTCAGCTGTCCCTACCCCAGGCTTTGCAACGTAAACGTAAACACCCAGTAACTTACCTACACACCCAAACACTAAACGGGCACATGTCCAGACTTGGCCTGGAAATGTTGCCAGTTAGGCTTGTGGACACCGAGGCTTTCTGTACCCACATGGTGGCAGCCTTCCCTTGGTACTCACTCCCTATTTTTCCTGGTGAGCAGACACACCACCCTTGTCCTGACAAAAGCAATTACTGGGAAGGTCCATTTACGACCGACATGTGGACACGTGTTTGTGGCCAAAGACATTACCTGTCCCTGACAGCACACTGGGTTAACCTTGTGGAGGCCGGGGTAAAGTCAGATCCTTGGATGACCCATGTGCTACCGATGCCGAGGATTTTTGGCCCATCAGAGTATCTTCCACCTCTTACTCCATATATGTAACGTGCATGAGTGAGGCCACCACAAGCCAGGCTTACCCTGGAGGGGCGTGACCAAATGCCCACCAGGTATTCACCAGAGCCTCTGATGGTGAGGTTGGACAAGGTTGCCAGTAGCATCTAGTACCCAGACTGCAGAAGGTGACCTCAGGCCTCAGGGATGCAGGTACAGACATGGGACCAGAATAGGAGCTGGAAGAAAATGTGGGCAACCACGTCAATGAGTACATTGGCATCCCTGCAAGGAAAAAGATGCGGGCTAGTGCAGGGACGCCGGCGTTACAATATCAACAGGGTCATCATGCGGCCCTCGTTCCAAATTTTTACAGGGTCATGAGGCCACCCTGGCTCCACATTTTTAGACGATGATCAGGCCATCCTCACTCTTAATTTTTAGAGGCTCATCAGGTGGACTTTACTCTTAATTGTTAGATGCTTATCAGGCCACAATCACTTTCTATTTTTGTAGGGTCATCAGGCAGCCCTCACTCTTAATTTTAGAAAACATAGGTGACAAAAAAATTTAAAAAAATGAAGAATTTTTATATATACCTGTCTCTGGTGCTGCTGTTTCTGCCTTTGCTGTTACTTCTAGACCTGCTCATTATGCCTCATGAATATTCACTGCACTCAACACAGACCCGGAAGTGACAGCAGCGTGGGATACAACAGCACTGGGGACAGATAAGTATATAAGTTCATGCTGTCCGTGTGCTATCCGCATGTCACATAGATAGCACAGAGACAGCACATGTATAACACATACGCACCTACACCACGGACCGTGAAACATGTGTTTGTTTTACGTGGACGTGTGAAGGAGTTATTACGCATTTTTCAGATCGGTTGGGATTTGGGTTTTGAAACCCCAAAGATTGTTGAAAAACAAGGGTGGAAAAAACTCCAAAATTATTAACTCTTTCAGTCTCCACTCAGGAATTAGCTTTTCACATACATACATGCTCTTCCATGGGTCATCGTTTTAAGTCATCCATCCAAGTTATTGGGTCCTTGAAAATAAATACCGGAAAGCATTCAGATGTCAATTGGATTTTATCCTAGTTCTCTCCTCATTTTAATGGTTAATGGCCTTGGTAAGAAAAGCTCAGAAAATGTATTTATTTACTTATTTTTGCTTACAAGATAAATACTACAAAGATGGTAATGTGATGCCCCTGGACTAGTCAGGGCATCACAGGGTACTGCACGCTCTTTATATCTTAGTGCAGGACTCAACACCCCATGGTTCTGGGTTCCCAACTTAAGGTACTGCCTCTATCAGCATCCAAATCCCAACCACACCTCACACCACACACTGTCAGACACACCAGTGGGCTGCTGAGCTGGACCGCCCACCTAGGGGTCAGGCAGACTGCTGGGAGGGAAGTAGGGCAGAACAGAAGAAGCTCCCAGAGAGTGAGGAGCTGGGAGTAGCAGCTCCCTAGTGTAGTGGTAGCCCTCGAGTAGTGAGGAGCTGGGGAGTGTGTGGCTCCCTGGGAGTTAAAGGTTGGGTCGCAGACGGTGGTCTGGGACCGGAGGAGTCGGAGACCCGGTCGCAGGGTATTGAGGCTGGGTGCCTGGACCCAGTCTTGGAGGACGGAAGGCATCTGAGTCTCATTACCGGTCCAGGACCAAAAGTACGGCGGGGTACTGGACCCTAGGTCAAGGAGTAGCTTCAGGCAACCCGGCAATTAACCTGTGGAGGATAGTAACTTTATGGACTGTCCCGATGAAGCTCAGAGATCAGGAGCACCAGCGCAATGAGGGGGATAGGGCTTTCCAACCCAAGCAGTCCAGAGAAATCCCAAGCGTGAGCCCTTGAGAGCACAGCTCCACTACCAACAAAGAGGGAGCGAGGCCCAGACAGCTTTATGCCAACGGCCACCAGAACACTTCTAATTTGTGCATGGAGACAGGCTCCGGACCATCCGGCAGTACTATAGGGGACAGATACCCGGACAGGCTCCCCCAAGAGGGCAGCGGCACCCAGAGACTTGGTTCAGCTTGTTGTCAGTGTCTGCTTTGCGGTCGCATCATCACCAACACTGCCTGAGTGAGTACATGGTCCTCCCCTGCGTCCAATCCGCACCACGCTCCCCAACACAACCATCCAGAGTCCTGGGGCCTCCCCTACCCGTGAAGGGAAACGTCATCTGGCTGCCCCCACTCCATCTCCCCCGGGTACTCCCATTGGCAGCGGCGGTACTCCCCTTACCGTGAACCACGGGTGGTGTCACGAACTCTTATCCCCTGTAAACACCCCCTTTTACATTCGAGTGGTCGCAAGTCCCCGGGTGCGGAGACACTCAAGCCACAGCAGACCCCCCCGATCCGAGCGGTTTGACTGCTGCAGGGGCGGCACAGTAAAGGCAGAGATATGGATTAAAAATCGATGAAAGTTGGGATGCAGGAAACTGTGATGAAAAATAGTCTATTTTCTTCTCAAAAGCAAAAAATAATGTTTTAATGTGGCCTTTTAGATTTTATTAAAAATTGTAAACATTTTTCAAAAAAACACCTGAAGGCGGCGAATGGGAGTAGACCCACTGGACCACAAGGGGAACCCAGGCTTACCGTCTAGTAGGAAGGGCTGTACTGCTATGATCCAGAACCATGGAAGACCACCATAAATCATTGGTAAAAAGTGGCAAGAGCATTGGCAACTAATCTGGCCGCCATCCCCTTACTAACCATCAACACTAGAAGTAGCCGAGGGGAGAACTAATATCCTGTGCACCGCGAACCCAGCCAGAGATCTAGCTATCCTAAAGGAAGGAAAGAAGAATAACTCTCTGCCTTAGAAAATAGATAAAGAATAGCAAGCCCCCCACATTCAAAGACTGCGGTGATATAGGAAAACACAATACACAGATAGATGCTAGGATTAGCAAAAAGGTGAGGCCCTACTGACTAAATAGGACAGGATAGGAGAGGGACTGATGGTGGCCAGAGAAAAACCCTACAAAAATCCAAAAACCTGATAGTACAAAAAGCCCTCAGATCGCTAGATCTGAAATCCATCCTATACCAGGCGCTCTTGTCATACCAATGAACAGAAAGCAGGAATCATTACAATTCAAGAAGCAACAAACACATGGACTTATAGGAGCAATACTCCAAACATAGCTGCAGGGAGCTTCCCAGCTAAGCAACTGAGAAGGAAGATCCCTGTATGCAAATAAACTGACAACCACAGTAAATGACAAACTCAGATAAGAGCAAAAAGAACCAAACAACAAATAAAGAGCCAAGCACTTATCTGGGGTAGATGTGGTCTGGATCAGGATGAAGCAGGCTGGTGAACAAAGAACAACTGACATCCGGCATAGCCTGCCAGCAGACCAGGGTTTAAATAGGCCGAGTGTTAGCAATGGAAACGCCCATTGCTCAACACACCTGGTCTCTGTCCAAACCATTCCTGGCCACAAGAGGGAGCCTCACAGCAGCAAAAGCATAACTGACATTCACAACACTGTACTAAGCGTAAGCACTTGCCGCAAGGCAGAATGCCAGGTACCACTCCCAGGGAAGTAACTGGGACTATGGCAGCTGAGCAGAGCAGGGAGACAGCAGGACAGATAGGACAGACACAAGAGAGCAGGCACAGTCTGACTGGGGAATGGCTGGACAGGCAGAGACATGTATGGAACTTTCGGTAGGGGTCATCAAGCTCAGGACATCTCTGGTCATCAGGGTCCAGGTCAATAGGCACAGATTACCAGGCATGGGACATCAGGCGTGGGACATCGGACATAAGTGCAGCTGGGATGGCTGAGACAGACAGGTGCAGGATACAGGAAGGTACGGACAGAGGTGCAGAATACAGGAAGGTACGGACACAGGTGCAGAATACAGGCTGGTACCAGGGAACAGACACAACAGATTCAGGGAAACAGATAGGCCACACACAGCAGAGCAGAACTGATTGCATGTAGGACTGGTGCTGAAAGCTGGAGGAACCAAGCAGATAGACAGCACCAACACACAGCTAGGATCAAATAATAACAAATTGCTCTGGCCCCTTTCATTGGGGGAGCGGGGAGCCTTAAATACCTGGTGCCTCCAAGTGATAGGCTGGAGACACCTTAGCAAGATGCGCATGCTTCCTCTTAGGTCCCCTTCACACGTCCATGAAAATCACGCACGTGTTTCACGGACGTATCAAAGGTGTGTTTTCCCCCTCCGTGAGCCATGTTTATGGCACTACGTGTGTTCCCTGTGTGTTATCCGTGATAACACACGGAGAACGAGAACTTTCTACTCACCTGTCCCTGGCTTTGCTGTCTGTGGTGCTGATCTTCAGTCTCCAGCCTTGCCGACTCCCCGCTGCTGCTTCTGCCACAGTGAAGTGAATATTAAATGAGCATAATGAGTGGCAGTCGGCAGCAAGTGACAGCAGCGGCAGAGACAGGAGGGCAGGAGAAGGTGAGTAAAGATTTGTTATTTTTTTCTCTGACACGTGAGTTTTCTCCGGCGCGTGTCACACGGGACCGCATCCACATTACATCCGTGTGGTACTTGTGCGGGACGCATGACACCCGTGCTGCTGGAGACAAATGGACATGCATCCGCGTGGAGCACACGGGCTCACGTCTGCTCCACACGGAGGCACGGGCCAATGGCTGCACACGTGCATGCACATAAACTCATTGATTTTAATGGGTTTACATGTGCCCGTGTCTCCGGCATAAGCGGGCACGGACCTAGCACGTACCGGAGACACGTGCGTGTGAAGGGGGCCTTAAAGGACAGGAAGCGTGCACATGCACCCACTAGGCTGGAGAGCAGGAAACCCCACGCAGTATGCGCAGGACCTGGGACCTAGGCAGGAGCCAGAGACCGACACACGTGAACATCCGAGGGTGGAGGCCAACTGGGGACTGCACCATATGTTGGCAGCAATGAAGGGACACAGAGGACTACGCAAAACTTGGGCAGCCATGCAGGTAAGCAAAGAACTGCGAAGCACAAGGATGGCCATGCAGGGAAGAGGAGAGTATAAGAACAATGATGCTATAAGGCCGAGGAGCGTTAGCACACTAGGGAAGCCAGCGCTACACTTCTGTTGGGCCACAAGCTGGTATAGAAACCCATAGGCACTTTATAATCACAGTCACTGTTGAAAAAGGCATGTAAAGAGCTAAACGGCCAACTCATTCTGGCCCTGATCATCGGAGCAATGTGTCAGATTTATTTTGTACTTTACACCCATTGCTGATGACACATCTTCAACACAACAGAAAGGGGGGAGGGGTATCTGCTTTTCTTTAAAGGGGTTGTTATGATGTTTCCATAATCACGCAGACTGAAGTTTTGTTCAATCTATACCAGTCCATCCAGGCCACTCCTCCACTACTCCAGTCTTTGTTAGTTGGTTGCAGCAGTGATGTCACATCTGTAGCGATTGTAACTGCTGAGGCCAATCCCAGGTTTAGTGATACTCGTAGAATTGGGACAACCCCTTTCAGTAAGTTAGTATATTCCTGTAACCTTAACACGTTCACACATTCGGTATTTAGTCAGTAAATTGCCTCAGTATTTGTAGCCAAAACCATAAGTGAAACAATCAGAGCAAACGTATAATAGAAACACGAGCACCACTGCTCTATTTATCACCCACTCCTGGTTTTGGCTTACAAATACTGAGGTAAAATACTGACCAAATACTGAATGTGTGAACATGGCCCTATAGACTGCAAATGCACCTATAAAAGGGAACCAATTATCAGAATTTTCATATATAAGCTAAAGCCAGTGCTATACTGTCACTATAAGGCTGATTCTCTACATACCTGTAGTGATCAGCTCGGATATTTAGGCTTTCAAATCCAAGAAAGTAAACTTTAAAAAATCATCAGCTTCTTGAGTGGCTGTTGCAACGGAGCAGATAATATATGGGTGGGTATTCATATGGATTCCCGTCCCCCTGCCTGTTGTTCCTCCCTTTCTCTGTTCTCTATGGTAATGTTACTATTCATCTTTTTCTTCACTAAGATGGTGTCGGAGCTGGCGCCTGCGCATAACGTTTATCTCCGGTGCCATCTTTGTGAAGATCCTGGTGTCCTGGGACAGCCCGACGTCCTGTTCTGTAGCTAATTGTTATGATCAGCTGTTCTCCACTCCTGTTGTGACCGCGCGCTCCCGTGGTCACAATGAGAGCTGAAGAAGTGAGGGTGCATGCGCCGCCCTCTCAGCCGCAAGACTAGAATAACAGGGGCTAACACGATCTTCCCAAAGATGGTGCCGGAGATTAGCGCAATGCGCAGGCGCCAACTTGGATGCCATCTTAGTGACAAAAAAGATGAATAGTAACATTAGCATAGAGAACAGAGAGAGGGAGGAACAACAGGCAGAGGGGCGAGAATCCTTCTGAATACCTACCCATATATTATCTGCTCCGTTGCAACTGCCACTCAAGAAGCTGATGATTTTTTAAAGTTTACTTTCTTGGATTTGGAAGCCTAAACATCTGAGTTGACCACTACAAGTATGTATAGAATCAGCCTGATAGTGCCAGTATAGCACTGGCTTTAGGTTATATACGAAAACTTGGTGACTGGTTCCCTTTAACATCGATACAAAATAAAATAAAAAGTGACTATTATACATATTCTAGTATTAACCACTGATATTTTTTATACATATAGGACCCAACTAAACCTTTTTTTTAGACTAAATGCCCAATTTTGCTATTGTTGATGCTGTGAAATTCTCAGCTTCCAGAAAACATAATATAAATTTATCCTCTGGTGTTCTTACTATTAGGACACATTTCTACCAATACCGACATGTACTCTCAGCCCAAACTAATTAAGATGCCAAACTCCTGTCCTTCTCCGCTAATGCACCTCACCTGGAAACCGTAGGTCACCGCACAGCTAGATGCTAGTTTCAACAATCTTACAAAATTCATAGAATTTCTTTGTATTAGTTTTGTAGGAATATATTACACGCTGCTGCCACAATAACTATGTGATAATTACACCGCGTTGAAGGTCAACTAGCCCATGAAGGTACCTATTATTGTCAATCATTGTGGTCCCCAAAGCTGTATCCCGTGTACAAGCCAGTATAATAAAAGCACAAAGCATATTTAATGAAGTTAATGAGTTAAAGATGAATTAAATCAGAAGGTGTGCGCATTATCCAAGCAGACAACACAAGATCACATTCACCCTAAAGCCAATTAAGGAATAATCTCAGCGTAAATAGGAGCAGAGGGGAATAATGGACAGGGACCAGAAGAAATGTCATAAAAATAATGAATTCTGAGATTTTCCCATCCATAGTGTTTTTCCATTAGATTGCACAATTTCAAATTTCATATCACTACAGTCAATAAAAATTCACAGAGTAAACATTTGCTCTCCAGGTACCTTATCTATACAAAATGAGTCAAATATTTATTTAGCTCAAGAATTTAAAGACTAGGAGAGATTAAGAGAAAGCAAATGTCAGGAACCCAGGAGACGTTCACATTCCAGGTTTTCATACAATATCTAAATATTACATCGAAATGATGTAAAATGCACATATACTTTATATATAATTACACTTTTGTGTTTTTATCGTAAGTAAAATTTATTGACTTTCTATATTACGCTAAAATTTACTCTGCACTGATAAAGTCACTAAGAGAAAAATAGGAGAATGAAGGGTTTATATATTACTTTAAATAAGAGAAACTCTTAAAATATGGATTTAATTAACTTTGCAGGACTTTAAGGCTGTGTGCTCACGATCAGTTTTTAGTAGTGGAGGAGTGTGATTTCCTAGGAAAAAAAAAACTCCAACCCAAAAAGATAATGTTTAAGAAGCTGGAAAGACAGAAAGGTGCAAATGGTGTCTTACCTGGTATTACGAGAGTAAGGCTATGTGCGCACGTTGCGTAAATTCATGCAGTTACGCTGCGCTTTGCAGCGCAGCGTAACTGCATGCGTCCTGCGTAACCTGCACAGTCTATGGAGATTGTGCAGGGGCCGTGCGCACGTGGCGTCTCAGAGCGCAGCGCTTCGGCTACTGCCGAAGCGCTGCGCAAAAAGAAGTGACATGTCACTTCTTTCCTGCGCTTTGCCGGCAGCTCCTGCTCTGTCTATGGCAGGAGCTGCAGGCAGAGCGCATGGAATCGGCGCTCACTACGGACATTTCTGCAGCAATCTAAAGCGCACATGTGCTCTTCAGATCGCTGCAGAAATTTCTGCAGGGCTAGTACGCAACGTGCGCACATAGCCTAAGGCTGCTTTTACACATCCGTTTTTTGCCGTGTGGCACAATACAGCGCTCTGCAGAAAAAACGCAACCTTTTTTTGGGGTTGCGTTTTCTTCCCGCATAGACTTGCATTAGCGCCGTATTGTGCCGCATGGCCTTGCGTTGCGTCCGTTTTTTGCCGGATGCGGCATATTTAGCCCATGCGGCGGCCGGATGGAACGTTGCCTGGCACGTTTTTTGGTGCGGCGAAATAACCGCATCGCGCTGGATCCGGTGCGATGCGGCGCGATTCACAATGCAAGCCTATGGACGCCGGATGCGGCGTCCTGCGGCAAAAATCGCATCCGGACGCGGTTTTTTGTACTGCGCATGTTCAGTATCAAGCCGCATCCGTCAAAAACTGGACGGGCCGCATAGAAAAACGTATGCAACGGATCCGTTTTTTTCGCCGCATCCGTTGCAGATGTTTTTGAGCCGGATTGTGCCGCTCAGCACAAACAGATGTGTTAAAGCAGCCTAAAGCGATAGGAATCACTAACTTGATGTGGTTGTGTGAGACACAACCACTGTGACAAGCATAGTATAGTCTGTGACAAGCATAGTATAGTACTGGCTGCTGCAGACCTGAGGTTAAAGGGAACCTGTCAGGTCCATGACTGCAGTATTGTAGAGGCTGCACCTCATACTTACAACCACCATGTTACCTTTCCAGGCCCCCCTCCCGCTCCCCAGATCCCCCCCATAAATGACAGACAACCATTTTGGATTAATATGGCCAAATCGGCCTTTATTATAACAAAACAACAATAATAACTTAACATGAAAGGTGAGGAGGTTCTAAGAGCTCCAAAATCTGGCGAAACCATTAATTAAAGGAAAACATTCAGCATTGCCGCCAGCCGCAACCACTATTGCCGGAAAACATAGCCAACCC
This sequence comes from Anomaloglossus baeobatrachus, assembly GCF_048569485.1. Taxonomy (NCBI): domain Eukaryota; kingdom Metazoa; phylum Chordata; class Amphibia; order Anura; family Aromobatidae; genus Anomaloglossus; species Anomaloglossus baeobatrachus. The sequence continues at coordinate 516,408,124 of NC_134358.1, forward strand.
CACCAACTCCTAGGGACCCCACCCTGAAGAGCCCCAAATCCGCCAGGCAATTTTTAACAAGAACTGAGCCAATATGGGAGGTTACATCCACCAGATGTACCACCACCCAACCAGAATTTTCCACCAACTCCAAGAACCCCCTCTGCCCCGCACGCCGAAATGACCCGATAACCATTCACCCCACCCACAAAACAATTTTAAATACTTAAACATTAACTAAACAACCTCGTTCATCAGGGAGGGAGGGCGGGACCTTCAGCAATGGTGTCTCCGTGCAGATTGCGGGCCACCCCCTTTTCTGGACCTTATATATTCCCGTATAGCTGATAACCACCCCCCCAGTGGAACAACCTCCCTCTACACTCGTGACCCCCGAGCCCGTGAAAATGCTCTGCAATTAACCCCTAGTTTGCCCTCCAAAGCTGAGTCATGGGTCACTTCGCCCATGGCTCCGCTTAGGGCTCCGTTTTGCCTATATGCACCCAGAACCACGAGCAGTTCTAGGTTCATATTTCTAATCCCTGCCTAATCGTCCCTGTATACACTAGCATAGATAAAGAGATCTTTAGAAAAAGTATGCTGTATATAAGCGCTCAGTGGCAGTGGCCGCAGCCTATAGTCGCCAAATGTGGTGACAGATTCGCTATAGCTAGTAATTCATAGGGCACATGTAATGGCTTCCTAGGACCGGATTGCCCCCTATGCAGTTCAGGAAGTGCCCTTTAAAGGACCATGAAGACCACAGGATAGTTACATAGTTACATAGTTACTTAGGTTGAAAAAAGACCTAGGTCCATCTAGTTCAACCTTCCTCCACCAGTTCTACATTTAGTCACTAAGTCAATTATAACCAACAATGTTTTGTGTACCGAGGAAATCATCCAGCCCTTTTTTAAAAGCTGTTATAGTATCTGCCATTACTACCTCTTGTGGTAGTGTATTCCACAGTCTGACCGCTCTAACTGTAAAGAACCCTTTCCTATTTAGGTGTCGGAATCACTTTTCTTCCACTCGCAGTGAGTGCCCCCTGGTCCTTAGTACTGTCTTTGGAAGAAATAAGTCATGTGCCAGTCCTTTATATTGACCACACATGTATTTATACATATAAATGAGATCTCCTCTGAGACGTCTTTTTTCTAAGCTAAACATATCTAACTTTTTCAACCTGTCATCATATGGGAGGCCTCCATTCCTTGTAGTAGTCTAGTTGCCCGCCTTTGAACTGACTCTAACTTCTGAATGTCCTTTTTAAAATGTGGAGCCCAAAACTGGATCCCGTATTCCAGATGTGGCCTTACAAGTGATTTATAGAGGGGTAACAATACGTTGGGATCACGGGATCTAATCTCTCTTTTTATACACCCTAAAATCTTGTTTGCTTTAGCAGCTGCTGCTTGACATTGAGTGCTGCTGCTCAGCTTATTTGTAATGAGAATACCCAAGTCCTTCTCCTGTTCTGTAGTCCCGAGTTTACTTCCATTTAATGTATACGCAGCTATAGGATTACTCCGTCCTAGGTGCATTACTTTACATTTATCAACATTAAATCTCATTTGCCAAGTATCTGCCCATTCTGACATCTTATCCAGATCTTTTTGAAATATTGTACTATCCAGGTCAGTTTTTAATATCCTACATAGTTTGGTGTCATCGGCAAAGACTGACACTGTACTATCAATCCCATCCACAAGGTCATTAATAAAGAGAGTAAAAAGAATCGGTCCAAGCACAGATCCCTGCGGCACCCCACTGCTGACTATAGCCCATTTAGAGAATGTACCATTTATGACTACTCTTTGTTTCCTATCTTTTAGCCAATTCCTTACCCAGTTGCATATTGTGTCCCCTAGTCCTTGCTTCTGGAGCTTTAGTATAAGGCTATTATGTGGTACAGTATCAAATGCCTTTGCAAAGTCCAAATAAATCACATCAGCTGCATTACCAATATCCAGGTTTGAACTTACCTCCTCATAGAACCCCAACAGGTTGGTTAGACACGACTTATCTTTCATGAATCCATGCTGTTTGTCAGTTATCATATTATTTTCTGCAATATATTTTTCATGTCATGCCTTAAAATGCCCTCAAAAACTTTGCATACTACTGATGTCAGGCTTACTGGACGGTAGTTGCCTGGATCTACCCTCTTACCTTTCTTAAATATCGGTACCACATCAGCAATCCTCCAATCCTGAGGCACCAACCCTGTTACAAGTGAGTCTAAAAAGATGAGATACAGCGGTCTGTCGATTACGGAGCTCAATTCCCTCAATATTCGTGGATGAATGCCATCTGGCCCTGGGGATTTGTCAATGTTTAATTTACTCAGACGTAGACGTACTTCATCTTGTGTTAAATTAATTATATCGGGTGGTGGACTTTGATTTTTCACTTGTTGAATGATCCCTGGTACAGTCAGTTCCTTGGTGAATACAGATGAGAAATGCCTATTTAATATCTCAGTCTTTTGTTTGTCCTCTATAACTAACTTGTTATTATAGTTTAAGGGGCCGATACTATCCTTTGTTTTCCTTTTGGCATTAATGTATTTATAAAAGATTTTGGGATTTATTTTAATGTCATTGGCGATTTTTGTTTCAGTAGCTAATTTTGCTTGTTTGATTTCTTTTTTACATTTCCTATTGATATCTTTATACTCCTGCAATGCTATTTCTGTATTCTCAGCCTTTAAGATTTTAAATGCCCTTTGTTTTTGTTTTATTATACTTTGTACAGTCTTATTTATCCATAGTGGTTTCTTTTTATTCCTGGACATTTTATTACCAGAGGATGAATGAGATCTGTTCATCTTTTATATTAATGACCCTTTGAATGGGAATTTGAGTTTACAACTCATCTCTCCCAAGTGGGATTCTCCTGTAAACAAAAGGAAGGGATTTTTCTATTGGTTTTGTTGTGTTTTTTTGTCTTTCATGTCATTGGTGTGCATTATTACGGTTTTTTTTTTATAAAACAAAATGAGTACACCCCCTTCCCTTTTTATGATAATAACTTACTAAAGGTTAAATCTTATATTTTCACACTTTACTGATTTATTATATTGATTAGTGAGTCTCATTGAATGAGGTCAGTGGGATATACTGTACCTCAATTTTGTAGCACTATGTAGTGTGTCCACCCATATCCTGTCCACTGCCATTAACTTGAGAACGGCAGCAGCTATAGGCATAGAAGTGGTGTCTAGGTATAGTAAAGTAGCCATGCGCTACACAATGAAACCACCTATTGCGCCACCTGGTGGAAAATAACGGAGTTAGCATTTTTATCTCGAAAACGGAACAAGATAGAGAAAAAAGTGAATTAAAAAGTTGTAGAGCATCAACAACTCAATACGAATAGACACCTTGCATACAGAAATGCTATGACATGAAACCCATGACCCCCCCCAAAACTTTGAATGCTGGTCACGCATATGGCGCTCATTTAACTTTGATGCTCAAAGCGATCACCGTCAGCTGCAATGCACATCTGGATTCTAGACATGTTGTGCATGTTGCATGTTGTGCAATATGGCAGGTGACAAGTTTGTACAAGCATCTGTGATACGTCTTCGTAGGTCCTGTAATGTTGGTGGAGGGGTCGCATACACCTGCTGTTTGATGTGACCTCACAGAAAGAAGTCCAAAGGGGTCAGGTCAGGTGAGGGTGGAGGCCACTCCACGCAGCCACCATAGCCAATGACTTGTAGGAAGGTCTCCATGAGGTATCGCTTCACGTCCGCAGCCTTGTGAGTTTAACACGTTCTAATCCTAGCATTTCTGTATGCAAGGTGTCGATTCGTATTGAATTGATGATGCCCGGAGGACACGCAGGTGTTTCACAGGTACACACCACGGACTGGGTGAAAACACTGAGGTGTGATTATTTCTATTAAGCGTGAATGTGCCACTGACAGGTGTCAAAATGGACACCACACGGACAAGAGACATGGAGATGTGAAGGAGGCCTCAGGGAGTGGTGAGGTGTGCCAGTAATACAGAATGGCAGGCAGCTCCGATCCAGGGAAGCTCCCGTCGACTTTTCCCACACAAGTAGCCACAAGAAGAAGAGACGCAGAGATCATAAGGAGAGATAAATATAAAAAAAAATAATAATAAATTGAATGAAGTGGGGATGGGAGAGAAGAAAGTATAATTAATGCAGGATGGGGAGGGACAGCTGAGGCAGAGCAGATGGAGACAGAGGGACAGACCAGCCCCTGAGAAGAGGGGATTCTCAAATGAATTGTCAGCAGACAGTAGATAGTGTAGTTAGGGAACGGTAGCTAATTTTTAATACAAGTACATTAAAAAGTAGCTTCCATTATAGCATCAAACAGATAGGGATTTATGTGACATTTCCCTTTGCCTTTGGACCACCTGAAGTTTTTTAAGGCAAATCGTAAGGTAGAAAGACCCACAAACAAGCAACAACTGAAGTTAAATGCAGTAAAGTATAAGAAAGGAGGAGAGAGACCCAGAGTTGGGTGACATCGATGGCTTCCACATTTCAGACAGTCATTGTCTGCAAGAGTTCTATAAAAAGTATTAAAAATTAACATTTTATTTATTGTTAAGTTACTTTTTCCAATAAGTTTTGAGCCCCAGAAATGAGGAGGCTTTGTAGAAAAATGGTGGCAAATCTTAAACATTTCTCAGGATATTTTTATTCAACCCCTTAATTAAACCTGAAAGTCGCTACTACAATTGCATCTCAGTTGTTTCATTTTAAATAGCATATAGTGGCCTTCAGAGCTGAAATCACAAAGATTCAGTCACTGTCCAAATATTTCTGGACCTAACTGGAATTTAATATTATTTGGCTATAGTCCATTTCTTGAGCTGGATCAAGTAGTCTTCACAACTTAATTGTCTGGCCAAAAGATCAGATAGCAATTCCATTTCTAATGGATGCCTTTTTGTAAATACTGAAATACAATGTTTTTTTTAGATTTCCAGGTACTGCTGATTTATTCGAGTAATATTTTTACACCGGGTAAGCAATCAGCTAATAGACACATGAAAGAGGACATTCCTTTCTAAAACCATGCACAAATCATACTGAATATTGCTATATGACAGATTTTTTTTTTCTAAGAGGAAAAAGTGCACAATAAGAAAAATTCACCTTCCATTACTACTAGGGATGATTGAATATCACAAATATTTGGCAATATTCGGCTTCGTGAATATTCGACGAATAGGTCGCCGCTATGCGAATATTCGATGTGCAATGTAAGTCTATAGGAAGCCCGAATAGTTGCTATTCGTCAACTATTCGGATTTCCAATAGACTTACATTGCGCATCGAATATTCGCAAATAGTCGAATAGCGGCGTCCTATTCATTGAATATGGGCGTAGCCGAATATTTGAGGTATTCGATGATCCCTAATTACTACATATAGTATCACTGTGCAATCATTACACTTGAGAATCCAAATGTAAGCTGCAAATACTGAAACCTGGTCTTTGACAGACATTCCAAACACATAGAAATTAGTGGGAGTCTGGGAGGTTAGGGAGTATGACATGATAATGATAGGTGTCACCTCTACTTAACCATTGACATGACAATTAGGAAATGCATGCAAGTTCAGTGGTGCAACAGGTCATGTTTATCCAAGTCAAGGACAGGCAGAATACTGATTGTACATTTTATGTCTATGTTTATTCCTGCCTCCATCTGACAACACATCTGTCAATGTTCTACTGGAACAGAATAGTTAGAAGAGAAATGGATCGGTCACCCATTGCTACATGTGTGTTTTAGTAAATACTCAACTACCCCATGAAACAATAATTCTGAAGAATGTTTTATCAAAACTGTTTCTGCTATTGTTCCTTAACATATATTATTAAAGGACTAATGGGTGTTAAAAATTCCCTTTGCAAATGGGCAATGTCCAAGTGTAAAGACACAACAGTAAACGATAACACTCAGCTTTTATTTTTTTCCTAAACTTCTACTAAGAATAATGCGGGCGTCACACGAGACAATCTATCGTGCGATATGTCATCGGGGTCATGGTTTTCGTGACGCACATCCGGCATCGTTTGCGACGTCGTTTCGTGTGACACCTATGAGCGATCGCAAATCGGTTACAAATCGTGTATCATTTACACGTCGTTTATTTTTAAAAAATCGTTTATTTTTCTTTGCGCCGGTTGTTCATCGTACCCGGAGTAGCACACATCGCTCCGTGTGACACCCCGGGAACGATGAACTGCAGCTTACCTGCGGCCGCCGCAAATGCTGAAGGAAAAAGGTGGGCGGTATGTTTACGTCCCACTCATCTCCGCCCCTCCGCTTCTATTGGCCGGCGGCTTTGTGACGTCGCTGTGATGCCGAACGTCCCACCCCCTTCAGGAAGTGGATGTTCGCCGCCCACAGCGACGTCGCTCAGCAGGTAAGTACGTGTGATGGGGGGTTTAAAGACTTTGTGCGACACGGGCAGCGATTTGCCCGTGACGCACAAACGACAGGGGCGGATACGATCGCTTGTGTGATCGCACGATAGATCGTATCGTGTGATGCCCGCATAAGGCTCTGGTCACAAGGGGTTTTTTTGGTAAGATTTTGCTGCGTTTTTTAGCTGCAGATTTGTTTGCTTTTATGCAAATCCATGCTAATATAAAGCTGCTTTTTACAGTCCCAGCAAAGTCTATGAAATTTCTGAAATCTCATGCACACACTGACACAAACACCTGCAGATTTTTTTCCTGACTGTTTTGTCAAATGTCTGCGTTTTTGTTGCAGATTTCAAAGAATGAGCATGTCAATTCCTTGCAGCATTTTTGCAACGTTTTTTTCATTGATACAACACATTTTGTAGAGAAAAAATGCATTAAAAGCACCTCTAAAAATGCACCAAAAACGCACATGACTCAAAGCAGATTTCCTGCCACAAGATCAGATTTTGGTCAGGAAAAAACTTGCCAAAAAAGCCCTGTGTGAACATAGCCTAAGAGAGGAACAGAAGTGATGAGCGAACCCATGGATGTTCCTGTTCACCAAGGCAGCAAGAGCTAAACAAAATTGGATTCGACAGCCGAACTTGACAGCGAACTTGACCCCGGATGCCAAACCCCATATAAGTCTAAGGGACCTGATCTTATGTGTAATAAAATGGTGTTAGTAAGGGCTATGGGGCTGCAAAAAAAAAAAGGAATAAAGCAGGACAGTTATATTTACCGACCTTCCCCGAGGCTGTAACGCTGCTTTTAGGTCCGATCATTAGCTCTCATACATATTCACTGCTTCACTCGCCCACCATCAGTCCCGGCGTCTGTGATTGCTTGCAGTCAAACCGCACCCCCACCCTCTGTGACAGCGTCTGTGATTGGCTTGAATCGCACACACTGTCTACATCCCTATAGTAGTGTAAAAATAAATACATTTAAAAATTGACATTGGGTCCTCCGTATATTTATACCTAGCACAGATAAAGCAAGCGGCTAAAGCCTGCAGCCCCCAACCATGTGCATTATCTTGGCTGTGCATAAGAGGGACATGCGGTCTCCCCCAATCTTGATATTCAGCCAGGATAAAGCCGATAGTTGAGGGCTAGTATTCTCAGGCTAAGGAGGCTCATGGTTATTGGGCTCCCCACACTAAAAATAGCAGCCAGAGCCTCCCAGAATTGTCGTATCTATTAAGCCTGCTTTACATGTTACGATTCTGCATACGATATCGTATGTAATCGTAACCGCCCCCATCGTATGTGCGGCACGTTCAATTTTGTTGAATGTGTCGCACAAACGATTAACCCCCGTCACACGTACTTACCCGTCCATACGACCTCGATGTGGGTGGCAAACGTCCACTTCCTGGAGTGGGAGGGACGTTCGGCGTCACATCAACGTCACGCGGCAGCCAGCCAATAGGAGCGGAGGGGCGGAGATGAGCGGGACGTAAACATCCCGCCCACCTCCTTCCTTCCGCCTTTCTGGCCGGGAGCCGCAGGGCGCAGGTAAGATCTGTTCATCATTCTCGGGGTGTCACACACTGCGATGTGTGCTACCCCGGGTACGATGAACAACCTGATGTTCAATTTATGAGGAATGAATGACGTGTATGTGATGAACGTTTTACCGTTCATTCGCAATCGCACATAGCTGTTACACACTACAATCTACCATACGATGCCGGATGTGCGTCACTTATGACGTGACCCCGCCGACACATCGTAAGATATATTGTAGTGTGTAAAGCGGGCTTTAGATGCAACAATTGTGGCATTTCTGCTAACTCATCCAAATTGGCCTGGTGTGGTGGTAATCAGGGTAATAAAAGGGGTTATTGACAGCTGTAATTTGTCAAAAATAACAGCTGCCACTAAACCCTAGATTAGAAATGGGTATCGGTCTATGAGACCCCCCCCCCATTACTAATCCTGTAAGTAAAAAATATAAACACAAAACACACAGCAAAAAAATCCTGTATTTAAAAAAAAACCTTTTTCTCCAATTTAAAAACTCCCAAAACACCCAGGTCCGACGTAATTCACACGACAATGTCCCACCACTATCCTGGCTCTGCTACATACTAAAGTCGCAGCGGTCAGGCACATTAGAGAACATTACCACCTGCTGTGGCTTCAGGCAGATACTGACTGAGCCGTAGTTATGTGCTGTGACATCACTGAGTTTACTTTTGGTGATAGCTGTCAGTTCCCACAAAAGCCCACCTGCGACCTCAAGTAAACTCTCCTCAGGTAAACTCATTGAACTCAATGAGACCTGCATATCCTGGCAGAAAACCGCATTTATTTACCCGGAGATGCAGATTTGGTGCTGGAATTTACACACCAAATTCCTGCACCAATACTGCTTCTCCTGGCAGAAAAAAACGCATCAAAAGGTGATGTGGTTTTTTTTGACAGGAGATGCAAATTTGGTGCAGAAATCTAGTGAAGACATTTCTGGTACACCAAATCTGCATCTCCTGACAGAAACCACACATATTAAATTCCTGCATTAAATCTGCATCTTCTGGCAAAAACTCCCATCTAAACGCAATGCGGTTTTGATGCGGTTTTTGCCAGGAGATGCAAAAATGGTGTTAGAAATTGGTTTATAAATTCCAGCACCAAATCTGCATCTCCTAGCAGAAAACCACTCAAAAACCACGGGTTTTATTCCATTTTGGTGCGTTTTTCTGCCTGGACATGCAAATTTGCTGCAGAAATCTAGTGAAGATATTTCTGAACCAAATCTGCATCTCCTGGCAGAAAATCACACCTAAACTGCATTTTTGTATCAAGAGATTCAGATTTGGTGCTAAAATTTATACAGTGATATATTTATACAGTATATATAGTGATTATGACTCTGAACAGCTTCCTGATTTATCAGATTGTGTATACCTGTGGAATGCGACTTCTAAGGTTAACCTCATGGAAGCTGGGCAATTGTACCTGGAGTTTATTATGCTAGTTACTGTTTTTCGGAACGTGGTTCTCCTGCGGATTTGTGCCTAATTATATATATATATACACTAGCTGTAGTACCCAGGCATTGCCCGGGATAGCAACTGTCTCTCTGTCTCTCTCCCAGTCTCTCTGTCTCTCTCTGTCTCTCTCTGTCTGTCTCTTTCTGTCTGTGTGTCTGTCTCTCTCTCTGTGTCTGTCTCTGTGTGTCTGTCTCTGCGTGTCTGTCTCTGTGTGTCTGTCTGTCTCTCTATCTGTCTCTGTGTGTCTCTGTGTGTCTGTCTGTTTCCCTGTCTGTCTCTGTGTGTCTGTCTGTCTGTCCCTTTCCCTGTCTGTCTCTGAGTCTGTCTCTATCAATGTGTGTCTCTGTCTCTATCCATGTCTGTCTGTTTGTCTGTGTCTATCTCTCTGTCTGTATCTATCTCTCTGTCTGTGTCTATCTGTCTGATTGTCTCTCTCTTTCTCTGTGTCTGTCTGTCTCTTTCTATCTCTATCTGTCTGTCTCTTTCCCCGTCTGTCTCTTTCCAGGTCTGTCTCGTTCCAGGTCTGTCTCGTTCCAGGTCTGTCTCATTTCAGGTCTGTCTCATTTCATGTCTCTCTCTTTCCCTGTCTGTCTCTTCCCTGTCTGTCTCTTTCCCCATCTGTCTCTTTCCCTATCTGTCTCTTTCCCCATCTGTCTCTTTCCCCGTCTGTCTCATTCCAGGTCTGTCTTGTTCCAGGTCTGTCTCGTTCCAGGTCTGTCTCATTTCAGGTCTGTCTCTTTCCCCGTCTGTCTCTTTCCCCATCTGTCTCTTTCCCTGTCTGTTTCTGTCTCTTTCTCTGTCTCTTTCCTTGTCTCTGTTTCTTTTCCTGTTTTTGTCTCTCTGTTTTTGTCTCTTTCCCTGTCTGTTTCTTTCCCTGTCTCTTTCTCTTTCCCTGTGCTCTTTCCCTGTCTGTATGTCTCTATCCCTGTCTCAGTCCCTGTCTTTATGTCTCTTTCCATGTCTGTTCCTGTCTCTTTCCCTGTCTCTCTGTGTCTGTCTGTCTGTCTCTTTCCCTGTCTGTCTCCTTCCAGCTCTGTCTCGTTCCAGGTCTGTCTTGTTTCAGGTCTGTCTCATTTCAGGTCTGTCTCATTTCAGGTCTGTCTCTTTCCCTGTCTGTCTCTTTCCCCATCTGTCTCTTTCCCCGTCTGTCTCGTTCCAGGTCTGTCTCGTTCCAGGTCTGTCTTGTTCCAGGTCTGTCTCATTTCAGGTTTGTCTTATTTCAGGTCTGTCTCTTTCCCCGTCTGTCTCTTTCCCCATCTGTCTCTTTCCCCATCTGTTTATGTCTCTTTCTCTGTCTCTTTCCTTGTCTCTGTCTCTTTTCCTGTTTTCGTCTCTTTCTCTGTTTTTGTCTCTTTCCCTGTCTGTTTCTTTCCCTGTCTCTGTCTCTTCCCCTGTGCTCTTTCCCTGTCTGTATGTCTCTTTCCCTGTCTCAGTCCCTGTCTGTATGTCTCTTTCCCTGTCTGTCTCTCTGTTTGTCTCTTTCCCTGTCTGTGCCTGTCTCTTTCCCTGTCTCTCTGTGTCTGTCTGTCTGTGTTTGTTTGCCTCTGTCTGTCTCTTTCCCTGTCTTTCTGTCTATGTTTGTCTGTCTCTTTCCCTGTCTGCTTCTTACTCTGTCTGTGCCTATGTCGGTCTGTCTCATTCCCCGTCTCCCTGTCTCGCTGTCTGTTTGATCTGTCTTTTTCTGTCTCTCTCTCTGTCTCTGTCTCTCTCTATCCGTCTCCCCACCGACATCTTATTACCTCACACATAAGCTTCTTATACTAACAATTTATTTTGTTCCTTTAGCAACTAATTACAGCTCCTATTAATAACCTAATAGCTCGCAGCTCCATTGACTTTATTGGAGGCAGGTTTTTTGGAGAGTAACTGTAAAGCATGGGGTTAAATTTTCTGGTCAAAACATAGTCTATAATGTTCCCTGAGTCACATGGGGTGTCTGTGCAAAATTTCGTGATTGTAAATGAAACAGTGCGGATTCCTTTAGCGGGCATACACAGACACACACAACACACACACACACACACACACACACACACATACACACATATATACACTCAGCTTTATATATTAGATATATACCTCGGCTTTCTCCCTCTCCTCCCCCCTTGTTATTGTGGCCCGGTGTGCGTAGAGTGTGGGGCATTTATATGAGGTTGGGGAGTAGCATGGTATATGTGGTCACTTTTTAAAGCGTTTTGTGGATATCTCAGACAGGGTTGTTTTCAATAGGGTCTAATCAGGTCACCTACTAGCCTTTATATGTCCTGTATCTGATTATTAACCCTTTTTTCTGTAAAATTATTTATGTATTTAATGTTTGTCTGTCACTGTCAGGTCTATCCTGAAGTTTTACTATCTTGAATAAAAATTTGTACATTTTTTTGGGAAATTGTTTGATGTTACTACTTAATTATTCCCCAGTACCATATTTGTATTGTTATATCAGACTGTACTTGGACCCATAGAGTTTAATGCATCTTTCACACATCTGTTTTTCTTTTGATGTCTCCACAAGTCCATTCATTAACTCAGTACATGTTCTCTTTATCAGGTTTTGGAAAATAGATTTGGCCATTTACTAAGATCCATTAAAAAAAGGATGAAAAGTGTAAAATATACAGTACAGACCAAAGGTTTGGACACACCTTCTAATTCAAAGAGTTTTCTTTATTTTCATGACTGAAAATTGTAGATTCACATTGTAGGCATCAAAACTATGAATTAACACATGTGGAATGAAATACTTAACAAAAAAAGTGTGAAACAACTGAAAATATGTGTCAGGACCGGGAGGACTGATGGGCCCAGGAGGTGGATCCACTGGACCGAGTATCCCACCGGGGGGCAGGGTACACGGCAGCCGGAGCACTGGCGTGGCCGGGACAGGTATAACCAGGTCAGCAGAGTCACAAAGTTCTTCAGGACGGTAAGGAAAACAGGCACAGGTACCAGGGAGCAAAGACAAGAAGTCTACAGGACACGGCACCAGGGGGCCTGAGCACCTAGCACAAAAGACAAAGCTTCTAGACACGTTGATCAGGCAACGCCCCTATGGAAAGGCCAGTCTTATATATCCAGCACAGCCGTATGTCACATCCTGCTTCAGGTGTGCTGGGTCCATAAAACCAGGAGAGTGGGCGCGGCCTGGTCCTATACAGAGGCATGAGGCTAATACTCAGAGTCAGACTCATGAGACCAGGAGCAGGACACAGGAGAGCACGAGCGGGAGCGGCGGCCATGACCGGTGGACACGTGGAGTGGATCAGTGGGTAAGGAGCAGTGCAATGACGGTGAGGCCGGATCAGTGGGTACGGAGCGGTGGTGCGATGCAGGTGCGACTGGATCAGTGGGTACAGAGCGGTGGTGCAATGCAGGTACGACTGGATCAAGGGGTATAGAGCGGTGGTGCGATGCAGGAACCGGCTCAGTGGGTAAGGAGGGCTGCTGGGACACCGGGAGCGTGACAGTACCCCCCCCTTGAAGCCCCCCTCCCCGCGGCCGGGACATGTAGGCGCGCCGAAGAGGGGCAGCAACGTACTTCCGGGACAACCAGGACCGAGCCTCGGGGCCGCAATCCACCCAATCGACCAGGAAGGACTGCCTACCCCGGACCGTTTTCATGGCCACTATGTCCCGTATCGGAGAACCCAAGTCAGCGGCAACGGAGGCAACGGATAAGGGAAGACAGTCAGAAGCAGGACTGGAGTCGTGGGCGACCAGTTCGGGCGTCTCGGACCGGGTACAGGAAAGTGTGTCATCCTCAGTAGCAGGGGGCATCAAAGTCTCAAGTGCCAGGGATGGTGGAACGACGCTGGACTGCGTCGACTCTGCTTCTGGGTCCGGTGGCACCACAGGCACAAGTGCCAGGAGCTGTGGTACACCGCTGGACTGAGTCGTCGCCTCTTCTTCTTCCTGCGGCATAGCAGGCTCGGGTGACAGGGGCCGAGGAACGGGCTGTAGGCAGTGGTCATGACACGAGGACCCCCAGCGGTTAATAGCGCCAGAGTGCCAACTAATGGCAGGGTCATGAAGTTGAAGCCAGGGCAGACCCAACAGGAGCTCAGGAGCCATCCTCGGGATCACAAAGAAGGTGATGGTCTCAGTATGCAAAGTGCCAACCTGGAGTCTTACTGGTTCAGTGGTATATCGGACAGGTTCGTATAGCAGTTTGCCGTCCACGGAGGCGAACCAGAGGGGCTTGGCAAGCGGGATCACAGGTACTTGGTATCGATCCACTGCAGACTGGCATATGAAATTACCCGCCGCCCCAGAATCGATGTGGGCCTCTGCTGTGAACCTGGTCTTCTTCGTCGTCACCTGGACAGTCTGTGTAAGTGGAACGGAGGGGATTCCGGTGCCAAGGGTAGCGGTTCCCACCATCCCTTGGGCCTGGGGTCTACCAGGTTTCTCAGGGCATGTCCGAAGCATGTGTGACCCGTCTCCACAATAGAAGCACAGGCCCAGGGCGAGCCGTTCTGCACGGCGTTGCTTGGCTTGGTTCAGTCGGTCAATTTGCATGGGTTCCGGAAACATGTCACAGGAAGGCAGGGGCAAAGGAGCGGTAGGCCTCTGCGGGGACAAGGCGTGACGGGGTGGTAGCTTCTCCCGGAATACCTCTTTGGTTCGCTCCTGGAAACGGAGGTCAATCCGGGTGGCTAAGGATATTAAAGCGTCCAAGGTGCGTGGAACGTCACGGCCAGCAAGCTCGTCTTTGACGCGGCCAGAGAGTCCTTCCCAAAAGGCCGCCGTCAAGGCCTCATTGTTCCAGCCCAGCTCAGAGGCGAGCGTGCGGAACTGGATGGCGTATTGGCCGACGGTCAGGGTCCCTTGGCGTAGCCGGAGGAGCGAAGAGGTCACTGTGGTGGTACGTCCGGGTTCATCGAATGTACTTCGGAAAGCGTGCAGGAATTCCCGGATGTTAGTGGTCATTGGATCCTCATTCTCCCACAGGGGGTTAATCCAGGCTAGAGCTTCGCCTTCCAAGTGCGACATCAGGAACGCCACTTTAGCCTGGTCTGAGACAAACAAATGAGGAAGCAACTTGAAATGCAGGGAGCACTGGTTCAAGAAGCCGCGGCAGGACTTGGGATCCCCTGCATAGCGAGGCGGAGCAGCGAGGCGAAGTTGCGAGGCCGTGGCGGAAACTGGTTCAGAGCCGGAGACTGGTTGCTGCGTGGACTCAGACGAGGCAGCGGTCTGCAGCGTATATAACCGGTGGTCCATGGACGCCAGGAATTTCAGCATCCGGTGTAAGGTGTCACGCTGTTGCACCAGTTCCTGGCGTAGTTCGGCCAACTCAGATGTTTGTGCTCCAGCGGGATCCATGGCCTGATCAAACTGTCAGGACCGGGAGGACTGATGGGCCCAGGAGGTGGATCCACTGGACCGAGTATCCCACCGGGGGGCAGGGTACACGGCAGCCGGAGCACTGGCGTGGCCGGGACAGGTATAACCAGGTCAGCAGAGTCACAAAGTTCTTCAGGACGGTAAGGAAAACAGGCACAGGTACCAGGGAGCAAAGACAAGAAGTCTACAGGACACGGCACCAGGGGGCCTGAGCACCTAGCACAAAAGACAAAGCTTCTAGACACGTTGATCAGGCAACGCCCCTATGGAAAGGCCAGTCTTATATATCCAGCACAGCCGTATGTCACATCCTGCTTCAGGTGTGCTGGGTCCATAAAACCAGGAGAGTGGGCGCGGCCTGGTCCTATACAGAGGCATGAGGCTAATACTCAGAGTCAGACTCATGAGACCAGGAGCAGGACACAGGAGAGCACGAGCGGGAGCGGCGGCCATGACCGGTGGACACGTGGAGTGGATCAGTGGGTAAGGAGCAGTGCAATGACGGTGAGGCCGGATCAGTGGGTACGGAGCGGTGGTGCGATGCAGGTGCGACTGGATCAGTGGGTACAGAGCGGTGGTGCAATGCAGGTACGACTGGATCAAGGGGTATAGAGCGGTGGTGCGATGCAGGAACCGGCTCAGTGGGTAAGGAGGGCTGCTGGGACACCGGGAGCGTGACAATATGTCTTATATTCTAGGTTCTTCAAAGTAGCCACCTTTTGCTTTGATTACTGCTTTGCACACTCTTGGCATTCTCTTGATGAGCTTCAAAAGGTAGTCATCGGAAATGGTTTTCACTTCACAGGTGTGCCCTATCAGGTTTAATAAGTGGGATTTCTTGCCTTATAAATGGGGTTGGGACCATCAGTTGTGTTGTGCAGAAGTCTGGTGGATACACAGCTGATAGTCCTACTGAATAGACTGTTAGAATTTGTATTATGGCAAGAACAAAACAGCTAAGTAAAGAAAAACGAGTGGCCATCATTACTTTAAGAAATGAAGGTCAGTCAGTCTGAAAAATTGGGAAAACTTTGAAAGTGTCCCCAAGTGCAGTGGCAAAAACCATCACACGCTACAAAGAAACTGGCTAACATGAGGACCGCCCCAGGAAAGGAAGACCAAGAGTCACCTCTGCTGCGGAGCATAAGTTTATTCGAGTCACCAGCCGCAGAAATCGTAGTTTAACAGCAGCTCAGATTAGAGACCAGGTCAATGCCACACAGAGTTCTAGCAGCAGACACATCTCTAGAACAACTGTTAAGAGGAGACTTTGTGTAGCAGGCCTTCATGGTAAAATAGCTGCTAGGAAACCACTGCTAAGGACAGGCAACAAGCAGAAGAGACTTGTTTGGGCTAAAGAACACAAGGAATTGACATTAGACCATTGGAAATCTGTGCTTTGGTCTGATGAGTCCAAATTTGAGATCTTTGGATCCAATCACCGTGTCTTTGTGCGAACGGATGGACTCTACATGCCTGGTTCCCACCGTGAAGCATGGAGGAGGAGGTGTGATGGTGTGGGGGTACTTTGCTGGTGACACTGTTGGGGATTTATTCAAAATTGAAGGCATACAGAACCAGCATGGCTACCACAGCATCTTGCAGCAGTATGCTATTCCATCCGGTTTGCGTTTAGCTGGACCATCATTTATTTTTCAACAGGACAATGACCCGAAACACACCTCCAGGCTAAGAAGGAGAATGATGGGGGGCTACGCCAGATGACCTGGCCTCCACAGTCACCAGACCTGAACCTAAGCGAGATGATTTGGGGTGAGCTGGACCGCAGAGTAAAGGCAAAAGGGCCAACAAGTGCTAAGCATCTCTGGGAACTCCTTCAAGACTGTTGGAAGACCATTTCTGGTGACTACCTATTGAAGCTCATCAAGAGAATGCCAAGAGTGTGCAAAGCAGTAATCAACACAAAAGGTGGTGATAAGACATATTTTCAGTTGTTTCACACTTTTTTCTTAAGTATTTCATTCCACATGTGTTAATTTATAGTTTTGATGCTTTCAATGTGAATCTACAATTTTCAGAGTCATGAAAATAAAGAAAACTTTTTGAATGAGAAGATGTGTCCAAACTTTTGGTCTGTACTGTATATGTTTTTTACATTTTGTATATAAAAAAGAGAGATGTAAAATCTTTACTATAAAATTTCCTTCACTTTACAATCCACTTCTGACATTGGCTTCAGAAAACTGCATCAAAAGCCTATGTGAAGGCGCACCTAGGAGTAATAAATACACAGATGTCTTGTGTCCCCATTATTCAATGATTCCCGGGCTGACTATAAGATTGTGGCCAGGAGCAGTTAAAGGGATTGTGTCATCAGAAAATTACATATAGTTTGAATCAGTTTTCTCTGTTAAATGTATGTTTAAAAAAAAAGTTGGCAATTTAGTTTTTTTCCTACTTCACAATCATCAATTAAAAACAGAAATCTAGCAATTTTGACAATGGACACTAAGGATTTATTAGGCTATAATGTAGCTAGTCATCAAACTGTTTAAAGGGAACCTGTCAGCAGATTTGTCCCCTATAAACTGCAGCCAGCACTAGTGAGCCTTTATACAGTCATATGAAAAAGTATGGGCACCCCTATTAATGTTAACCTTTTTTCTTTATAACAATTTGGGTTTTTGCAACAGCTATTTCAGTTTCCTATATCTAATAACTGATGGACTGAGTAATATTTCTGGATTGAAATGAGGTTTATTGTACTAACAGAAAATGTGCACTCCGCATTTAAACAAAATTTGACCGGTGCAAAAGTATGGGCACCGCAATATAAAAGTGACATTAATATTTTGTAGATCCTCCTTTTGCAAAAATAACAGCCTCTAGTCGCTTCCTGTAGCTTTTAATGAGTTCCTGGATCCTGGATGAAGGTATATTTGACCATTCCTGTTTACAAAACAATTCCAGTTCAGTTAAGTTTGATGGTCACCGAGTATGGACAGCACGCTTCAAATCATCCCACAGATTTTCAATGATATTCAGGTCTGGGGACTGGGATGGCCATTCCAGAACATCGTAATTGTTCCTCTGCATGAATGCCTGAGTAGATTTGGAGCGGTGTTGTGGATCATTGTCTTGCTGAAATATCCATCCCCTGCGTAACTTCAATTTCTTCACTGATTCTTGCACATTATTGTCAAGAACCTGCTGATACTGAGTTGAATCCATGTGACCCTCAACTTTAACAAGATTCCCGGTGCCGGCATTGGCCACACAGCCCCAAAGCATGATGGAACCTCCACCAAATTTTACTATGGGTAGCAAGTGCTTTTCTTAGAATGCCGTGTTTTTTGCCTCCATGCATAATGCCTTTTTGTATGACCAAACAACTCAATCTTTGTTTCATTAGTCCATAGGACCTTCTTCCAAAATGTAACTGGCTTGTCTAAATGTGCTTTTGCATACCTCAGGCGACTCTGTTTGTTGTGTGCTTGCAGAAACGGCTTCTTTCGCATCACTCTCCCATACAGCTTCTCCTTGTGCAAAGTGCGCTGTATTGTTGACCAATGCACATTGACACCATCTGCAGCAAGATGATGCTGCAGGTCTTTGAAGGTGGTCTGTGGATTGTCCTTGACTGTTCTCACCATTCTTCTTCTCTGCCTTTCTGATATTTTTCTTGGCCTGCCACTTCTGGGCTTAACAAGAACTGTACCTGTGTTCTTCCATTTCCTTACTATGTTCCTCACAGTGGAAACTGACAGTTTAAATCTCTGAGACAACTTTTTGTATCCTTGCCCTGAACAACTATGTTGAATAATCTTTGTTTTTAGATCATTTGAGAGTTATTTTGAGGAGCCCATGATGCCACTCTTCATAGGAGATTCAAATAGGAGAACAACTTGCAAGTGGCCACCCTAAATACCTTTTCTCATGATTGGATACATCTGCTTATGAAGTTCAAAGCTCAATGAGGTTACAAAACCAATTTAGTGCTTTAGTAAGTCAGTAAAAAGTAGTTAGGAGCGTTCAAATCAAGAAATTGATAAGGGTGCCCATACTTTTGCACCGGACTAGAGGCTGTGATTTTTGCAAAAGGAGGATCTACAAAATATTAATGTCACTTTTATGTTGAGGTGCCCATACTTATGCACCTGTCAAATTTAGTTTAAATGCGGATTGCACATTTTCTGTTAGTACAATAAACCTCATTTCAATTCAGAAATATTACTGAGTCCATCATTTATTAGATATATGAAACTGAAATAGCTGTTGCAAAAACCCAAATTGTTATAAAGAAAAAAGGTTAACATTAATAGGGGTGCCCAAACTTTTTCATATGACTGTATACAGCATTCTATATAAGTGCTCAGGCCGATCTGTATAACATAAAAAACACGTTTTATTATACTCTCCTGGGGGTGGTTGGGTGAGATGGGCATCGCTGGCCTCGGTGCAGCGCTTTCTCTCTTTTTGCGAGTGCCGTCCTCCTTCCCTGCTCCATGTGGATGACTCTTCCTACATCATCCACACAGAGTTCTCAATTGCGCCCCTACGCACACGCACTTCTCTCTGCCCTGCTGCAGGCAAAAAAAAATACTGTAATGCGGAGGTGTGGGGAAAGGTCAAGGAACGCCCATGCATGCACATTACAGTACTTTGATCTGCCCTGAGCAGGGCAAAGAGAAGTGTACGTGCACAGGAGCGCAATGGAGGACTCTGTGTGGATGATGTAGGACGTGTCATTGTAACGTCTCTACCAGAGTCCGCTCTTGCGACTTCTGCTTTGGTCACCAGATGCCGCCGTATTCACACCTTGGGTGATGCTGGTGATAGGGGAGATGTCAGTGCCAGTAGCTCTGGTGGGTGCAGGCTCCACCCATCCACTATGCTGGTTTTCCCTGGGACCTAGGGTACCACTGGCTGACTGTGGTGGTGTGTGCCTTCCGGCTAAAGTTACCACCTTTCAGCCACAGTCAATAGGAAGACACCACACCCTTCTTATCCTCCTTCTTGTCTGCTGGTCGCCACCAGACATAGAGTCTAGTTTATCCTGCTTATCTCTGGTTGTCGCCCTGCTCTGTTATTGGTCCCTGTGTTTTGACCCTTGCCTGCTCATTGGCTATTCTCCTGCCTGCCATTTTTGTGCCTTGCTGCTATCTCCGGTTTTGACCTTGGCCTGGTTTCCTGGCTACACTCTGTTCTGACGATTTTGTCCCTTTTCTGTATCTCCTGGTTTGACCCTCCCTGATGAATAGTCTTCTTGGGATTGCAGCCTTCCACAGGTAGTGATGTCCGGGCCCTGTAGTAATTCCAAATCCCTGTGTAGGGGTTAAAGGCTTTTCGGGTTCTTTGGGATCCTGCTTAATGGGCAGCTTGCCTCTAGTCTGTCCATTACAGCCATTCTAAAGGCCCATTTACACACAGCGACATTGCTAGCGATGTCGCTGCCGATCGCATCCGCCCCTGTCGCTTGTGCGTCACGGGCAAATCGCTGCCTGTGGCGCACAATATTGTTAGTCCCCATCACGCATACTTACCTGCCTAGCGACGTCGCTGCAGCCGGCAAACTGCCTCTTTTCTAAGGGAGCGGTTTGTGCGGCGTCACAGCGGCGTCACACGGCAGGCGGCCAATAGAAGCGGAGGGGCGAAGAGCAGCCGAAGGAAAGACATGCCCACATCGTTGCCGGAGGACGCAGGTGCGGTGTTGTTCGTCGTTCCTGGGGTGTCACACGTAGCGATGTGTGCAGCCTCAGGAATGACGAACAACCTGCGTCCAGCACGAGCAACAATAATATGAAAATGAACAACGTGTCAACGATCAGCGATTAGGTGAGTCATTTTGATCGTTAGCGGTCGTTCGTATGTTTCACACGCAACGATGTCGCTAACAAGGCCGGATGTGCGTCACGAATTCCGTGACCCCAACAACATCTCATTAGCGATGTCATTGCGTGTAAATGGGCCTTAAAACTGTGGTTCTAGGCAGACATTACAGTCATACACACAGAGCAAGGAAAGAGGATGGCGATCGTAAGAAGATGGGAGGCACCGGACTGAGATCAGCGATGCCCATCGGTCCAGACCACCCCACAGGTGAGTATTATAAAAGGTCTTTTTTATGTTATACAGAGTGGTCTGGGCACTTATATACAGTATTTCTATATATTGTAAATATATATAAATGTAAATGTATACATAAATGTATTATATACATTTTCCACACAGAAAGCACGTTACAATTGGCATATCAATTTCACATGTTGAAAAATTTGCTGGGAAAAAAAGCCCCATTTACATAATTCTTATTTAAAAAAATGAGTAATTTATTACAGCATATTTAATTTTTTTATGTACATTTTGGCACAGGTTCCACATTAAATCCTCAGTAAAATTGAAAAAAATGCCTTTATGACTCTGCTTCATGTATGCGTGTAGCCCATGCTGTCTGCATAACTATAACACAAGAGGACAATTTTATAGAGTTCACATAACTTTGCTCAAGGTAACTCAATCAGATAGAATGCCAATAAAAGCCCCTTTGTTTGCTCTTTGTTAATGGTGTGCTTCCTCCTCTTAAATATGTGTTAGTAGGTCAGAATTTTCATTTGCAACTTAGTGGAAGTCATTTCAGTTGATTTGCACTAAGTATCTACTAGTGAGGATTTTTCACTTATGTCCACAAAGAAGAAGGAAAGCTGTTTGCCGAAAAGCTGCTGGGGATTCGGACTTCCACCCTGCACACAAAAAGAATTTACAAGAAGATTTACCTCTTCCAATGTCAGGATTTGCTCAATGTTTAATCTGCTGAGTTCACAAAATGTAAAGCCGTAACTCAAATGACCCATTGCAAGTTATCAGCTTCCAAAATTCCAATTAAGGACAAAGTACAAACAAATATTTGCTGTTTTTGCACTTGAGATTGCGAAATTCTGCCCACTGTTATTTGTAACTTTATACTATTTGTTACGACTTTCTCTAATCTTAAAAATTCTTCACACAACTACTGTTTCAAAGTTGCATGATAGATAGATAGATAGATAGATGAAATATAAAAAAAAGTATAAAATTATAACTCTAAAGGGGGCTTTACACGCTGCGACATCGCTAATGCGGAGTCGTTGGGGTCACGGAATTTGTGACGCACATCCGGCCGCATTAGCAATGTTGCTGCGTGTGACACCAATGAGCAATTTTGCATCGTTGCAAAAACGTGCAAAATCGCTCATCGGTGACATGGGGGTCCATTCTTGATTATCGTTACTGCAGCAGTAACGATGTAGTTTGTCACTCCTGCGGCAGCACACATCGCTATGTATGACGCCGCAGGAACGAGGAACCTCTCCTTACCTGCCTCCCGGCCGCTATGCAGAAGGAAGGAGGTGGGCGGGATGTTCCGGCCACTCATCTCCGCCCCTCCGCTTCTATTGGGCGGCCGCTCGGTGACGTCGCTGTGACGCCGCACGGACCGCCCCCTTAGAAAGGAGGCAGTTCGCCGGTCACAGCGACGTCGCCGTGCAGGTAAGTACATGTGACGTGTCTGCGCGATGTTGTGCGGCACGGGCAGCGATTTGCCCGTGTCGCACAACAGATGGGGGCGGGTACCCACACTAGCGATATCGGGACCGATATCACAGCGTGTAAAGTAGCCTTAAGTCTAAAAGTATAAAAAAAATAATACCAGTACCAATCCGATAAAATATCAGGGTTTTATTCACATGTCAAGACTCAAGAAGAATCATTTCAGAACTTTTTCCACCTTTAATGTCACCTATAATTTGTAAAAGTCCATTGAAAAGCAAACTGAAATAATTTGGAATGGGTAAATACAAGGCAATGAAGAAGACCAGCAACTCAATGGATTGATACTATCAAGAAACCAGCCCAGAAGACCCTGGTGGAGCTATCTAGGCTGCATTAGATAGATCTTCTTACAGAGCTCTCAGACATCAAGTCACCATGGCTCGAGATCGAGCTGAAGGCTGTTAAAAGAAGAAATTAAAAAAAAAAGGTTAAATAATGTTGTTGTATATGTATGAACACCCTCTAATAATTGGAGATGTGATTCTGTTCAGAAGTAGCCAATCACATGTATATTCATGCTAAATAGTAGTCAGCACTGAGCTGCTATCATTTACATTGGTTCTAATTAATACCTTAGAATGTGTAGATGTTCTAGTAAAATTTTCTGACACTTTCTTTGTTGCATTTTATAGCAAAAGCCATGGTCTGTAAAAAAGCTTACTACACAGCAAAGGGATCTCATTATTGAAAGGTATTAGTCAGGAGAAGGATCCAAAAAGTTTCCTTGGCATTAGATATACCATGGAATACTATGAAGACGGTTATCAAGAAGTGGCTTAAACACGGCCCAACACTGATATTACCTAGAACTGAAAATGCTGTGGACAAACAATCTCAATAGGATCTTCTCCAAGATATAGGGGGAAATGCTGTGTTAGCTATGCGCTCACCTTGTACGGTTGTGTCACCCACAACCAGTAATACAGGTGAAAACAGCTGCCGCAAGATTTACAACCCCAGGAATTGGAGCAGTAAATAGGAACTAGGAGAAATGTGGATTAAAAATTGGGCTGAGTAGATGAATAAAAGATCCAAAATTGCTGGGTAGTAGTTGAAGGTGCTGTATTCAACGCGTTTTGAAGTGAAACCCCACTTATTTATCAGGAAATGTACCGAATTTCCATGCATTCAGTTCCTGCCTAAGTTCCTGATTCTGTTCTTGATCCCGTTCCTGGTTCGCGGTTCCAGTCTGATTTCCTGATCCATTCCTGGTTCCCAGTTCCACCCTGAGTTTCCTAATCCCATTCCTTGTTCTCGATTTCAGCCTGAGTTCCTGATCCATTTCTGGTTTCCAGTTCCAGCCTGAGTTCCTGTATCCATTCAAATGTGTCAGTGCTAGCCTGTGTTCCTGTATTTGTTCCTGTGTCCCGATTTCAGCCTGAGTTCTTGTTCCTGTGTCCCGGTACAACCCTGGGTTTCTGATCCGTTCCTATGTCTTGGTACTAACCTGTGATCTTATATCCATTCCTGTGTCCTGGTGACAGCCTTTGTTTTTGTATCCATTCCTGTGTCCCGATTCCAGCCTGCGTTCTTGCATCCGTTCCTGTGACCCTGTTCCAGCCTGAGTTTCTATATCCATTCCTGAGTCCCGGTACCAGCCTATGTTCCTGTATCAATTCCTGTGTCCTGATATCGTTCCAACCTTTGTTCTTGTCCATTCCAGTATAACATTACCTGTTTGTATTCTTGCCTAAACCTGAACCAGTACATGATTCAACCCTGTCTGTACCTGTACAAGCTTCCACACTACCGGTTATCCTAATCCTGTCCGGAAGTGTCAGCTTTTCCAACTAGCCTGTTTCTGTCAGTGTCATCTTCCACAAATCCATGGACTGCCTTGGAGTGATACCTGGTGGCTACCAGCAGCACAACCCTCACCACCAGAGGCTCCAGAGAAAACCAGGTGGCCACTTAGTTACGTCTCTGCATGGTAAGTCCGTGATCTGTGGTCCAGTGGATCCACATCTCCGTCCCGTCCAGATCAGTGGTTGTCGTTCTGCCTGTAACACATGTTCAAGTACCCCTCATACTAGCCATATCATGTTCACTCCAACTTACCAAATTTATCCCCCTTTTTCCCACCAGTACCGTGTTTTTCCAAAAATAAGACAGGGTCTTTTTTATTTTTGTTTCCAAAAAAAGGGCTAGGGCTTACTTTTTTTCATGAAAAACAATCGCACATTTATGCTTCGATTTACCTTGAAGGCATATGGCCAGCTTTAGGGTTAATATCCTTAACCCTAACTTACATTCACAATTAGGCTATGTGTCCACGAGAGAATGTTGCTGCGGATTTTTGTGCCTCAAAATCCGCAGCTTTCCCCCAGAATCCGCACCTTAGCATAGCTGCGGATTTGACGCGGATTTGACGCGGATTTGACGCGGATTTGACGCGGATTTGACGCGGATTTCGTTGCGGATTTTGTCCATTGTACTCTAATGTGTTTCTGAATAAAGCTTTGACTGTTTTGAAGGCAAAAAAAAGTCTCTTTGTGTCATTTCCTGTCCCAACCCTCCTTTCTTCTCCATTATCCATTTTGTTAGCAGTCTCACAGTGTGCTTATACAGAAAAGCTGCGGCCAACACCACTGGGCTCTTACATTCTAACAGGCTGTATATAATAACCCAGTGGTGGTGGCCGCAGCTTATAGCCAAAAAATGTGGTCCCATGTTCCCTTTCACTGTTATTTAAAAAAAAAAAAAAAAATGTGCTCCGCTGTATTTTCACTGTCCAGCCCGATGCAAGCAAGCAACTGGGGGCTGTGCTTCTCAGCGGGATAAGGCTGAAGCATTCTCTGCCCCTCCCGCTGAGAAAAACAGTCCTCAGCTGCCCCTGAAAATGGCGGCTTCATTGTGAAGCGCCATTCTCAGGTGCTGTACCGAGGCTCATCCAGCCGCCCTGATGCATTTGGCTGGCTGGGTAATCTGAAGGGGTTAATGCCAGTTTTCTGCAAACTGGCACTAAGCCCGAGGTTCATAATGTCATGCCTGTGTAGACACGGCCATTATGAACCTCCATTTGGTAATAAAGAAAAGAAAACACTTTTTGAAAAATTTTATTTGAAATAAAAACACACAAACATCCCTGATTCCCATCTTTATTACTCCCAAGCCTCAGAGGTTAATCCAGGACAATATCACAGGAAAGCTCTCTGCCGGCTGCTGGGAGCGGCAGAACTCACTGGCCGGGTCAGCTCAGTTCATAGCTGAGCTCGGGTCAGCTGACTTCAGAGCATCAGCTGACCCGGGCACAGAAGTCAGCCGGTCAGCTGACTTAATTCGCGAGCGCGGGCGGGTCAGCTGAGTGCACATCGACAGCTGAATAGTCGGCCGATGTGCACTCATCTGACCCAGGCACGGACGTCAACCGGTCCCAGCAGATGGAAGAGAGCTTTGCAGCATCTCGTACACTGACGGCTGCTGGGACCGGCTGACGTCCGTGCCCGGGTCACATGACTGCACATCGTCAGCTGACTTAATTCGCGAGCGCGGGCGGGTCAGCTGACTGCACACCGACCAGCTGATGTGCCGGGCTCCGATGTGCACTCATGTGACCCGGGCACGGACGTCAGCCGGTCCCAGCAGACAGAAGAGAGCTGTGCAGCATCTCGTACACTGACAGCTGCTGTGACCGGCTGACGCCAGTGCCCGGGTCAGCCGGGTGCACATCGGAGTTGTCATGGATTATCGTCGGGGGATTCAGGGAGTAATAAAGATGAGAATCAGGGATGTTTGTGTGTTTTTATTTCAAATAAAATTTTTCAAAAAGTGTTTTCTTTTCTTTATTACCAAACGGAGGTTCATAATGGCCGTGTCTACACAGGCATGACATTATGAACCTCGGGCTTAGTGCCAGTTTGCAGAAAACTGGCATTAACCCCTTCAGATTACCCAGTCAGCCAAATGCATCAGGGCGGCTGGATGAGCCTCGGTACAGCACCTGAGAATGGCGCTTCACAATGAAGCCGCCATTTTCAGGGGCAGCTGAGGACTGTTTTTCTCAGCGGGAGGGGCAGAGAATGCTTCAGCCTTATCCCGCTGAGAAGCACAGCCCTCAGTTGCTTGCTTGCATCGGGCTGGACAGTGAAAATACAGCGGAGCACATTTTTTTTTTTTTTTTTTTAAAAAGAATTGTGAAAAAAGAGCTGGGATCCTGTTTTGCCAGCTAAAAGCAAGCAGCCTGTAACTAGCTGCTTTTAGCTGGCAATCCAGAGTCCGGACACAACACGACTACACTGCCACTACTCTACACTACAAAATGGTGAAACTTCCTCTTCCTGAACTATCCTACATCACTTCCTGCGGATTTGTTTGCGAGATCCGCACCAAATCCGCAGGAAAAAGAGCCTGTGGGAACAGACCTGCGGATTTCTTGCGGATTTTACACCTTGCATTGACTTGCATGGGAAAAATCCGCACCAAAATCCGCAACAATAATTGACATGCTGCAGATTTTTCCGCATCAAAATCCGCGGCAAATCCGCCGCGGAAAAATCCGCAGCATGGGCACAGCATTTCCAAAATGCCATTGAAATGGCTTGGAAGTGCTGCTGGTGCAGATTTTCGGCAAATCCGCGGTAAATCCGAGGCAAATCCGCGGCAAAATCCGCTGTAAATCCGCAGCGTGGGCACATAGCCTTACTGGTGCAGTGTCAATGTCTTTAATGGTAACATTTACTGGCACTCTCAAATGGGAGGAAGTGGCATGATGATTTGGAAGCTACAATTATGCCTATTCCAGTGCCTCCAGCATTAGGCTATGTCTCCGCGATGTCGGTGACATAACCTAGCATCACGTGACATAACCTAGTGCCTGAGGTGCTGACTAATTAGGGCTTATTTGTGAAGTAGGGCTTATATTTAAAGCCTACTACAAAAATCCCTAAAAATCGAGCTAGGGTTTATTTTTGGGGAGGGCATATTTTTGGAAAAACAGGATATATGTGCATCCTGATTTGCTGTTGTGTGCAAGGATACTCTCAAAAGTCACCATCTGGAGACCTTCTTTTCAGAACTATTTGCTAGACATGCTAATGTACTAATCTGGCAAACAGTCCCGTGCCACAGGTTAGGGACCCATAAGTGGGGATAATGCACTGTAGAGACTGCAGAGCTTTGCACCGGGTAGGTGGTGCCAGTAGGGAGTGCCAACAGGACATTGGAGCAATGAACTGATTAATTTTGTAGTTCAAGTACTAACTTGCTCACCTTGTGTTTACAACTTGTGAGTCTTTGGAAATAATACCCTATTTTAATCCAGCAATTAGTTTTTGAATACAGATGTCTAATGCCTTAGAAGAAGCTTTTTAATACAAAAAAAGGCTGAAAACTTAATTTGGTGCCTGAAAAAGGACACTGCTGGATTATTATTATCTATGGCATTTCATTAGAGTTAAGTCCTTCTCACAATAGAGTATTTTCACGGTACGCTGAATAACGGCCTAAAAAGACAACATGACCTGAGGCTTTTTTTTGGTTTTCCTTCCCTTTTTGTCTTTACTTTTTTTCTTTACACCTTTGCGAGTTTACAAGTTTAGAATTCGAAAGACTTCCACCACAAAGACTTGACTTAGTTTTACCTTTTCAGTCCTTCATTCTGAGTGTAAAACCAACTGGCTGAATATGTTCCTTTAATGTCGTGCCAGATGGCAACCTTAGATGTATTCGGGAATACAGGTAAGCCTAACCCTGTAACACAAGAGGACAAAGATCTTTTCAATCATGGCTTATGCTATTGAGAGAGGGAAAAAATGAGATGGTCACTAGAACAGCAGTCACTCATTATATTAAAGCATGTGAAAGACAGCCGCGTACACCTGAATGTGAGGGATCCCATGTATAGTCTGAAGTTTGCTGACTGTGAAGTAAACTAAAACCAGTGAAATTGAAAATAAAAACCCTACATGTTTTGTGTGAGGCTTATGCAACATAATAAAAAAAGAAAACTTTCTCACTTAAAAAAACACTGAGATTTTGCCTTATTTATATCTTCATTTCTTTTAAAAAAATATATATACAGTACAGACCAAAAGTTTGGACACACCTTCTCATTCAAACAGTTTTCTTTATTTTCATGACTCTAAAAATTGCAGATTCACATTGAAGGCATCAAAACTGTAAATTAAAACATGTGGAATGAAATACTTAAAAAAGTGTGAAACAACTGAAAATATGTCTTATATTCTAAATTCTTAACATTAGAACTACTGAGGTAGTCATTTTGACTACTTTGCACTATGTATTTCTATATAGGTGTCACGAGTCCAGTAGTTCTAGTGTTAAAAGTATCCACCTTTTGCTTTGATTACTGCTTTGCACACTCTTGGCATTCTCTTGATGAGCTTCAAGAAGTAGTCACCGGAAATGGTCTTCAAACAGTCTTGAAGGAGTTCCCAGAAATGCTTAGCACTTGTTGGCCCTTTTGCCTTCATTCTGTGGCCCAGCTCACCCCAAACCATCTCGATTGGGTTCAGGTCTGGTGACTGTGGAGGCCAGATCATCTGGCATAGCACCCATCACTCTCCTTCTTAGTCAAATAGCCCTTGCACAACCTGGAGGTGTGTTTGGGGTCATTGTCCTGTTAAAAAATAAATAATGGTCCAACTAAACGCAAACCGGATGGAATAGCATGCCACTTCAAGAAGTTGTGGTAGCCATGCTGGTTCAGTATGCCTTCAATTTTGAATAAATCCCCAACAGTGTCATCAGCAAAGCACCCCCACACCATCACATCTCCTCCTCCATGCTTCACGTTGGGAACCAGCCATTTAGAGTCCATCCATTCACCTTTTCTACAAAGACATGGTGGTTGGATCCAAAGATCTAAAATTTGGACTCATCAGACCAAAGCACAGATTTTCACTGGTCTAATGTCCATTCCTTGTGTTCTTTAGCCTAAACAAGTCTCTTGTTGTCTGTCCTTAGCAGTGGTTTCCTAGCAGCTATTTTACCATGAAGGCCTGCTGCACAAAGTCTCCTCTTAATCATTGTTCTAGAGATGAGATGGTGTGTCCAAACTTTTGGTCTGTACTGTATATACATATATTAGATAGATAGATAGATAAGTAAATATATTTCTAAACATGCTAATGATGTGTAATAATGAGAAATGACATGGGAAAAAGTATTGAACATGCTGTGACGCAATGAGGGATATGGTGGTAGATGGGATATATATTTCTCGCAGTAAGTGCCTCTCGCACTGGTGAGCAGCAGGAAGGAGGTCATGCCCTGGTCTGGACCTTCTCTGCTAGTCTAGTGTCGCGGGCGGGGAGGGGACGCTGCGCTCTCCCACTGCTCGGGTCCGGCTGCTGCTGCTGCTGCTCGGTGGTGAGTCGAGCGATGGGCCGGATCCCGGGGACTCGAGCGGCGCTCCTCGCCTGTGAGTGAAAGGGGGTGGTTTGGGTTTAGGGATATTGTCCATGACGCCACCCACGGTTGTGGTGAGATTGGTGATACCACCGCTGCTCTGGACGGGGATCCCGGGAGCGATGACGGGGAGCAGCTTGGATGTTAATTCTCCCCTCCATGGGTAGGGGGTTGATTGTCCCGGGGCCCGGTGAGGGAGGTAGGGATGTTTGGCAGGCGGGCTACGGGGCCTGGTGAGCTGCAGGGTCGCGGAGCAGCGCTGTGCCGCACGGCACGGTGGTACTCACTCAGCCAGTAATGAATACGCAGTCTCCGGTAAAACAAACGGCTGGATTGACGGGTCCCACAGACGGCCGCGGTGTTTCTCCTCCCGGCAGGTTGATGGTGACTGCCTTTCCCTGCACCTGTGTAGTGTATACGGTTCCAATGGGTTCCCACCGGTAACCCGCTCCCCAGCTTGGATGGGTGCTGAAGGAGCACCTTTTACCTGCAGGCTCTGGCCCTGGGAACTTTAGCCTTGGCGGTGACTGTGTTTCCCTTCACGGTTTGAGCTGTCGCCTTCTATCAGGACTTGACTGCTGGGAAACCCCGGAGGTTCCCTTCGCTAACGGATCTGACAATTTCAACGGCGACTCCTAGCCTTGTCGGGGTCCGTAAGTCCTACCGGATGGTGCTGGCTTCTCTTTGTTCACCGGTCCGGTACCGCCGGGCCACCGCCCGTCCACGGTCCTTACGGCTCACTCCAATCGGCCTCTCCTACAGGCGGTCACCACCGTCTGCCAACCTTGCTGTACCGTCCGGGCCACACACCCGGACCACTTTCTGTCTGCTCCTTTACCACTTCACTCTCCTCACTCCCTCTACTCCTCTCCAAAACTGAACTCAACCCCCTTCCTTTTCCTGCCTCCAGGACTGTGAACTCCTCGGTGGGCAGGACCAACCGCTTGGCCCACCCCCTGGTGTGGACATCAGCCCCTGGAGGAAGGCAACAAGGATTTTGTGTTTTGGCTTTGGTGTGCCTGACCGGGGTGTGGGGTGTGTTAATGTAGTTCCTGTGACGACCTGGCTTGTCCAGGATGCCACATTCCCCCTTAGTAAAATGCAGACCGTCCGCGGGCTGCCCGTCCATCACCGGTTTTATTTTCCCAACTGGAAAGATAAAACGGTAAAACATGTAACAAACATAAGCATACTTTTCATTCTTCCCACATCGGGAGGCACATTTCTTTAAACTTACCAACATTTTTAATAAATAATGGTTACGGCTTCTGCTCTCTCCCACCCAAACAACCTGGCCCTGATGCTGGCCCTAAGCAAATGGACAGCACCCCTTGACCCCAGTCCAGCACCAAGTTGCCCGAGCGGGTTCTGTCCCTTTCAGTGGCCCCGTGTCCATGGGGAACCCCTGAACCCCCCAGAGGATCGCCACCGGTTCCGGTGGTGGCTGGGCCCCAGCCTACTCCACTGCGGGCCCTTCCTCCAATCTGCCTCTCCAGAGGCGGTCATGGTACAAGCCAACATATATTTTATTTACATACCACAAGTTCGTGTTTGCCCTGCTAGTTCTCGGGCTTGTCCGTAGCAGTTTCTACGCATCGGTTTCAAAGGAGTCCCAACGGGGACCAGTTGCCGGCAACGACCGGTTCAATCAATTTGTAAATCTGGTGAACTTCTTCGGTAATCATTCTTTACTTATCATTCTGAAACTTTTTACAACACAGGTGGTCCCAATGGGGACAACTTTCAGGCGGAGAACCGCCGACTTCAATGCTCATCTATGGTGTCGGCCTGAGGAGGGTGTTGGGTCACGGCTTGGGCCTCCTGACTGCCTCTCAGCCTTGCATCCAGGGCGAACTAACCCCGCTCCCTGCAGTGCCTGGTGTATTGGACCAGGTCTCCCGGCATTAGGTTGCGGCCCGGATGGTCCTCCGGCAGATGGGCGTGGACGTCCCGTCGGACGATAAAGATCTCGGCCTCCAGGCCCGGTTCGTAGATAAATCCATAGCCCCGACGGACGTCAAACCTCCTCACCTGCCCCTCATAGAACGGGTCCCGGACACGGAAGGTGGCCTGGCGAAGGTTCTCCTTCTCTCGGATCGCACGGGCCAACAGCTCCGCCTTCTTTTGCTCCCTCTCTGCGATCTCCTGGCCCAGCGGGGTCTGTCCTCTGTCCCAGTAAGGGGCCATTGCAGGCTCCGGCGCACAGGTCAGGCCCCGCGAGACCTCCTTCACGCTGCCCAGGATTGGCATTCTGGGTGTCATGGCCTTGGGTGCTGCCCTGCAGCGGCAACTCGACGCGGCCTCAGCCGAGGCTTGGGGGATGAGCATAGGGGTCGTCTCCCGCTGAGCCCCCGTCTCCTCCTGCATGAGACAGGCTGCCGGAGCCGGTACGGGGTCAGGCATGGCCGCCGGCACTTCCGGTTCAACTTCGCCGACGGGCTCGGGCTTCGGCTTCTTCCACGGCAGCAGTTTCGTACGGTCACGGGCTTCTGCTGCAGACCGGTCCGCCGGGGCGGATTGGCAGGGTACCGCTACCGGTGGTGATGGTAGCGGGCCTAGTGATGGGACAGCGGCAGCCAACACGGGTAGCGGGGGAGGTAGCAGGGTGAGCGGGCGTAGACCAGGCCCCTCGGCCGCGATGACCGACCCGCTAGGGGTACAGGGGTGTGGGTCACTTACCCGCCTGTCTAAAACTCCCTCCTCCTCGCGCCTTCGCACGGCTTCCACCACCTCCGCCATGTCGGCCTCCCACTCCTCCAAGAGGAGCTGCATCCGGATCTGCAGCCGTAGTTGCAACTGAGCGGTCCGGACCTCCACCCATGCCGCGGTCCCGGGCGCGGGGACTACGGTGCTGCGGGACGGCTGATACATCACTGCGGCGGCCTCTTCCAGGAACAACAAGATGGCTGCAGGGTCCTGGCGTCCCCGCTTTTATAGCCGCGGGCTACATGCGGCCAGACGCCATCCGTCCCCCTTAGTCTTTTTCCGGCTCCTTTTCTACAGGGGCGGGGTTTAGGCCTTCGAGCGAGGAGATGCTAGAGCAGGAATTTTGCGCGACCAAGATGGCGGCTTCTCCAAATTTTCGGCCGGACACCTCCGGCGGTCACAAGGCGCACCTCTACCAGACGGTAGAGAGGTAAGATCCTGTTTGTGACGCCAAGCTGTCGCGGGCGGGGAGGGGACGCTGCGCTCTCCCACTGCTCGGATCCGGCTGCTGCTGCTGCTCGGTGGTGGCTCGAGCGATGGGCCGGATCCCGGGGACTCGAGCGGCACTCCTCGCCTGTGAGAAAAAAGGGGGTGGTTTGGGTTTAGGGATATTGTCCATGACGCCACCCACGGTTGTGGTGAGATTGGTGACACCACCGCTGCTCTGGACGGGGATCCCGGGAGCGATGACGGGGAGCAGCTTGGATGTTGGTTCTCCCCTCCGTGGGTAGGGGGTTGATTGTCCCGGGGCCCAGTGAGGGAGGTAGGGATGTTTGGCAGGCGGGCTACGGGGCCTGGTGAGGTACAGGGTCGCGGGGGCAGCGCTGTGCCGCACGGCACGGTGGTACTCACTCAGCCAGTAACGAATACACAGTCTCCGGTAAAACAAACGGCTGGATGGACGGGTCCCACAGACGGCCGCGGTGTTTCTCCTCCCGGCAGGTTGATGGTGACTGCCTTTCCCTGCACCTGTATAGTGTATACGGTTCCAATGGGTTCCCACCGGTAACCCGCTCCCCAGCTTGGATGGGTGCTGAAGGAGCCCCTTTTGCCCGCAGGCTCTGGCCCTGGGAACTTTAGCCTTGGCGGTGACTGTGTTTCCCTTCACGGTTTGAGCTGTCGCCTTCTATTGAGACTTGACTGCTGGGAAACCCCGGAGGTTCCCTTCGCTAACGGATTTGACAATTTCTACGGCGACTCCTAGGCTTGTCGGGGTCCGTAAGCCCTGCCGGATGGTGCTGGCTTCTCTTTGTTCACCGGTCCGGTACCGCCGGGCCACCGCCTGGCCACGGTCCTTATGGCTCACTCCAATCGGCCTCTCCTGCAGATGGTCACCACCATCTGCCAACCTTGCTGTACCGTCCAGGCCACACACCCGGACCGCTTTCTGTCTGCTCCTTTATCACTTCACTCTCCTCACTCCCTCTACTCCTCTCCAAAACTGAACTCAACTCCCTTCCTTTTCCCGCCTCCAGGACTGTGAACTCCTCGGTGGGCGGGACCAACCGCCTGGCCCACCCCCTGGTGTGGACATCAGCCCCTGGAGGAAGGCAACAAGGATTTTGTGTTTTGGCTTTGGTGTGCCTGACCGGGGTGTGGGGTGTGTTGGTGTAGTTCCTGTGATGACCTGGCTTGTCCAGGGCGCCACACTAGGTTTTGGGGCAATGCCGGGTTGCACAGCTGAAGGTGTTAGGTCAGCCCTTACTCCTCAATGTGTTGTTGGTATTTTGGCTGGAACGCTGAAACATGTTTTTGAGAAATCATACCTGAGTGGACTGGCATGTCCATGCCCCCAATCAATTCTGTTTCATAAGCTGGACTTTTGCTTTGCATTCCCATCTGATGTAATACTGTGTTTTTTACTTTGCTACCTGTGTGAATAAAACACTGAGTTCGGAACGAAAACCTGTGTGTGCCTCTTTACTGCATTCCTGCCATTGCCTACTAAATCTAATCCCCCACAATGCTTACTGAAATCTATTTAATACTTCATACAAATTTATTTATTGGTGGTGACAGCTTCAAGATGCCGCCTCTATGAAGAAACATGTGGCATGCATTGCTCAGGTGTGATTTTGGCCCATTGTTACACACAAACACTCTTCAAATCCTGAATGTCCTATGGGCTCCTTCTATGAACTCTGAGATTTAGTTCCTTGCATAAGTTTTTTATTGGATTCAGGTCAAGAAATTGGCTCGGCCATTCTAGCAGCTTTATACAGTTAGGTCCAGAAATATTTGGACAGTGACACAATTTTCGCGAGTTGGGCTCTGCATGCCACCACATTGGATTTGAAATGAAACCTCTGCAACAGAATTCAAGTGCAGATTGTAACGTTTAATTTGAAGGTTTGAACAAAAATATCTGATAGAAATTGTACACATTTCTTTACAAACACTCCACATTTTAGGAGGTCAAAAGTAATTGGACAAATAAACCAAACCCAAACAAAATATTTTTATTTTCAATATTTTGTTGCGAATCCTTTGGAGGCAATCACTGCCTTAAGTCTGGAACCCATGGACATCACCAAACGCTGGGTGTCCTCCTTCTTAATGCTTTGCCAGGCCTTTACAGCCGCAGCCTTCAGGTCTTGCTTGTTTGTGGGTCTTTCCGTCTTAAGTCTGGATTTGAGCAAGTGAAATGCATCCTCAATTGGGTTAAGATCTGGTGATTGACTTGGCCATTGCAGAATGTTCCACTTTTTTGCACTCATGAACTCCTGGGTAGCTTTGACTGTATGCTTGGGTTCATTGTCCATCCGTACTATGAAGCGCCGCCCGATCAACTTTGCGGCATTTGGCTGAATCTGGGCTGAAAGTATATCCCTGTACACTTCAGAATTCATCCGGCTACTCTTGTCTGCTGTTATGTCATCAATAAACACAAGTGACCCAGTGCCATTGAAAGCCATGCATGCCCATGCCATCACGTTGCCTCCACCATGTTTTACAGAGGATGTGGTGTGCCTTGGATCATGTGCCGTTCTCTTTCTTCTCCAAACTTTTTTCTTCCCATCATTCTGGTACAGGTTGATCTTTGTCTCATCTGTCCATAGAATACTTTTCCAGAACTGAGCTGGCTTCATGAGGTGTTTTTCAGCAAATTTAACTCTGGCCTGTCTATTTTTGGAATTGATGAATGGTTTGCATCTAGATGTGAACCCTTTGTATCTACTTTCATGGAGTCTTCTCTTTACTGTTGACTTAGAGACAGATACACCTACTTCACTGAGAGTGTTCTGGACTTCAGTTCATGTTGTGAACGGGTTCTTCTTCCCCAAAGAAAGTATGCGGCGATCATCCACCACTGTTGTCATCCGTGGACGCCCAGGCCTTTTTGAGTTCCCAAGCTCACCAGTCAATTCCTTTTTTCTCAGAATGTACCCGACTGTTGATTTTGCTACTCCAAGCATGTCTGCTATCTCTCTGATGGATTTTTTCTTTTTTTTCAGCCTCAGGATGTTCTGCTTCACCTCAATTGAGAGTTCTTTAGACCGCATGTTGTCTGGTCACAGCAACAGCTTCCAAATGCAAAACCACACACCTGTAATCAACCCCAGACCTTTTAACTACTTCATTGATTACAGGTTAACGAGGGAGACGCCTTCAGAGTTAATTGCAGCCCTTAGAGTCCCTTGTCCAATTACTTTTGGTCCCTTGAAAAAGAGGAGGCTATGCATTACAGAGCTATGATTCCTAAACCCTTTCTCCGATTTGGATGTGAAAACTCTCATATTGCAGCTGGGAGTGTGCACTTTCAGCCCATATTATATATATAATTGTATTTCTGAACATGTTTTTGTAAACAGCTAAAATAACAAAACTTGTGTCACTGTAAAAATATTTCTGGCCCTGACTGTATTCTTTTTATGAAACTAATTGGCTGTGTGTTTGGAATCATTGTCTTGCTGAAATGTCCACCCTCATTTCATCTTTATCTTCATGGTAGATGACATCAGCTTTTTATCAAGCATGTCTCTGTATATTTGTCCATTCATCCTTCCTTCAATTATATGACGTTGTCCAGTGTTGTATTCTGAAAAACAGCCCCACACGATGATGTTCTATCTTCAAACTTCACTGTTATTATGGTGTTTTTGGGTAATATGCAGTGCGTTTTGGCCTCCAAACATGGTGTGTATTATGGCATCCAAAGTGTTCAATATTGATCCCATTTGACCAGACTAAATTCTTCCAGTATTTCTAAGACTTATCTAAATAGAGTTGAATAAACTTTCAATGCAGATGAGTATGCTTTTTGTTCAGTAATAGTCTTGCGTGGAGAGCGTGCATACAGGCCATGAAAGTTGAGTGCATTACTTACGGTTTACTTTTACACAATTGTACCTGCTGATTCCAGGTCTTTCTGTAGCTCTCCTCTTGTGGTTATTGGCTTTTGGATAGCTCTTCTGATAATTCTTTTAACTCCTCTGTCTGAAATCTTGTGGGGAGCACCTGTTTGTGGCCAGTGTATGGTGAAATGATGTTCTTTCCACTTCCAGATTAAGGCCCCAACAGCCCCAATTGGAGCCTTCAGTAGTTTAGAAATCCTTCTGTAACTAATGCCATCATATGTTTTTCAACAATAAGATTATGACGGTCTTGAGACAGCTCACTGGTTTCACATATTATGAGCTGTTTTTTGTGTGCACCTTGGTAATGAGACACCTCCTTATAGGCCTTCAGCTGAACCAGCTGATATTATTTTTAACTAAGTGGCAGGATTGCTTTCTAATGACTAATAGATTTCAGCTAATGTCATGACTCTCCATGGATTTTTGCACCTCTTTGTCTTCATGTGCTCAATACTTCTCTCCTGTGTAACTTTTCCCTACGTCATCACAAAATGTATGGACATCTATAGTTTGATTTTTTTTTTTGCCTAAGTGGATCGGATGATTGCTACTGACATCTGGTAATAAATTCATGTCAATAGCACCCTTAGAAATATATTTAGTTAGAAAATTGGTGATGTGTTCAATTTTTATTTTACCTGATGCATATATATATATATATATATATATATATATGTGTGTGTGTGTGTATATATATATATATATATATATATATATATATATACACAGTGATATGGAAACGTTTGGCCACCCCTATTAATGTTAACCTTTTTTCTTTATAACAATTTGGGGTTTTGCAACAGCTATTTCAGTTTCATATATCTAATAGCTGATGGACTGAGTAATATTTCTGGATTGAAATGAGGTTTATTGAACTAACAGAGAATGTGCAATCCGCATTTAAACAAAATTCGACCGGTGCAAAAGTATAGGCACCTCAACATAAAAGTGACATTAATATTTTGTAGATCATCCTTTTGCAAAAGTAACAGCCTCTAGTCGCTTCCTGTAGCTGTTAATGAGTTCCTGGATCCTGGATGAAGGTATATTTGACCATTCCTGTTTACAAAACAATTCCAGTTCAGTTAAGTTTGATGGTCGCCGAGCATGGACAGCACGCTTCACATCATCCCACAGATGTTCAATGATATTCAGGTCTGGGGATTGGGATGGCCATTCCAGAACATTGTAATTGTTCCTCTGCATGAATGCCTGAGTAGATTTGGAGCGGTGTTTTGGATCATTGTCTTGCTGAAATATCCATCCCCTGTGTAACTTCAACTTTGTCACTGATTCTTGCACATTATTGTCAAGAATCTGCTGATACTGAGTTGAATCCATGCAACCCTCAACTTTAACAAGATTCCCGGTCTTGGCATTGGCCACACAGCCCCAAAGCATGATGGAACCTCCACCAAATTTTACTGTGGGTAGCAAGTGCTTTTCTTGGAATGCCATGTTTTTTTTGCCTCCATGCATAACGCCTTTTTGTATGACCAAACAACTCATCCTTTGTTTCATCAGTGCACAGGACCTTCTTCCAAAATGTAACTGGCTTGTCGAAATGTGCTTTTGCATACCTCAGGCAACTCTGTTTGTGGTGTGCTTGCAGAAACGGCTTCTTTCGCATCACTCTCCCATATAGCTTCTCCTTGTGCAAAGTGCGCTGTATTGTTGACCGATGCACAGTGACACCATCTGCAGCAAGATGATGCTGCAGGTCTTTGGAGGTGGTCTGTGGATTGTCCTTGACTGTTCTCACCATTCTTCTTCTCTGCCTTTCTGATATTTTTCTTGGCCTGCCACTTCTGGGCTTAACAAGAACTGTACCTGTGTTCTTCCATTTCCTTACTATGTTCCTCACAGTGGAAACTGACAGTTTAAATCTCTGAGACAACTTTTTGTACCTTCCCCTAAACAACTATGTTGAATAATCTTTGTTTTCAGATCATTTGAGAGTTGTTTTAAGGAGCCCATGATGCCACTCTTCATAGGAGATTCAAATAGGAGAGCAACTTGCAAGTGGCCACCTTAAATACCTTTTCTCATGATTGGATACATCTGCCTATGAAGTTCAAAGCTCAATGAGGTTACAAAACCAATTAAGTGCTTCAGTAAGTCAGTAAAAAGTAGTTAGGAGTGTTCATAACAAGAAATTGATAAGGGTACCCATACTTATGCACCTGTCAAATTTAGTTTAAATGCAGATTGCACATTTTCTGTTAGTACAATAAACCTCATTTCAATTCAGAAATATTACTCAGTCCATCAGTTATTAGATATATGAAACTGAAATAGCTGTTGCAAAAACCCAAATTGTTATAAAGAAAAAAGGTTAACATTAATAGGGGTGCCCAAACGTTTCCATATGACTGTATATATATAGATATAAAGACTTTTTCTATGTACGCCAAAGGCCCTTTTCTATCACATTGTTCAGAAATTTGTGTAAATCTGTGTTATTGAGCACTTCTCCTTTGCCGAGATAATCCATCCACCTCACAGGTGTGGCATATCTAGATGCTGATTAGACAGCATGACTGTTGCACAGGTGTGCCTTGGGCTGGCCTCAATAAAAGGCTAGTCAAAGTATTTTTGTTTTTGTTCTTGTTTTTTTGGGTTTTTTTTGTGAATCTCGAATCAAATCACAAATGTTCAAATTTGTGTAAAACTGCAAATTTTCTGGAAATTCAACTCAAACTCGATCCTTCCCAATCTGCTCATCTGTACTGGTTAGTTCTTTTAGAATATGAAATAGTTATTGCTCCCTTTCCCAAAAAATACTGAATATTTTAAAAGACCTTCCATCCAATTACTGTAATACAAATGAAGTAAGTTTCCCGCCATATGTCATTACTGACTGTGTAACAGTTGGAGAAGGTCCTAATGTCATTGTAACTAATACCTTAATCGAGTAGGGAGATAGCAGTATAAACTTTGGCTCATCTGTTCTCTTTATTCTTGCTCAAAGTTCCAGATCTCTGTACATCTGTTGTCAAATCTCAGAGGAGAATCTTGTAACTTTCTCATTTCTATTTTTTTCTAGGTCTGAGCTTTTGCTTTATATGATATGAAACCTTGCAAGCAGGAAGCTCCTTTCTTTTCCTTCCACTAATTGTTCTTGGTTACCCCAATCTCACCTCTGTTTACAATAAGATTAT